>NC_134687.1:304530725-304846796 GCF_050947455.1 Rhinoderma darwinii
TGTAGCACTATATACAAGAGAGGGGGCTGAGTAGCACTATATACAAGGAAGGGGCGCTTTGTGGCATTATATACAAGGGAGGGGCACTGTGTGGCACTATATACAATGGGGGGGGGTCAGTATGGAATAGTCATAATTCCTATAGTATGGAATAGTCATAATATGTGGCGAACATGTTATAAGAAAACCGATAATTTGGAATCATCAAAATACCTAGTTACAAACAAAAGTCTTTTCAAAGGACAAACAAAACAGCAACATAAAAAGGGGGTGGGGGGGGGGGGGAGGAAAATCCATGTCTATGTGCCTAAGCAGTTAAAGGCTATTGAGCCAAGGGGTAGATGATCCCTTGAAGTGTTAGAACTCTTGTTAATAATCCAAGGACTCTGTACTCTGAGGAATTGTTTGACCTTGTTCTGGTCCTGGGAAATGAGCTCTTCCATTCTGCAGGTGTCTACGAAAGTATCCGACCATTCTGTTAATGTCAGGGTTTGGAAAGTTTTCTAGTGACGTGGAATAAATAGGCGAGCAGCTTGTTGAAAGAACTGTAGCAGTCCCATCTTCCGTCATTAGAGGATAAATGATAGAATAGATAGAAGAGCCATTGCTGAGGACCAGTTGAGGTCAGAAGAGTACACTTTATTAAACAGATTGTTGATGGCCGACCAGAAAAGGGCAATTTTTTCACAGTTCCGCCTGATGTGTGTATGCTAACCTCTCATTTTCCCACACCTCCAGTTTAGGGCGGAACACTGAGGGTAAAAGTCGTCGAGTAAGGACGGTGTACTATACCATCTTGTGAAAATGTTGTCATTTTTCTACTGTAATTTACAAGAGATGGAAGACTTGTGAACTAGGACAAATGCCTTAGTCCAGTCCTCAGGAGAGAAGGTTTGCTGCAATTCGGCTTCCCAAGCGGACACAAATGGGCACGTCCCACACTCGTCTGCAGTAGCAGTCCATACAGCAATGACACCAGATGAGTTGGTGGAGAAGTTTGTGTTAATCTACTCTCAAGGAGTGTTAGGTCCCTAAAAAAGGATGAACGCGGAGATAGGATGGTCAGGAAATTGGACAGCTGGGCATGCATGAGACATGCACCCTTGGGCAGGTCACTCATGAACAAGGTCAAAGGGCGTATAACACCAGACTAAACAAAGTTCCTATTGTGAGGAGCATCTCCATCAGAGAGGCCAAAAATGTTTGAGTGCTTCATTTCCTCTGGGGAATAAGTGAGCCTAGTCTGGAAGATAATCCCAAGGGAAATAATTTTCTGTCCAAAAACCTCAGGATCATAGAATTAACTGGAAAATAAAATAACACTGAAGGTCTATGAATGGGATTAAGCCATAAGAGTGAGGTCTGGCTTTATTGTAGGGCTACTCTCTCTAGGCCCACCCACTGTATGTTAGCGCCATGGTGAAACCAGTTTAGTATATAGGAGAGTAAGGCCACCTTAAAGTATGAGAAAATGCCATGTAAGATATAGCCTGAAAAGTCCACTTGAAGGTAAAGGAGCCATTCAAATGTGACACTGTTGCAGAGGGAATATTTATATTGAGCAGCTCAGATTTATGTAAATTTATCTTATAATTACTGAAATTGCCAAAAGTTGTAATTCGGAAAAGATGCATGGGAAACTTATTTCTGAGTTGGATATGTATTTTTAAAGATCGTCGGAATAAACGGCTAACTTATGTGACGACTTACCCACTGTCACCCCATTCAATGCAATAGCTCAAGGATGTCTGGCCAGACATTCCACCACAAAGATTTAAAGAGGCTCTGTCACCAGATTTTGCAACCCCTATCTGCTATTGCAGCAGATAGGCGCTGCAATGTAGATTACAGTAACGTTTTTATTTTAAAAAAACGAGCATTTTTGGCCAAGTTATGACCATTTTTGTATTTATGCAAATGAGGCTTGCAAAAGTCCAAGTGGGCGTGTATTATGTGCGTACATCGGGGTGTTTTTACTACTTTTACTAGCTGGGCGTTCTGACGAGAAGTATCATCCACTTCTCTTCAGAACGCTCCCAGCTTCTGGCAGTGTAGACACAGAGCGTGTTCTCGAGAGATCACGCTGTGACGTCACTCACAGGTCCTGCATCGTGTCGGACGAGCGAGGACACATCGGCACCAGAGGCTACAGTTGATTCTGCAGCAGCATCGGCGTTTGCAGGTAAGTCGATGTAGCTACTTACCTGCAAACGCTGATGCTGCTGCAGAATCAACTGTAGCTTCTGGTGCCGATGTGGCCGACACGATGCAGGACATGGGGCAGGAAGTGAGTGACATCACAGCGTGATCTCTCGAGAACACGGCTGTGTCTGCACTGCCAGAAGCTGGGCGTTCTGATGAGAAGTGGATGATACTTCTCGTCAGAACGCCCAGCTAGTAAAAGTAGTAAAAACGCCCCGATGTACGCACATAATACACGCCCACTTGGACTTTTACTTTAAACACGCCCACTTGGACTTTTGCAAGCCTCATTTTCATTCATAACTTGGCCAAAAATGCTAGTTTTTTAAAAATAAAAACGTTACTGTAATCTACATTGCAGCGCCTATCTGCTGCAATAGCAGATAGGGGTTGCAAAATCTGGTGACAGAGCCTCTTTAATGTAAGGGAGACAGTGGGCAACCTTGCCTAGCACCGTTTTTAATTGCCAGGGGAAATGTGTAAGGTGCCAGTATGCAGGCAATCAAGATTTTTCTGAAACCTGCATTCTCCAAAACTAGTAGCAGGAAGTCCCACTGCACCCTATGAAACAATTTTTCAACGTCCAGCGAGAGGAATGTACCAAAAAATATATATATATAAACCCACAAAGATTACACCCTGGAAAGTAAAAAGCAAAATATCACGCAGCAACATCCGCAAAAAAAAACAAAAACTTTATTGTTCTCAGAATGTGGCAAGGCAAAAATGGAAAAATACACTGCGTCCTTAAGAATAACATAAGGCGTGTCCTTAAGGGGTTAAATAAAGTTTAATACAGTTATCTAAAACAAAAACACTCTAGTAAAAGAAATAAAATGTATTTTTTCTCCATTGAAATTGCTTTTATTGAACAAAAGTTCTGAAACATAAAAAAACTCTACATTTTTACTATCACAGTAAAAGTTACGACCCGTAGAATAAAGTTAAAATATTACTCATTCGGATTGGTATATGACTCGATTATCTGGTGGGTGTGACTAATGGCCGTGACTAGTGGACGTGACTTTCTTTCAAGAAATTCTACATACAAATAAACGAACAAAAACTTCTGCACTAGTTTGGCTGACAGCTACTATGGTGGCCAGTATCTCTCTTTGGTTATCCGGTTCTTTACGGGCAGCTGATGTCTCACTTTATCCCTAGGACTAGGCAATATGTGCTGACCACTACTGGTAGCGTAAAAACCAGCGTAGATCGTGCCACACTCAGTGCCCCTTGTAGATGGTGCTCCACACTGCCCCCAATAGATAGTGCCACACACTGCTCCCTGTATATATTGCCAGACACTGCTCCATGTAGAAATTGCCACACACTGCTTCCTGTAGATTATGCTACAGTGCCCCCTGTAGATAATACCACAGTGCCCCCTGTAGATAATACCACAGTGCCCCCTGTAGATAATACCACAGTGCCCCCTGTAGATAATACCACAGTGCCCCCTGTAGATAATACCACAGTGCCCCCTGTAGATAGTGCCACGCAGCCCCCTGTAGATAGTGCCATGCAGCCCCCTGTATATAGTGCCACGCAGCCCCCCTGCAGATAGTGCCATGCAGCCCCCCTGTACATGATGCCACACAGCCCCCCTGTAGATGATGCCACACAGCCCCCCTGTGGATGATGCCACACAGCCCTCCTGTAGATGATGCCACACACACCTCCCTGTAGATAGTACCACCCCACCCCCCTACCCTGTAGATAGAGCCACTGTGGCTCCCTCTAGGAGGGGAATCCCCAGCCAGACCATTACCGTTGCTCTGGTCGGAGATTCCGCTGCAGTGAACAGTGAAGTCAGGGGCTCCGTCTATGAGCGGAATCCCCGGCCAGGCCTTCAGCAACGCTTTGGCCGGGAATTCTGGCGCTCCAGGAGGAGCCCCTGAAATCACTGTCCATATATGGACAGTGACATCAGGGGATCCCTCTAGAAGCGGAATCCCTGGCCAGAGCGCCAGCAATGCTCTGGCCTGGAATTCCGCTGCAGGAGGTGCCCCTGACATCACTGCCCTTATATGGACAGTGAAGTCAGGTGCTCTGTCTATGAGTAGAATCCCCAGCCAGGCCGTCAGCAACGCTTTGACCGGGGATACCAGCGCTCCATTCGGAGTGAATGGCAGAGCAGGAAGCGGATAGTTTCCTACTCTGCCATAGTATTCAATTGAATTCATAGATACAATTGAATGTAGCACTTGCCTGGACTGTCTCTGTAAATTCGTGACAGTCCTCGCAAATTCGGGACTGCGGCAAGTATGATTTCACTGAAACTCACAATGTAGTAAATAGTTTTCAGTAAGTGGTAAAAGGGACTCAGCGTGCAGCAGGGCCCCAAAGCTCCAACAGACCCAATGATGATTGAGCTCTGGTCGCAGTAGTATCCCCTCCATGCCCCAGTAATCACAGATTGACAGAAATCCAGCCCTGATGGCAGATTTATAAATGTCATATGTATGTCTTATGATAGGCAGGCAGCAGGGGCATGGATTTCTGCAAGTTTCATTCAGATGAATTTCTGCAACAAAATCTGCCACATTTGAATCCATCCTTAAGCCATGGAACATAACCTGAAGAAAGATTGTCCTGGAAGGAGTGTGGGTCCTCATAGCAGCTCAGCATGGTTTGGGAGCACTGAGGACAGCCCGTCCTGACTCCTGAGTAACAGCCAGGGCCGCACCTACCATGAGGCGAGTTGAGCCTCTGGCTTCAGGCGGCACACTGCAGGGTCTCAGAGGGGACGGCATTACATAGCTGCTGGCCGACGTTTCCACCACTTATTAGCAGCTGCAAGATGTGCTGCCTCCTTAAGAGAACATCCCTCCTGTGCCACCTTAATAACGCCCCCCTGACTTCCCCCGCTTCTCTCCACTCTCCTGTCCCTATTGTAATATGATCCTGCTCAGTGTCGGGAGGCAGAGGGCGGCGAGCAGCACGTGTCTGCACTGCACTGCTGCCGGCATGGAGAGGCTGAGGGGAAATCCTGCCATGGACTCACCACCTCTTCCTGATTTTCTCTGGCGTCTCCCTGCACATTGAGAGAAGATCCAGCAGCCTGCACAAAAGGTAAGAGTAATGTGTAGTGTGTACTGTATGTGTAATGTATGTGTATATATATATATATATATATATATATATATATATATATATGTGAGGATGTCATGTCTGTACTGTGTGTAGCGTGTACTGTATGTGTAATGTATGTGTGTATATATATATATGTGAGGATGTCATGTCTGTACTGTATGTGTAGCGTGTACTGTATGTGTAATGTATGTGTGTGTGTATATATATATATATATATATATATATATATATGTGAGGATGTAATGTCTGTACTGTATGTGTAGCGTGTACTGTATGTGTAATGTATGTGTGTGTATATATATATATATATATGTGAGGATGTAATGTCTGTACTGTATGTGTAGCGGTACTGTATGTGTAATGTATGTACTGTATGTGTGTCTAGTGTATATATATATATATATATATATATATATATATATATATATATATATATATATATATATACACGAGTATGTAATGTACGTACTGAATGTGTGTGTGTGTGTGTGTATATATATATATATATATTTGTGTATGTATCAGTGTGTATGTACGTACGTACGTACGTACGTACGTGCGTACAGTATGACCTCATGCACATGACCTTTTTTTCTCAGCTGTAATTTATCCGCATATTTGCGGATAAATTGCGGATCCATTAATTTCTATGGCCCTATGCACACGACCGTGGTTTACACTGATCCGTATGGGGGCTGCAAATCCGGACCGCAAAAACTCAAGACAAGTAATTTTACGGTCCGGATTTGCCAATAATGGTGAATTGTTGTGGATCCGTGAATCCTAATGACACACCAATGCACAACTAACCAGTGCGGTCGTGTGCATGAGGCCATAGTGTGTGTGTGTGTGTGTGTGTGTGTGTGTGTGTGTAACATATGTATGTATGTATGTACGTACGTATATGTGCGTGTGTGCGCTATATATATATATATATATACACATACACACACACACACACACACACACACATATACGTAGATACATACATACATACGTTACACACACACACACACACACACACGAAAGCCAATAAGAAACGAAGCGGCACAATGCTCACCTGAGCACTTTTGTGATTTAGTTTTAGCGATCGGGGAGTGCTAAGTGCTCAGACCCCCAATGATCAAAACTTCTGAAATATTACTATGACATGTCAAAGGTTTTATTTAAAGTTTAATTACACTTTAAGGGTCAGTTCACAAAGTTTTTTTTTGACGCGGAAACCGCGTCGAAAAACGCGCCAAAAAACGGTCGAAATTGATTTCAATGGGAGGCGGAGGCGTATTTCGCAGCGTTTTTGCCCGTTGCTCTCAATAGGCACGAGCGAAAAGTGCGGCAAACGGCGTGCAGGCAGATCAAAATCTGCCTCAAAATTCCAAACGGAATTTTGAGGTAGAATTTTCTGCCTGCAAAAAACTCCCTAAGGAAAGTTTTTTTTAGTTTTTTTGTGTTTTAAGTTATGAGTCTATTTTTTCTAACTATTTTAATGTTCCCTAATGTAACTGTATTTATTCATATATTTGTACTAATAAAGATGGGGCAGCCATCTTTATTAGCACCTGTGTACGTGTTTCTACATGACACATACACAGGTGCTATATGGTGCACCCAGGGCATAGGGTCGGCTCCCATCCTTACTTTCCTATCTCCTACTGGAGCCATTTTAGCTTTGAACTGTGCTCTGTGGCATGTACGGTTCACAGGGACCCACAGCGACCCTCGCTTCTAGGGGGAAGACGGGCGCCATTTTATCTAAGAGCGACAGCCACTGCAGTCATCGAAGGAGTTGTCTGTCAATTGAAATTAATTGCCAGGCCCTGCCTGCTGTGAATGCAGGACCGCCCGTCAATTCATTTGAATTGCCACCTCCTCCTGCCCCACACCCTTACCTAACACTTCACTGTGACTGCTAGTAACCCCGGTCACGTAGCTAATACAGGGACTCTTCTGTCACTTTAGGAGTCCATGCATTAGCATTTTCTGGTGCACGGGACCTCTCAGATGCGTCAGAATTATTAATAACGATTAATATTTCTACCGGATCTCTAGTTCCTGTGCGCCACAATAGGAAGTACAGTTCATTGACCTCTAGTTTCTATTGCAGCGCAGGGGAGGAGACAGAAGACTGCAGTAGGTGAGTAGAAGTATTATTATTTTTCATACTGGTTATGTTTTGTTTTGCAGGTTCCACTGGACCATTTGGACAACGTCGTAGATTCGTTGGATTACTTTGATGATCTACATTTTTTTTAATAAAATGGTGAGAGGGTTATGTGAGGGAGTTTTTATTTCAATTAAAAAAATAGTATGTCTTTTTTTTAATACTTTATTACTGTCTTTGTAATAGCCGCTGTATGACAGCATCCATTACTAAGGCTGGGGCTTAGTGTTAACCAGAAAAAGGCTAGCACCTACCTCCCATTATGACCCCAGTACCCACTGCTATCAGGGGTACCAGGAAGAGCCAGGTACGATCCAGGACCCAACCATCTGAAGGGATGACAGTGCCCGGCCGTCGCTTCATATGTTCAGGTATTGGATAGTACCCGGCTCTTCCCGGTACCCCTGGCGGCGTTGGGTACCGGGGTAATAATGGGAGGTTGGTGCTAGCCTTTTTACTGGTTAACAGTAAGCCCCAGTGTTAAGGATCTGCCAGGCACAGCTTCTGTAGCCACGCCCATAGGTAATCAGTCTGCACCTGCTTCTATGTCTGTTGGACTGACTCCATCTTCCACCACTCAGGATGGCAGGCTTAGGAGTGGGAGAGCCTATCACAGCCTGGCCAGACGGAGCTAGCTCCCACCCTCTGTCTATTTATACCTGCCTTTCCTGTTCCTCCTTGCTTGTGACTCTTCTCGTTTTGTTTCCTGGCCCTGCTGCAGCTTACTGACTACTCTCCTGCTCTGCGTTTGGTACCTCGTACACTCCTGGTTTGACTCGGCTTGTTCACTACTCTCCTGCTCTGCGTTTGGTACCTCGTACACTCCTGGATTGACTCGGCTCGTTCAACACTCTTGTTGCTCACAGTGTTGCCGTGGACAACTGCCCCTTTTCCCTTGCTTCTGTGTACCCTTGTCTGTTTGTCTGTCGTGCACTTATTGAGCGTAGGGACCGTCGCCCAGTTGTACCCCGTCGCCTAGGGCGTGTCGTTGCAAGAAGGCAGGGACTGAGTGGCGGGTAGATTAGGGCTCACTTGTCTGTTTCCTTACCCCCATCATTACATAATCACAAGCCCATATACCTACTCTACCCTGGTCCCTCACACTACTATGGACCCCCTTGAGACCCTGGTTCAGCAAATGCAGGGTCTCTCCCTACAGGTCTAGGCCCTGGCTCAGAGGGTCAACCAGCCTGATGCTACCATGGTAGTGCCCCTCACCTCACCTCTTGAACCCCACCTCAAGTTGCCTGACCGGTTCTCTGGGTACCGGAAGACTTTTTTCTCCTTTCGGGAGAGTTGTAGGCTCTATTTTCGTTTAAAGCCCCACTCCTCAGGTTCTGAGAGCCAGCGGGTGGGTATAATTATGTCCCAGCTCCAGGAAGGGCCCCAAGAATGGGCCTTCTCCTTGGCTCCTGACGCCCCTGAACTTTCCTCCGTTGATCTTTTCTTTTCTGCTCTCGGACTCATTTATGACGAGACTGACAGGACTGCCTTTGCCGAGAGTCAGCTGGTGACCTTACGTCAGGGTAAGAGATCTGTTGAGGAGTATTGCTCTGACATTAGGAAGTGGTGCGTAGCTTCTCGGTGGAATGACCCTGCCTTAAGGTGCCAGTTTAGGTTGGGTCTGTCGAACGCCCTGAAAGACCTGCTAGTTAGCTATCCCTCTTCTGACTCCCTAGACCAGGTTATGGCTTTAGCGGTACGACTTGACCGACGTCTCAGGGAACGACAACGTGAACGTTTTTGTGTTTTCTCCTCTGACTCCCCCATGATGCCTCCCGAGGTTCCGTTGCTTCGTTCTTCCACGGAAGACTCGGAGGTACCTATGCAACTCAGGGCCTCCGTGTCCCCCCAACAACATAGAGAGTTCCGCAGGAAGAATGGTCTCTGCTTCTATTGTGGGGATGACAAGCATCAAGTGAACACCTGTCCTAGGCGTAAGAATAAGCAGCCGGAAAACTTCCGCACCTAAGTGATCATCAGGGAGGTCACTTGGGCGCACAGGTATTTCCCGTAAATATGAAACGTAATAAAATCTTGCTTCCCTTTCAGGTCTATTTTGGTGGTAGGTCTGCCTTTGTGGATTCAGGGTCGTCTGCTAATATCATGTCTGTGGAATTTGCTATGTCTCTAGCTATGCCTTTGATTGATTTGCCTAAACCTGTCCCGGTAGTGGCTATCGACTCCACTCCTCTTGCTAATGGTTATTTTACACAGCATACCCCTGTTTTTGAACTCCTTGTTGGCTCCATGCATTTGGAGCAGTGCTCAGTACTGTTGATGCAGGGATTATCGTCCGATTTGGTTTTAGGCCTTCCCTGGTTGCAGTTGCATAATCCCACGTTTGACTGGAATACTGGGGATCTTACCAAATGGGGTAATGAATGCTTGACGTCATGTTTTTCTGTTAATTCTATTTCTCCCCCTGAGGAGGTGAACACGCTACCTGAGTTTGTTCAGGACTTCGCTGATGTTTTCTCTAAGGAGGCCTCCGAAGTGTTACCTCCTCATAGAGAATACGATTGCGCTATCGATTTGGTACCAGGAGCTAAGCTCCCTAAGGGTAGGATATTTAATCTTTCTTGTCCCGAACGTGAAGCCCTGAGAGAGTATATCCAGGAATGCCTACATTCACCCCTCTACTTCTCCGGTAGGTGCTGGCTTCTTCTTCGTAGGGAAGAAGGATGGTGGTCTTAGGCCATGCATTGACTACCGTAACTTGAATAAGGTCACTGTAAGAAAACAGTATCCCCTTCCTTTGATTCCTGATCTCTTTAATCAGGTTCAGGGGGCCCAATGGTTCTCTAAGTTTGATCTACGGGGGAAGTATAACCTTATCCGCATCAAAGAGGGGGATGAGTGGAAGACTGCGTTTAACACGCCCGAAGGTCATTTCGAATACCTCGTCATGCCCTTTGGGTTGTGTAATGCTCCCGCGGTCTTCCAGAATTTCATAAATGAGATTTTAAGAGATTACCTGGGGGTATTTCTTGTAGTGTACCTTGATAACATACTTGTGTTTTCCAAGGACTGGTCCTCCCACATTGAGCATGTCAGCAAGGTGCTCCCAGGTCCTTCGGGAAAACAAACTTTTTGCGAAGACCGAAAAATGTGTGTTTGGGGTGCAGGAGATACCATTTTTGGGTCAAATCCTCACTCCTCATGAATTCCGCATGGAGCCCGCCAAGGTCCAGGCTGTGGCGGAATGGGTCCAACCTGCCTCCCTGAAGGCGTTACAGTGCTTCTTGGGGTTCGCTAATTATTATAGGAGATTTATTGCTAACTTCTCGGTCATCGCTAAGCCTCTTACGGACCTCACTCGCAAGGGTGCTGATCTCCTCCGCTGGCCTCCTGAGGCTGTCCAGGCTTTTGAGGTCCTTAAGAAGTGCTTTATCTCGGCCCCGGTGTTGGTTCAGCCCAACCAAATGGAGCCATTTATCGTGGAGGTTGACGCATCCGAGGTGGGAGTGGGGGCTGTCTTGTCCCAGGGTACCAGGTCCCTCACCCATCTCCGTCCCTGTGCCTACTTCTCCAGGAAGTTTTCGCCCACTGAGAGTAACTATGATATTGGCAACCGCAAACTCTTAGCCACTAAATGGGCATTTGAAGAATGGCGCCACTTCCTGGAGGGGGCTAGGCACCAGGTAACAGTCCTTACCGACCACAAGAATCTGGTTTTCCTAGAATCTGCCCGGAGGCTAAACCCTAGACAAGCTCGATGGGCGTTATTTTTTACCAGATTCAATTTTTTGGTTACCTATAGGGCCGGGTCTAAAAATATTAAGGCTGATGCACTGTCGCGTAGCTTCATGGCCAGCCCTCCTTCGGAGGAAGATCCTGCTTGTATTTTGCCTCCAGGTATAATCATTTCCCTTATTGATTCTGATTTAGTCTCTGAAATTGCTGCTGATCAAGGTTCAGATCCCGGGAACCTTCCTGAGAACAAGCTGTTTGTTCCCCTGCAATTCCGGCTAAGGGTACTTAGGGAAAATCATGACTCCGCACTATCTGGTCATCCAGGCATCCTGGGTACCAAGCACCTCATTGCCAGAAACTATTGGTAGCGTGGGTTGCCTAAAGACGTTAAGGCCTACGTCGCCGCTTGTGAGGTTTGTGCTAGGTCCAAGACTCCCAGGTCCCGACCAGCGGGCTTACTACGTTCTTTGCCCATTCCCCAGAGACCTTGGACCCATATCTCCATGGATTTTATCACCGATTTGCCTCCATCTCAAGGCAAGTCGGTGGTGTGGGTTGTAGTAGACCGCTTCAGTAAGAGGTGCCACTTTGTGCCCCTCAAAAAACTACCCAATGCTAAGACGTTAGCTACCTTGTTTGTCAAACACATCCTGCGTCTCCATGGGGTCCCTGTCAATATTGTTTCTGATAGAGGGGTACAATTTGTTTCTTTGTTTTGGAGAGCCTTCTGTAATAAGTTGGAGATTGATCTGTCCTTCTCCTCTGCCTTCCATCCTGAAACTAATGGCCAAACCGAGAGGACTGTCTCTAGAACAATATTTAAGGTGTTTTATCTCTGACTGTCAATATGATTGGGTCTCATTCATTCCCCTCGCCGAATTTTCCCTGAATAACCGGGTCAGTACCTCGTCAGGGGTCTCCCCCTTTTTCTGTAATTTTGGGTTTAATCCACGGTTCTCCTCCGTTTCACCTGGTAGTTCCAACAATCCCGAGGTAGAGGTCGTTCATCGGAAACTGTGCACAGTTTGGGCCCAGGTTCAGAAGAACCTAGAGGCGTCCCAGAGCATACAAAAAACTCAGGCAGATAGAAGACGTTCTGCTAACCCCTTGTTTATGGTCGGGGATCTGGTGTGGCTATCGTCAAAGAACTTGCGCCTTAAAGTCCCGTCCAAGAAGTTTGCTCCCCGGTTTATAGGGCCGTACAAGATCATTGAAGTCCTCAATCCTGTCTCCTTCCGACTGGAGTTGCCCCCATCTTTTCGAGTACACGACGTGTTTCATGCCTCCCTCCTTAAACGCTGCTCCCCGTCCTTGGCTCCCTTGAGGAAACCTCCTGTCCCCGTTCGCACCCCTGAGGGGGTAGAATTCGAGGTGGCCAAGATTATGGACAGCAAGATGGTCCAAGGCTCCCTCCAGTACCTGGTCCATTGGAGAGGATACGGGCCTGAGGAGAGGACTTGGGTACCCGCCCGGGATGTTCATGCTGGGGTATTGGTCAGGAGGTTCCACCTTCGTTTCACCCATAAACCAGGTCCATCTAGAAAGGGTCCGGTGGCCCCTCATAAAAGGGGGGTACTGTGAAGGATCTGCCAGGCACAGCTTCTGTATCCACGCCCATAGGTAATCAGTCTGCACCTGCTTCTATGTCTGTGAGACTGACTCCATCTTCCACCACTCAGGATGGCAGGCTTAGGAGTGGGAGAGCCTATCACAGCCTGGCCAGACGGAGCTAGCTCCCGCCCTCTGTCTATTTATACCTGTGTTTCCTGTTCCTCCTTGCTTGTGACTCTTCTCGTTTTGTTTCCTGGTCCTGCTGCAGCTTCTTGAACCATTTGACCCTGCTTCATATTAACCCTGGCTTACTGACTACTCTCCTGCTCTGCGTTTGGTACCTCGTACACTCCTGGTTTGACTCGGCTTGTTCACTACTCTCCTGCTCTGCGTTTGGTATCTCGTACACTCCTGGATTGACTCGGCTCGTTCACCACTCTTGTTGCTCACAGTGTTGCCGTGGACAACTGCCCCTTTTCCCTTGCTTCTGTGTACCCTTGTCTGTTTGTCTGTCGTGCACTTATTGAGCGTAGGGACCGTCGCACAGTTGTACCCTGTCGCCTAGGGTAGGTCGTTGCAAGTAGGCAGGGACTGAGTGGCGGGTAGATTAGGGCTCACTTGTCTGTTTCCTTACCCCCATCATTACACCCAGCCTTAGTAATGGATGCTGTCAATCACATAGCGTCCATTACACTGGCGGTAATAATGTATTAAAAAAACACATAGACATAGACATAAACATTTTTTAATTGAAATAAAATCTCCCTCACACAACCCGATTTCACCATTTTATTTAAAAAAACAAAAAAACAAAAACATAGATCATCAAAGTAGTCAAATAAATCTACGGCGTAGTCCAAACGGTCCATTGGAACCAACTGGGAAAAAAAAAAAAAAGTATGCACTTTCCTTCTCCCCTGCAATGCACTAGAATCTAGAGGTAAAAAAAATAAAATCATTCAGACTCTGCTACCTGTCAACTGAAAAGTTTTTCGCCAGAGGGAATTTTTTTTCCACATGGCAGAATACCAGGTCCCAGGCTCGGGTGAAGCTTTCTTTTACTCCACCATTGGGAAACATGTTTTTCCTCTGGTGGAAGATTTTTCCATTGACATGTAGCAGTTCTATAGCGGTGGTGTTAGGGAGGACAAACTCAGCAATTGCACAATGCCCCCAAAATGGGCCGCTACTCTTGGGAAAGTGCTGTGTGCTTGCCTCCAGGCTAAAATGTGACAGACAGCCCTGGACCATTGGCTCCCTGCCCCACCGTTTTCTCTCGTAGACCACAGCCTGGTTTAAGCCTGCGGTCTAAAACAGCCCAAGAGCACGCTATTGACATCAGCGCCCTAGCGCGATTACGTCACTGCATCATGCCATCCGTGCTGAACTCAGCAGAAAGTCAGAACGTCCGGCTGTGATTACTTGGATAGATTTGTGGGGGGGGGGGGCGCCTTTCTATAGTTCGCCTCAGGCAGCAAAGGGGCTAGGTTCACCCCTGGTAACAGCTATGCCATTCTAGTGATTGGTGGGGTTCTCAAAACCCAGAGGTCACCAATATTATTATCCCCTTTCACACCTCCCAGCTTAAAAGAATGCGTAAAGATTAAAATTTCCATCCTAAAATCTAACACTTTGTGCAGTTTAAATTCATAATTTATCTTGATCAGGCTCCAAATCCCTTGCTTCTCTTCACACAGCAATTCTGGATGCCTGAAGCAACTACTAGGGTGAATTTATGAGATTTGAATCAATATAACTTCTATAGAACTCAAAGGGAACTTTATTAATCATTATGAAGTGAATTGCCCTTGGTGGTGTCTATTGGTAGACAAAATTAAATTTTTTACTCTTCTTCCCATCTGCTTCTAACCCTATTTGTCTGGGCCTCACTACCCCTTGTAACATAGTTGCCAACATTTGAAATTTTTTTTACTTAGGGTGTTGCTTATCTGGTAGGTGTGTCTTATGGGTTCGTGGTTTATCTGGTGTGTGTGGCTAATGGGGCGTGGCTTTCTTCCCAGAATTTCTCCATACAAATAAACAAATGAAAATTTCTAACAAGTTGTTGTTTGGCTGACAACTACTATGGTGGCCAGTATATCTCTCTGGTTAGCTGGTTATATACAGGCAGATGAGGTCTCACTTTATGACTAGGGTAAGGCGATATGCGCTGACCATTACTGGTAGGTTAAAAACCAGCTGTAATGACAGGATAGGGAGACAGACAGGTGAGCCCTAATCTACCCGCCACTCAGTCCCTGCCTACTTGCACAGCCCATCCTAGGCGACGGCGTACAACTGGGCGACGGTCCCTACGCTCAATAAGTGCACGACAGACAAACAAGACAAGAGAACACAAAAGCAAAGGAAAGTGGGGCAGTTGCTTACGGCAACACCGTGAGCAACAGAGTAATGGACGAGCCGAGTCAAACCAGGAGAATACGTGGTAACAAATGCAGAGCAGGAGAATAGTAAGTCAAATCAGGGTCAATATGAAGCAGAGGTCAATAGTAACAGCAGGAACAGCAGAGCCAGGAAACAGGAGAATCACAGGCAAAGGACAAGCAGCAAATGAAGGTATAAGTGGACCAAGGGCGGGAGCTAGAACCGTCTGGCCAGGCTGCGATAGGCGCTCCCTCTCCTCAGCCTACCAGCCTGAGTGGTAGCAGATCGAGTCACTCTAGCAGACCTAGGAACAGATGCAGGCTGATTAACCACGGGTGTCGACACAGAAGCTGTGTCAGGCAAATCCTTCACAGTACCCCCTTTTATGAGGGGCCACTGGACCCTTCCTAGGTGGACCTGGCTTGTTGGGGAACCGAAGATGGAACTTCCTGAGTAATAACCCGGCGTGAACATCCCGGCCGGGTACCCAAGTCCACTCCTCAGGCCCGTATCCTCTCCAATGGACCAGGTACTGGAGAGAGCCTTGGACCATCCTGCTGTCCGCAAACTTGGCCACCTCGAATTCTACCCCTTCAGGGGTAAGAACAGGGACCGGAGGTTTCCTCGAGGTAGCCAAGGACGGGGAGCAGCGTTTCAGGAGGGAGGCATGGAACACGTTGTGTATTTGAAAAGACGAGGGTAACTCCAGCCGGAAGGAGACAGGGTTAATGACCTCAATGACCTTGTACGGCCCTGTATACCGGGGAGCACATTTTTTGGACGGAACCTTAAGGCGCAAATTTTTTGAAGACAGCCACACCCGATCCCCGACCACAAACAAGGGGTTAGCAGAACGCCTTTTATCTGCCTGAGTCTTTTGTATGCTCTGGGGTGCCTCAAGGTTCTTCTGAACCTGGGCCCAGACTGTGCACAGTTCCCGATGAACGACATCTACCTCGGGATTGTTGGAACACCAGGTGAAATGGAGGAGAACCGTGGATTAAATCCAAAATTACAGAAAAAGGGGGAGACTCCTGACGAGTTACTAACCCGGTTATTGAGGGAAAATTCGGCGAGGGGAATAAAGGAGACCCAATCATCTTGGCAGTCAGAGATAAAACACGCTTGTTCTAGAGACTGATTAGTCCTCTCGGTTTGGCCATTAGTTTCAGGATGGAAGGCCGAGGAGAAGGACAGATCAATCTCCCATTCAGCCACAGCCTGAACCTTGGCAGGGTCCATGCGGAATGCATGAGGAGTGAGGATTTGACCCAAAAATGGTATCGGGACAAGAGAGATTAAATATCCTACCTTTAGGGAGCTTAGCTCCTGGTACCAAATCGATAGTGCAATCGTACTCTCTATGAGGAGGTAACTCTTCGGAAGCTTTTTTAGAAAAAACATCAGCGAAATCCTGAATAAACTCAGGTAGAGTGTTCACCTCCTCAGCGAGAGAAACCAAATTAATGGAAAAACAGGACGTCATGCATTCATTACCCCATTTAGTAAGATCCCTGGTATTCCAGTTAAATGTGGGATTATGCATCTGCAACCAAGGAAGGCCTAAAACCAAATCGGATGATAATCCCTGCATCACCAACATCGAACACTGCTCCGAATGAATGGAGCCCACAATGAGTTAAAAAACTGGGGTATGCTGCGTAAAATAACCATTAGCAAGTGGGGTGGAGTCGATACCCACTACCGGGACAGGTTTAGGCAACTCAATCAAAGGCATGGCTAGAGACATAGCAAATTCCACAGACATAATATTAGCAGAAGACCCTGAATCCACGAAGGCACTGCCGGTGGCAGACCTACCGTAAAAGGAGACCTGAAAGGGAAGCAAGATCTTATTAGGTTTCATGTATACGGGAAATACCTGTGCGCCCAAGCGACCTCCCCGATGGTCACTTAGGCGTGGAAGTTTTCCGGCTGCTTATTCTTACGTCTAGGACAGTCGTTCACTTGATGCTTGCCATCCCCACAGTAGAAGCAGAGACCATTCTTCCTGTGGAACTCTCTACGTTGTTGGGGAGACATGGAGGCCCCGAGTTGCATTGGTTCATCGGAGTTTTCCGTGGAAGAACGAGGCAACGGAGCCTCGGGGCCCATCATAGGGGAGCCAGAGGAGAATGCACCAAAACTTTCAAGTCGTCGTTCCCTGAGATGTCGGTGAAGACGTACCGCTAAAGCCATAACCTGATCTAGAGAGTCAGAAGAGGGATAACTAACTAACAGGTCTTTCAGAGCGTTCGACAGACCCAATCTAAACTGGCACCTCAAGGCAGGGTCATTCCACCGAGAAGCTACACACCACTTCCTAAAGTCAGAACAGTACTCCTCAACGGGTCTCTTACCCTTACCTCAATCCTGTTAGATATCAGGGGTCACATGATGTATGGATAGGGGTCACATCAGGGCCGGCCTGAGGTTGGATGGACTCTCTAATGCTGCCCCCTACACAAACCAAAAATGAACCACATATATAGACACGCTGGAACATACTGTTGTCACGAAGGGTCTGTCGACCCACAGGGCCGTACCGCTTTGGAGGTAAGGCAGCTGGCCAACAGGGCGCAGGTGAAAGTCTATAGTTTGCATAGGTACCTGTAGCAGCTCAGACAGCAGCAGAGCAGGCTCAGCTAGGACTAGGCAGTAGGTAGACGTCAGGCGAGGTGAAGCAGGTCAGACGTGGAATACAGCACGACACGACTTTGGCACAGCACAGTGCTCGACCAGGATGCTATGGAATGCAAGGAACAGGAACAGGAACTGGAACAGGTACAGGTACAGAAAACACACTAGGAGGCCATCACATAGAAAACTAGGAAACATCAAAAAGGCTCAGGCATAGAAGCAGGGGGCTGGACCCCTCTTATAGTCCAGGGTACTCATGGGTCAAAGTTCATCAAGAAGTCCGGTGAACGCACGCTCATGCCCGCTCTTAAAGGGACAGTGCACCCTACGGGATCCGGCTGAGGTGAGTGGAAGCGAGTGCTGGCGTGTCCTGAGGAGGAGGCTGGGGCCAGCGCTTGCCGACTCGTGGCTGCGGCTGTCAGGAGGGGATTGGAGCTGACAGCCCGCAGCCACGGACATTACAACTGTACATACTTAAAGACAGGTATTTAGACATACAGGCAAATATACATACACACATCTGGTATATATACATACAGGTAAATATATATAAAGATGTACAGATACATATACACACGCATCGGGAGATAAATACACAGACAGGGACATATATAAATACATAAAAGGCACATATATACCCACACAGGCACATATATATACCCGGTACAGATAATGTCGTAGATTTCATGTGCAGCCCTATGTAACACCACAGATAACCCACAGTAATAACTGAGTACAGATAATGTAGTAGATGTTGCCTGCAAACCTATGTAACACCACAGATAACACAGTGATAACTCTCCGAGTACAGATAATTTCATAGATGATAACTATATACACAGGCACACATAAACACACACACACACACACACACACACACACACACACACAGGCATATATATAAGGGCTGCAGTGTATATAAGGGGCAGCAGGGTATATAGGGGGCAGCAGGGTATATAAGGGGCAGCAGGGTATATAGGGGGCAGCAGGATAGATAGGGGGCAGCAGGATATATAGGGGTCAGCAGGGTATATAAGGGCAGCAGGGTATATAGGGGCAGCAGGGTATATAGGAGGCAGCACAGATATCTTTGTTTTATCTGTTCTACTTTAATATTGAACACACTTTTACAAAGAGACACACACACACACACACTAACATATACACATACAAACACAGAGACACATACTGTATACACAGACACAGACTGTATACACACACACACACACACACATATACACAAAATGCTACATATACACACACACAGAAATACACAGAGACACACAGACACTCACCATCTCTCCACAGGATCACAGGCTTCGTGCAGGATGGGCTACAGGCGGAGCTTCCTCCTCTGCTCCTCGGCTCTTATTTACTCCGTGTGTGTAAACAAGAACAGAGCACAGAGTAGAAGCAGAGCCCAGTGGCGCCCCCAACATGCTTGAAGGAGGCAGCGCCCTTTGCACTCGCAGTACTCGCACACCCCTATGGCCGGCCCTGGGTCACATGATGTATGGGTGGGGATCAATTGATGTATTGGTGGGGGTCACATGTTTATCCCTATTTAGTCAGCCCATGGATGCATTACACAGGACAAATCTGTGGGGTATGCTAGTGAGACTACTGCACTAATATAAGAACGGTATGTGAGCAGAATTTTAAATACATGTATATTAGAAAACTGTATGAATTTTTATTCTATGAAAAAAAACAGCCGACACAACAGAATACTCATTTACTTCTTAGAAAACTAAATGGGCCTAAATGCCATTTTTGAAAGTAATACTACTATTTATATGTACTAGATTTCTGGAGATGGGTTTTAATCCAACATTGCAAGAGAATAAGTTTAAAAAAGCAAATAAAGCGCAAAATCATTATAATATCTTTTATTTGCCTAAATGCAAATGCACTGGAAATACTACACATTCAATTCCAAATCAAAACAATAACCAAATGTATCCAGTTTGTGTTAATCCTTTACGGAAAGTAAATAAAAAGGAATATTCGTCTGCTCAAAAAAATAGCAGTGCCAGCATTTTTCTTTAAAAACTCAAAAATGTTATGTATAAACTGAAAAAATGTTTCAGATTTCACTTTACTGAACTAATATTTAGTGGCATAACCATTGTTTCTGAGAACCGCTTGACATCTATGTTGCATGGAGTTGACCAACTTCTGGCACCTCTGAACAGGTATTCCAGTCCAGGAAGATTGGACGACATTCCACAGTTCTCTATGGGATTGAGGTCAGGGGATTGGACAGGACACTCTATTACCTCAATCCTGTTTGTCTGTAACAAAGATGATGTTCGCTTACTGGTTTGTTTTGGGTCATTGTCATGTTGAAACACCCATTTCAAGGGAATTTCTTCTTTGGCATAGGGCAACATGATCTCCTCAAGTATTTTAATATATTCAAACTGATTCCTCGTATGCGATAAATAGGCCCAACACCATAGTATGAGAAACATCCCCATATCTTGATTTTGCAGCACCACGCCTTACTGTCTTCACATTGTACTGTGGCTTGAAATCAGTGCTCGGGGGCAATGGCGGATTATAATATGGGCGAACCGCACACAATCTTAAAAAACTATGCAGCGCTGCTAGCTTCCAACTGAAGCAGGACGCAGATTCAGTTGGGTTGAATGCTGGAGCCTCGCTCCAGCATTCACTCTGCCGTGAGCGGCTCGGTGCAGGCTGGCGCGATGTAGTGACATCATCGCGCCTGTCTGCACGGAGTCACTCACGGGACAGTGCAGAGGAGGAAAAGCATCCCCCACCGTCGTGGGAACCGGGATAGGTAAGTAATTATGTTTTTTTTATTTATTAGGTACGCACATATGGAGGCATTATACTGTGTCACATCTATGGGGCATTATACTGCGTCACATCTATGGGACATTATACTGTGTCACAGCTATGGGGCATTATACTGTGTCACATCTATGGGGCATTATACTGTGTCACATCTATGGGGCATTATACTGCGTCACAGCTATGGGGCATTATACTGTGTCACAGCTATGGAGGCATTATACTGTGTCACAGCTATGGAGGCATTATACTGTGTCACAGCTATGGGGACATTATACTGTGTCACATCTATGGGGCATTATACTGTGTCACATCTATGGGGCATTATACTGTGTCACATCTATGGGGGCATTATACTGTGTTGCGGCTATGGAGGCATTATACTGTGTGGAGGCAGCTATGAGGGACATTATACTGTGTTGCGGCTATGGAGGCATTATACTGTGTAGAGGCAGTTATGGAGGCATTATACTGTGTAGAGGCAGCAGTGGCGGATTATCATATAGGCGTTTCGGGCGGCCGCCCGGGGCCCGAGGCTCCCAGGGGGCCCATGGCAGCCCGAACCGCACATAATCTCCTAAATCTATTCAGCGCGCTAGCGCTGCTAACTGCCGAAGATGAGGAGGAGCAGGGAATTGGCCGGGAAAGGGGTAGGACACGCCTCCCTGACAAGTGCGGGCCGCCGCCATTGAGTAACAGAACAGCGACGGACGGCTGTTCTGTTACTCCAAAGCAGCAAGAGAAGAGCCGGGCGGGCGGTCACCGGCGCTGAGGTCAGTACAGGCTTATCCTCCTGCCCAATTGGTTCCCGACCGCTGGCTGTATTTTTACCGCCAGCGGTCAGGGACGGGTCCTTAAAACCCGAGCCATAGACTTTCTACGGCTCGGGTTTTAACTTGCTGCCCGCGCGATCGGGCAGCTGAATGTCGGGTCTCCGGCTGTGAGTGACTGCCGGGGACCCTGAGGAGAGGATAGAAGCAGCTTTCGCTGTTTCCAATTGAAACAAACTATCTCTTGCAATATTTTGAATCTTGTTCTTGTGTGTCAACAATAGTGATTTGGGGTAACCCCTTTGTAAAAAATTCCTAGTCATGATATCTAAGGATATGTCCAAATCTTCTTGTTTGTCAGTATTTCGCTTAGCCCTGATCATTTGGCTATATGGTAAAGATTTGACCATATTCTTTGGATGACAACTGTCAAACCTTAATAAAGTATTACGATCAGTCTAATTACAGTACGGGACAATTGTCCTGCAGCGAGGCAGGGACTCCTAGCATCGTACATAAGTATGATGCTAGGAGCCCGGCTCCCTGCACTGTGTTCGGTCCGGTACTTGCGGCCGAAATACGTCCGTCAAATACGGACGTAATTAGTGTGTGTGCACATACCCTGAGAGGGCTGATTTCCCCTGTAACTGGGGCTGCTGTGCAGCTCCAGTTACAGTGGAAAAACATGGTGTAAAACAAAGAAAAAAAATATATAAAGTTCCCCAAAGGTCTTTTTTGACCTTTGAGGGACAGACCATAGTAATAAAAAATAGTAAAGTGCAAAAAAAAATTAAATAATAAATACACATAAAATACCCACCCCAAAAAAAAAACGTTCCCCCCCCGCCAATGATTGTTGTAACGCTAGCGCTGACCCAATTACCCTAATATAGACATGTAATATATTAAAATTTACGGTAGACAATGACGATTACAAATAAAAGGTCTATTTTAGGGTAAAACGATGTTATTACCAAAAAAAAATAGCTGAAACGTAAAAAAGCTTATTTTTTTACTATTATTTTCAAACTTTATGAATACAAATTCTAAAATAGCAAAAAAGGTGTGTATAAAAACGCTAAAAAAACGAAACCTGCATTGTCTACGGAAAAAACGTCGCAAAAATCACGTCGGTTTTATTTTTTTTAAATAAAAATGTGTGGGGCAACTTTGTAATTACGTTTTATTAAAAAATATTTTCACTTTTTGAGATATAGCTGCTTTGTATCCTGTATCCGTCAGGTCAGCAGGACTGACGGGATCAGTGAAACGGGCCCTGCGCTAAATTATAATCTTAGATGTGGTAGATTTAAGGTGGATCCTGCGTGTCACTGATACGTCTTCTTTGGTCCTGAGATATATTAATAAAGTACTTGTATATAAATATTATCTTAAATGAATTATTTCTAGTCTCCTTTCTAGTTTTAGGTGATGTTGAGATATTACTGCATTATTTATATTATGAAGATATAATGTCGTTTAATATGGTACTATTGGTCCGTTACACGTGAGTGGTTATCGGGATATCCTGTGCACGTGAAAACGCTGCCAGTGGGTTCTGAAATGCTTGGGAATAAGGTCGCTCTGAACACGTAACTGTGGACAGGGGTCTTTGTACCCACGTGTGGATCTACAAACTGCCACCATAAAGATGAAAAATGTTTTAAACGCTACTCTTTATTACCTTATGATATCTCCATTACCACTAGTAGGAGCACTTAGTTGCATATTACTTATATGCTTTTTTTGTATCTTGGACCTTTTTAGGCTGTATCTAGCTTTGTTGTTTAAATATAGTTATATACGATAATGCTACTTGTCTCTGTGATCAAGGATCTGTGCATTGGTTGCTCGGCAACCTAAGATACTGCCGTTCACGATAATGCCACTTGTCTCTGTGATCAAGGATTTGTGCATTGGTTGCTCGGCAACCTAAGATACTGCCGTTCACATGACCTTAGCAGTGGAACGCACTGGAACGCAATACATCATCATTGCGCTCCTTATGCGTCCTGCTGCTTAGCAACTACTTACTTCCGTCTCTGGGCAGTACATCCTGATTGCCACGAGTGATACAGCTGAATAATACGCTGTATTTCCAAGGTTCTATATACCAATGATACTCCTGAAGTTTTGATTGGTGAGTGGACATATGACGATATATTTCAACACTTCTGTTTGCATAAATGATTATGGCTTAATCAGTTGTTTTTAACGAGGGTTATATTAATTATTTTGATTCACGTCACTGTATATGCACTAGTACACTTTATGTATCATTTTACTGTTTATTTTTGATACCTTAAACTATTTATTATACATGTTTTCATACACTTAGCACTGTAACTCATGATAATGAGATCAATTAAGTTAAATGGGTTCTACCCTATATATGTTTTGAGTATTAGATGTGTCACTAGGCTTGAGAAAGATCCTATTGTAGGATTGAAACGTTGCTGTTACATTTGGATTGAATAAACCACCATTTTTTCAACTTGGAGTGCCGCAAAGTTTCTCTTTTTTCTATATCTGACATTACGTCCGAGGATCGGGACGTTTTTTGCTGGCACCCGATTCATACTTATTCTGTGAGTGCTGCTGTTTTCTCTTTTTTATATATATATATATATATATATATATATATATATAATTATAATATAAAGTTTTTAAATGTGTACATAACCTTGTGGCACTATATACAAGGGGGAGCGCTGTGAGGCACTATATACAAGGGGGAGCGCTGTGAGGCACTATATACAAGGGGGAGCGCTGTGAGGCACTATATACAAGAGTGAGCGCTGTGAGGTACTATATACAAGGGGGAGCGCTGTGAGGCACTATATACAAGGGGGAGCGCTGTGAGGCGCTATATACAAGGGGGAGCGCTGTGTGGCACTATATACAAGGGGGAGCGCTGTGTGGCACTATATACAAGGGGGAGCGCTGTGTGGCACTATATACAAGGGGGAGCGCTGTGAGGCACTATATACAAGGGGGAGCGCTGTGTGGCACTATATACAAGGGGGAGCGCTGTGTGGCACTATATATAAGGGGGGCTGTGTAGTGCTATCCACAGTGGTATGTGTGTGGCGCTCTTTATAGGGGGGGCTTTTTGGTGCTATTTACAAGAGGGGGAGGGCTGTGGGGCGCTCTCTACAGGGGGGCTGTATGGCACTATAGGGGGCTGTGTGTAACGCTCTCTACGAGGGGGATGTGTGATATATAGAGGGGGCTGTGTATGGCGATATCTATGGGGGTGTGTAATATCTACAGGGGCTGTGTGTGGCACTATGTACAGGGGGCTGTGTGTATGTGGTGTTTTACAGTGTGTGGTATTATATTCAGGCACGCAGTGTTTGGTGCTATTATATTTAGGGGTACGGTATTTGGCACCATGATAACTTTATTTTAGTTTATAGGTGTGGAAATGTTGGAAAAGTGAGGAGACGTCTGAGTGGCAAATTCTGCAGAAATGAGTCATGGCCGGGAGAAGTCGTCATGAGCGCTGGACCGGATGGAGAAGAAAAGAGGAAAAAAACTACTAGAATCTGAGACGTCGTCACCTGTGAGTCACTAGATTTATAGAGAATCTGTCACCTTTCCTGACATGTTTATTATAGGAAATCCTTGTATTTCACAAAAAGTCTTTCTGCAGTCCAGGACTGATAGACAATTCCCCTTGTCAGGAGGTTGTGTCCCTGCACAGTGTGATACTGTCAGTATGTAGGGACACCACGCTGTGACAAGGGAAATTGTAACACTGTTAATGCTTGCCCAAAAAGGTAGTGTTAAAAATAGTTACTGCGCGGCAGGGCGGCGGTGAGGAAGGGGGGCCCAAGTTTGGGTAACAGCCCAGGGCCCATGGTCTACTTAATCCGCCACTGAGAGGCAGTTATGGAGGCATTATACTGTGTAGAGGCAGCTATGGAGGCATTATACTGTTTCGCAGCTATGGAGGCATTATACTGTGTCGCAGCTATGAGGGACATTATACTGTGTGGAGGCAGTTATGGAGGCATTATATTGTGTAGAGGCAGCTATGGGGGCATTATACTGTGTTGCGGCTATGGAGACATTATACTGTGTCGCAGCTATGGAGGCATTATGCTGTGTGGAGACAGCTATGGAGGCAGTATACTGTGTCTCAGCTATGGGGATATTATACTGTGCCGCAGCTATGGAGGCATTATACTGTGTAGCAGCTATTGGCGCATTATACTGTGTCGAAGCTATGGGGCATTATACTGTGTCGCAGCTATGGGGATATTATACTGTGTCGCAGCTATGGAGGCATTATACTGTGTAGCAGCTATTGCCGCATTATACTGTGTCGCAGCTATGGGGATATTATACTGTGTAGCAGCTATAGAGGCATTATACTGTGTCGCAGCTATGGAGGCATTATACTGTGTCACATCTATGGGGCATTATACTGTGTCGCAGCTATGGAGGGCATTATACTGTGTCGCAGCTATGGAGGCATTATACTGTGTAGAGGCAGCTATGAAGGGCATTATACTGTGGGGGCAGCTATGGGTGGCAATATACTGTGGGGGCAGCTACGGGGGACATTATACTGAACAATTACAAGAGCTGCAGCTCCAAGGGGGGAGACGCTGTGTAGCACAATATACAAGGGGGGATTGTTGTATAGCACTATATAGAAGGGAGCGCTGTGTATCACTATATCTAAGGGGGATTGCTGTGTAGCACTATATACAAGAGGGGGAGGGCTATGTGATGCTATTTACAGAGGGGGAGGACTGTGTAGCGCTATTTACAGGGGGCCGTGTTTTGTTTGACACAATTATATTCAGGGGCGCAGTCTATGGTGCTATAATATTTAGGGGCACAGTGTTTGTACTATTTTAGTCAGGGGCGCAGTGTTTGGTGCTATTATATTTAGGGGCAAAGTGTGTGGCACCATGATAATATCTTTGTTTATAGGTGTGGAAATGTTGGAAAAGTGAGGAGCCAAAGACATCTGAGTGGCAAATTCTGCAGAAATGGGTCATGTCCGGGAAAAGTCGTCATGAAGTCTGGACTGGATGGAGAAGAGGAAAAAAACTACGTCGTCACCTGTGAGTCACTAGATTTATAGACAATCTGTCATCTCTACTGACATGTTTATTATAGGAAATCCTTGTATTTCACAAAGTCTTTGTGCAGTCCAAGACTGATAGACAAATAAGTGTTACTATTCCCCTTGTCAGGAGAATGTGTCCCTACACGGTGCGATACGGTCAGCGATGGTTGGAGACTGTCAGTATGTGGGGACACAGCCTTTTGGCAAGGGGAGTAGTAACACCCATTTGTTAATGTCTGGACAAAAAGGAAGTGTTAACAATAGTTACAGGGCGGCGGTGGAGAAGGGGGGCCCAACTATGGGTAACAGCCCAGGGCCTATGGTCTACTTAATCCGCCACTGCTCGGGGGTCGTCTGATATACTGTCTGCGACTACTGGACCCAAAAAGAACAATTGTGCTTTCATCAGTCCACAAAAATGTTGTGCCATTTCTCTTTGGGCCAGTCAATGTGTTCCTTGGCAAATTTTAACCTATTCAGGACATGTCTTTTTTTTAACAACGGGGCTTTGCGGGGACTTCTTGCTTGTAACTTGGCTTCACGTAATCGTCTTCTGATTGTCGCAGTACTCACTGGTAAATTCAGATCTTCTGTGATCTTTCTGGAGGTGATCAATGGCTGAGCCTTTGCCATTTTGGCTATTCTTCGATCCATTCGAACAGTAGTTCCTCGCTTCCTTCCATGTCTTTAAGGTTTTGGTTGCCACTTCAAGGCATTTGAGAGAATTTTAGCTGAGCGGCCCATAATTTGCTTCTTTTCTCTATGTTTTTCCCTCTCCAATCAAATTTTTAAGCAAAGTACATTTTTCATCAGAACAATGTCTGGAACGACCCATTTTCCACAGTATTTCAGGAGGAAATGCACTATAACCAACATGTGGAACATTTGCCACCCTCCTACCTTAAATAAGGGCCAAATTTAGACCGGTTATTCCACAGAATGAATGACTTCACCAATTTAACTCCTCAATGCTATTATTTTGAACAAGCCCCTTTAAATTAATGATTCAGTTACTCAGAATGAGCGGCATGCAGGTACTAATTCTTGGCTCTGTTTTTTTACTACACCTACAAATAAATTATTTGCTATTTAGAAATATCACTTCTACCAACAACATTGAGTTATCAGGTTAATGATGATGGACTGCTATTTTTGTTGACACTACTGTACAGGGCTGCCATTAGGGCAGTACTGGCAGTATTGCCGTCAGGGCCCAGCCATAAATTTGAAAAAAGTGTGGCCCGCTTTCCACTGGTTGAATTCATTTGGTCACAGCAGTGGGGCCCTTATGATTTCACTTTGGTGAAAGGAACAGGTCCCATCACAGAGCAGGGGCCACTCTTTACACCAAAGTAAAACCTTAAGGGCCCGCTATTCACATAGTGCCCGCCCCTTCTCCTCCTCCATAGCGGCGTGACCGCGTGTGGGGAGGAGACGAGGGGAGACTTTATGAGGGCAGCAGGAAGTTTGAGTCCAGTGGAGGCGTCATGCAGCAGAAGACTTCTGACACAGTGAGTATGTGATGTCTGTGTCAGGCTGCTGCTGCCCGGAGCCTCCTCACATTATATCCCCCCAATAAAAAGCATTGTCTGTACTATATCCTCTCAGCACTGCTTCATAGTCTTGCATCACTAGTAGCAGTTATTACGTTGGCTCTTATCTCCTGTTTTGTGCAACCAGAGGGAGAAGACAGGTTTATTGTCCTGTTACACAGCACAGGAGATAAGAGCCTACGTTGCTAGTGATACAATGCGGTGCTTCAGTGTCCAGAAGATATCATACAGACCTGGGTAAGATGTTTGCTTTCTGTGGGGTGGGTATTGGGGTTAGATGACAATGAAGGCAGGGAGATGTTATTGGATGCGTAGGAAAAAGATGGTGTAGTGGGATGGAGAAAATAATGGGGGGTGGATGACACTGAAGGAGGCATTATACTAAGGGGTGATAACTGGGGGAAAAGAGAGGATATCTGAAGGGAGGGGAGAAATTATACATGGGGAGGGGTAGAGGAAGGAGAGAGGATACCTGGGGGAGGGGGAGAGATCTTGAAGGGGTTGTCCACTTTCTGAAAATCAATGACCTATCCCCCGGATAGGTCATCAGTATATGATCGGTGCGTGTCCGACATCCGGACCCCACATTGATCCACAACTCCGGCTGCCTCCCTGCACCGGATGTTTGGAACGGGATTCAGTAGTTGGAGCCTGAAGCAGATGGCTCCGAACACTGCATAGCGGGCTTTCGGCAGAACTGCAGCTCTGCTCCTATTCACTTGAATAGGAGCAGAGCTGCTATACTGCAGCTCGGCCGCTATTCATTAACTGGAGCCATCTGCTTCCGGCAACATCGTCCGTCGCCCGGAGGCAGCCGGAGTGCCGGATAGGTGCGGGGTCCGGGTGTCAGACACGTACCGATCATATACTGATGACCTATACGGTGGATAGGTCATCAGTTTTCAGAAAGTGGAAAACCCCTTTAAATGCTATGTACACATCTGAAAAGGTTTTTGCTTTTTTATTTTAATAAAAATTTATTAGTGTGTGTTATGAGACTTTGTAAATACTTTTTATGAAAAATTATTTTAACTTTTTGAGATACAGCTGCTTTGTATCCTGTAGACAGAACAGCTGTATCTTTTGCTAAGACCTGAATACGTCAGTCCCGCGGACCTGACTGGTTCAGTGTCGGCTGGTTTTGTGTGTCTCTGAGATCAACCTGTTATCGATCATATCTAAGTTATGAACAGAGACATGCAAGACCCGCTGAGACTGAACCCGTCAGGTCCGCGGGACTGATGGATTCAGGTCTCAGCAAAAGATACAGTTGTTCTGTATACAGGATACAAAGCAGCTGTATCTCAAGAAGTAAAAATAATTTTTAATAAAAAGTGTTTACAAAGTAGCACCAAACAAAAACCACATTCAAAGGTTTACATAGCCTTTAAACCTGAGGTGGGTAGTGCGATAATACCTAAGGGGGTGGAGAAAATATGATCCATATAATTTTTGTACTGTAAACTTATATTTTATGACCCGGCCTCCCTCCCCACACAGCCCAGGCAAGTTCTTTTACCTTAACAAAGCCCCTGTCACCTACTGTGTGCCACCTGCCCCCCCCCACAAAGCCCCTGTCACCTACTGTGTGCCACCTGCCCCCCACAAAGCCCCTGTCACCTACTGTGTGTCACCTGCCCCCCCTTACAAAGCCCCTGCTAAGGTGACTCCTCAATGCCCTCTCACCTACAGAGCCCCTTAATCTGTGTGCCCCCTGCTCATGCCACATAGTGTCTACTTGTCTACTCCCTGCCACATGGCATCTCTCTCTTGCTACAGCCTTCTTCCCCTTACAGAGGCCATGTTACCTCGCACCTCCCTGCCTCCACCACATAGGCACCTACTGTCACTCCTCGCTTACCATAGAGACCTAATCCCATGTAGTTATAAAGAGGCACCCATAGAAAATTGGACATCTCCCACACAGAGCCTCAGCAGATAATCCCCACCAATATATGTCTTGTTATCAAATCCCATATCCACTAGATCAGGGGCCGCATGCGCTAGTATCGGCTCTGTTCCGAGACTCTGGAATTCCCTGACATCGCTGTCCACATATGAACAGCTATGTCTGGGGCTTCCCCAGAGCCGGAGTCCCGTGCATAGCGCTAGTACAGGCTCTGCTCCGGGACTCTGTGGAATTCCCTAATATCGCTGTCCATATATGGACCGTGTGTCAGAGTCTTCCCCAGAGCGGAGTCCCGGGCAGAGCGCTAGTATCGGCTCTGCTCCGGGACTCTGTGGAATTCCCTGACATCGCTGTCCATGTTTGGACACACGATGTCTGGAGCTTCCCCAGAGCCGGAGTCCCGGGCAGAGCGCTAGGATAGGTTCTGCTCCGGGACTCTGGAATTCCCTGACATCGCTGTCCATATATAAACAGTGTGTCAGGGTCTTCCCCAGAGCAGGAGTTCCAGGCAGAGCGCTAGTATGGGCTCTGCTCCGGGACTCTGGAATTCCCTGACATCGCTGTCCATATATGGACAGTGTGTCAGGGTCTTCCCCAGAGCGGAGACCCGGGCAGAGCGCTAGTATCGGCTCTGCTCCGGGACTCTGTGGAATTCCCTGACATCGGTGTCCATGTTTGGACACACGATGTCTGGGGCTTCCCCAGAGCCGGAGTCCCGGGCAGAGCGCTAGTATAGGCTCTGCTCTGGGACTCTGGGGCAGCCTCTGACATCGCTGTCCATACATCAACAATGATGTCAGGGGCTTCCCCAGAGCAGGAGTCCCAGTGATGTCAGGAGCACAGCTGGAGTCTCAGGAAGAGCCTACTAGCGCTCTGCCTGGGACTCCAGCTCTGATGTTGCCTCTGACATCTCTGTGCATAAATGGACAGTGATGTCAAGAGCAGAGCTGGAATCCCAGGGAGAGTGCTAGAAGTGGCTCTGCTCCGGGACCCCAGCTCTGGGCAAGCCCCTGACATCACTGTGGCAGCATCCACAGAGGGCACTGCGGCAGCATCCACAGAGGGCACTGCGGCAGCATCCACAGAGGGCACTGCGGCAGCATCCACAGAGGGCACTGCGGCAGCATCCACCGAGGGCACTGCGGCGCTATTATTATAGTAATATAGTGTTATAATAGTTCAAATAACTAATTGATTAACAATCATTTTGTATTGTATCAAATTTGAAAGTAATGCGGCCCGACCACTTCACATTTTTTCTATATGTGGGCCACTTACCCGGCCGAGTTTGAGACCCCTGCACTAGATAGACCATAAAAGCCTGAATGCTAAAATGTGGTGGCAGGTAGGGCTCTGGTGGAAAGGTGTCTGAATTACTTAAGAGGTCTGAATTTTTTTTTCTTGTTTGGGGTCTGCAATTATTTAGAGGTCTGGTGTCTGAATTAATTTTGCCGTGTGGTGTCTACACAGATGACGTGTGTGCTGTATGAGAAGGGAAGGTGAAAAACTTCATCCAGGCATGCTGCGGCAGTGGGAGATCTTGGGGACTGCAGCAGCCTGAACTACATTTTGGTGAGTGACTGTGTTGTGTACAGGCAGCATCTTCAGTGCAATAATTTTTGTTTATGTTGCCCCCCTGCAACCAGATTTTCTGCACACACTGCTTCCATTTTTGCCCTCCACAGAGTCCTTGTCTCTCCCCTGTCCCTCCACAGAGTCCCTGTCTCTTCCCTGTCCCTCCACAGAGTCCCTATCAGGTTGTGTCTCCCCCCTTGCTACTTTCACACCCATGCCACTTTCTGTTTTCCCAGAAATCCCCACCACCTTCCCCCACCGAGCCACATAGTTTTACCACCTTGCCCCCTGATACTCACCAGCTGTCTTTGCCCTGCCCCTCCAAAGTGACCCTACTAGTTACACTGCTGCCCTCCCACCCCTTTACTTTGCACCTGCCCCAATAGTGAGGGGGGGGCCAAGACTCCTTGGCTGTATGGGGCCCATACATTTCTGAAGGCGGCCCTGCTCAGTGGCGGATTATCATATGGGCGATTCGGGCGGCCGCCCGGTGCCCGAGGCTCCCAGGGGGCCCATGGCAGCCCGAACCGCACATCATCTTGCTAACTAACGAAGATGAGGAGGGGAGGAGCAGGGAATTGGCCGGGAAAGGGTTAGGACACGCCTCCCTGACAAGTGCGGGCCGCCGCCATTGAGTAACAGAACAGCGACGGACGGCTGTTCTGTTACTCCGAATCTGCAAGACAAGAGCCGGGCGATCGGTCACCGCGCTGAGGTCAGTACAGCAGGCTTATCCTCCTGCCCAACTGGTTCCTGACCGCTGGCTGTATTTTTACGGCCAGCGGTCAGGGACGGGTCCTTAAAACCCGAGCCATAGACTTTCTACGGCTCGGGTTTTAACTTGCTGCCCGCGTGATCGGGCAGCTGAATGTCGGGTCTCCGGCTGTCAGTGACTGCCGGGGACCCTGAGGAGAAGACAGAAGCAGCTTTCGCCGCTTCTGTCTTCTCCGATGTCTTCTTACACAGCGTTCAATGAACGCTGTGTATAGGAATAGAGACAGCAGCAGCGGCGCTGTCTCTATTCCTCCCGGTGATCATGTGACTGGTCACATGATCGCCGGGTGCCGTTACTGACAGGCTGCTGCTGGGTCTAACTAGACCCAGCACAGCCCTATTAGTGACAATCGTCACTATGAGAGGGCTGATTTCCCCTGTAACTGGGGCTGCTGTGCAGCTCCAGTTACAGTGGAAAAACATGGTGTAAAAGAAAGAAAAAATATATATAAAGTTCCCCAAAGGTCTTTTTTGACCTTTGAGGAACAGACCACAGTAATAAAGAAATAGGAAAGTAAAGTGCAAAAAAAAATGAAATAATAAATACACATAAAATACCCACCCCAATAAAAACCGTTCCCCCCCGCCAATCATTGTTGTAACGCTAGCGCTGACCCAATTACCCTAATATAGACATGTAATATATTAAAATTTACGGTAAACAATGACGATTACAAATAAAAGGTCTATTTTAGGGTAAAACTATGTTATTACCAAAAAAAATAGCTGAAACGTAAAAAAGCTTATTTTTTTACTATTATTTTCAAACTTTATGAATACAAATTCTAAAATAGCAAAAAAAGTGTATATAAAAAAGATAAAAAAAAAGAAACCTGCATTGTCTACGGAAAAAACGTTGCAAAAATCACGTCGTTTTTTTTTATTTTTTATAAAAATGTGTGTTTGGTGCAACTTTGTAATTACGTTTTATTAAAAAATATTTTGACTTTTTGAGATACAGCTGCTTTGTATCCTGTATCCGTCAGGTCAGCAGGACTGACGGGATCAGTGAAACGGGCCCTGCGCTAAATTATAATCTTAGATGTGATAGATTTGAGGTGGATCCTGCGTGTCACTGATCCTGTCAGTCCTGCTGACCTGACGGATACAGGATACAAAGCAGCTGTATCTCAAAAAGTCAAAATATTTTTTAATAAAACGTAATTACAAAGTTGCACCAAACACACATTTTTATAAAAAATAAATAAAAACGACGTGATTTTTGCGACGTTTTTTCCGTAGACAATGCAGGTTTCGTTTTTTATCGTTTTTATACACACCTTTTTTTCTATTTTACAATTTTTATTCATAAAGTTTGAAAATAATAGTAAAAAAATAAGCTTTTTTACGTTTCAGCTATTTTTTTTGGTAATAACATAGTTTTACCCTAAAATAGACCTTTATTTGTAATCGTCATTGTTTACCGTAAATTTTAATATATTACATGTTTATATTAGGGTAATTGGGTAATATATATATATATATATATATATATATATATATATATATAAAATTATGATATAAAGTTTTTAAATGTGTACATAACCTTGTGGCACTATATACAAGGGGGAGCGCTGTGTGCCACTATATACAAGGGGGAGCGCTGTGTGCCACTATATACAAGGGGGAGCGCTGTGTGCCACTATATACAAGGGGGAGCGCTGTGTGCCACTATATACAAGGGGGAGCGCTGTGTGGCACTATATACAAGGGGGAGCGCTGTGTGCCACTATATACAAGGGGGAGCGCTGTGTGGCACTATATACAAGGGGAGAGCTGTGTGGCACTATATACAAGGGGGAGCGCTGTGTTGCACTATATACAAGGGGGGGCTGTGTAGTGCTATCCACAGTGGTATGTGTGTGGCGCTCTTTATAGGGGGGGCTTTTTGGTGCTATTTACAAGAGGGGGAGGGCTGTGTGGCGCTCTCTACAGGGGGCTGTATGGCACTATCTATATGGGGCTGTGTGTAACGCTCTCTACGGGGAGGATGTGTGATATATAGAGGGGGCTGTGTATGGCGATATCTATGGGGGTGTGTAATATCTACAGGGGCTGTGTGTGGCACTATGTACAGGGGGCTGTGTGTATGTGGTGTTTTACAGTGTGTGGTATTATTATATTCAGGCACGCAGTGTTTGGTGCTATTATATTTAGGGGCACAGTATTTGGCACCATGATAACTTTATTTTCGTTTATAGGTGTGGAAATGTTGGAAAAGTGAGGAGACGTCTGAGTGGCAAATTCTGCAGAAATGAGTCATGGCCGGGAGAAGTCGTCATGAGCGCTGGACCGGATGGAGAAGAAAAGAGGAAAAAAACTACTAGAATCTGAGACGTCGTCACCTGTGAGTCACTAGATTTATAGAGAATCTGTCACCTCTCCTGACATGTTTATTATAGGAATCCTTGTATTTCACAAAAAGTCTTTCTGCAGTCCAGGACTGATAGACAATTCCCCTTGTCGGGAGGTTGTGTCCCTGCACAGTGTGATACTCTCAGTATGTAGGGACACAGCCCTGTGACAAGGGAAATCGTAACACTGTTAATGCTTGCCCAAAAAAGTAGTGTTAAAAATAGTTACGGCGCGGCAGGGCGGCGGTGAGGAAGGGGGGCCCAAGTTTGGGTAACAGCCCAGGGCCCATGGTCTACTTAATCCGCCACTGGCCCTGCTACTGTAGTATGTGATAACGTAACTCTCAAATCTGCTATTGCAGTTAGATAGTATTCCTCAACATACATTTACAGCTATTGTTTCTCTGGAGTGTTACTAATAGATACATGCATTATTAAATATGACACAATTAATACTTAATATCCTTATTGCATAATCTGCCATGCAAGTCATGTTTTATGCTACTCTTGACTCATAAGCCTTTACTGGAATTGCTGAATTCCACTGTTAAATTAAGTATTATTTGTTTTCTGTCCTGTGTACTGTGACATGAGCCTAAAATGAGATGGTCTATATCAGTACATTTCAACACATCAAACGATTAAAAATAAAATCACCAAACACAAGAAATTATCTTGGATGAAGAAATGATCCAAAGGTCAAATATTTAGCCTACAAAATGATATTGGTTGAAGTATTGGGAAGTATACAAAGGTCAAATATTTAGCCTACAAAAATAATAAGCAATTTACCACAAAACCGTAAAAGGATGCTCTTCTTTTGTGTTATTGCTGATGGTGGAGTTCAAGAGGTAGACTTTACAGATAATGTTGGATGGGATCAGCCGAATTGATTGTCAATTTAATGTCTATGTGGACTATGGGACTGCCTCTCAACATTCCTTGTTGGAGGATAGAAGGAGCAGGAATATTGTACAGTATGTTAATAAGCCTTTGTTCCCCAGGGAAATAAGCGATTCCAGTAGTGTCTGGGAGCATGGTATACCCCTCTTCCTGTTCACATAAAGATACATGCTCTGCTGATAGAAAATGCATGTATAAGGGGGAGTTGGGGGACACAGCTGTAAAAGTTATCTTATGTGTATGGCCAACATTATCATCCTCTTTTTCTTTAAACGCTAAACACATACTACCATTTCCTGAGAACCTCTTTCTATTTTTAAAGACGCACTCCGGTTTGTTTTTTTCTATCATCAAGTTCCTATCATATATATATATATATATATATGTGTATATAGAGATATATATATATATGTGTGTATATAGAGATATATATATATATATATATGTATGTATATAGAAATATATATGTATATAGAGATATATATGTATGTATGTATATGTGTATATATATATATATATATATATATATATATTTGGGCTCTGCCTGCCACCACATTGGATTTGAAATGAAAAAACTGAGATGCAATTGAAGTGTAGACTTTCAGGTTTAATTCAAGGGGTTGAACAAAAATATCCTGTGAAATGTTTAGGATTTGCAACCATTTTTCTGCAATGCCTCCTCATTTCAGAGGCTCAAAAGTAATTAGACAAATTAATATTACCATAAATAAAATGTTTTTTTTTTATTACTTTGTAGAGAATCCTTTGCAGGCAATGACTGCCTGAAGTCTGGAACCCATGGACATCACCAATCCATGCATGCCCATGCCATCACACTGCCTCCACAATGTTTTACAGAGGATTTGGTGTGCTATGGATCATGAACCGTTCCAAGCCTTCTCCATGCTTTCTTCCTCCTATCATTCTGTAACGTCCGTGGTCGCAGACGCCTATCATCCTGCAGACATCTTCCACCCCAGAGATGCCAGCACATGCGGCCGTCCTGTCCTGCAGTGACCACTAGGGTGCGCGCTCGAGCTCATTCCCGGTCTACATGGGCCAGAGCACGCACATGTTTTAGATTGACTGATTGCTCCCATGATCACCCTGGACTATAAGAAGGGCCCTGCCCCTTCCTTCATTGCCTGTGCATTGTTGTGTTACCCGTGTTAGTCTTTGCAAACGCTTCCTTAGTGTCTTCCAGTTCCCAGTGATCCTGTACCTGTATCCTGTATCTCGTGCTACCTTGTTCCTGTGCCTTAAAGAGTTGGAGTCGTGTTGCACCACCGGTCTGTCTGCTGTGTTACACCACGCCTGGTGTCTGCTGCCAAGGTCCCATCTGAGCCTAGTAATCGCTACTGTCTGAACCACCACAGCTGCCCTTGCTTGAACTATAGACTTTACTTGGTACTCTGTATTGGCCAACTGCTATACCACTACGGCGGTACGGCCCAGTGGGTCCACATACCCACAGATCGTGACACATTCTGGTACAGGTTGATCTTAGTTTAATCTGTCCAACGAATGCTGTTCCAGAACTGGTCTGGCTTCTTTAGATGTTGTTTGGCAAAGTCTAATCTGGCCTTACTATTTTTGAGGCGGATTAATGGTTTACACCTTGGGGTGAACCCTCTGTATTTGCTCTCATGAAGTCTCTGTACTGTAGACTTAGATACTGATACACCTACTTCCAGGAGAGTGTTCTTCACTTGGGTATATAAAAAAGTGCGCATATATATATATATATATATATATATATATATTTTTTTTTTTATTTTTTTTTAATTTATTTATACTCAATGAGTATTACCTTATTTAGTTATTCCTTCCTATCTGAATACTTATCTTTAGGCCTCACTCTAACCTGATAAAATCTACAGCAGTTAAAGGTGTTTTCCAGCCACTACAAATTGATGGCCTATCCACAGGATAGGCCATCAACAGCTGATAGGTCGGGGTCCCAAAAATTTTTGGGACCCCGCCGATCAGCTGTTTTGAAGGGGCTGCTGCGCTCATACGAGCTCTGCTTCCCCTTAATTTCTTCTTGCTCACTGTGAGTTGTCGAAAACGCATTTACAGGCATTGCAGTGTTTTCTCCCATTCACTTTCAATGGGAGAAAAGGCTGCAATACCAGTGAATCGCCGCTACATGCATACCTCCCAACCGTCCCTGATTCAGCGGGACAGTCCCGGATTCTGGGCGGTGTCCCGCTGTCCCTGGCGGCCGGGGGTATGTCCTGCTGTCAAACTAATTCTGAAACAGGGAACCCTCAGCTCCCTGATTTAGAATTTGTTCATAGCGGAGGAGCAGAGGGAGCTCCTCCCCTCGCCGAGTACTCCCCGGGCACATTGCTACTTTAAGCGCTGTGCTTGGGGAAGCCCTTGACAGTACAGTCCACTACTACTGTTTGGCAGGTGTTGGTTATGATAGCTTCTATAGTGTAGTGGTTAGCTTGATTTCCTTACAGCTGGAAAGTCACTGGTTCAAAACCCAACTGGGTTTATTTTTTTTAAATATTATTAATATCTTAATTGTATTAGGTTAAGTTCACACTAGCATTAATATACATTTACCTCTCTTCCGTCAGAGGAAGAGAGGATTGATACATTAAACGGAAAGCAATGGTTAGATTAGAATTACCATTGAATTTAATGGTAATTCATTTGTATCAGTTGCTTTCCGTTTGTCTCCGTTAGCTAGGTTTCCGTTCTTTTGAACGGAAATAAAAGTACTGCAGACTGCACTTTTGTTTCCTTTAAAAAAACGGAAATCTAGTGAACGGAGACAAACGGAAAGCAACTGATACAAAGGAATTACTATTGAAATCAATGGTAATTCTAACGGAACCGTTGCATTCCGTTTAATGTATCGATCCTCTCTTCCTCTGATGGAAGAGAGCTAAACGTATAGAAACGCTAGTGTGAAAAAAGACTTACTTTAATCGTTTTTTTATTCAACTTCAGTTGTGCCCAGGGGCGTAACTAGGAAAGACTGGGCCCCGTAGCAAACTTTTGACTGGGGCCCTCCCTCCCCTGGGTGTCACACAACCCCCCCCCTTGTAGATAGTGCCTTTTTTACAGCCCCCCCTGTAGAAAACGCCATACAGTCCCCCCTGTAGATAACGCCATACAGCCCCCCCTGTAGACTGTATGGCGTTATCTACAGAGGGGGACTGTATGGCATTATCTACAGGGGGGGCTGTATTGCGTTATCTACAGAGGGGGACTGTATGGCGTTATCTACAGGGGGGACTGTATGGCATTATCTACAGGGGGGGACTGTATGGTGCTAACGCCATACAGCCCCCACTGTAGAGAACGCCATACAGCCCCCCCTGTAGGGAACGCCATACAGCCCCCCCTGTAGGGAACACCATACAGCGCCCCCCCCCGGCAGGGAATGCCATACAGCGCCCCCCCCCCCGGCAGGGAACGCCATACAGTGCCCCCCCTGTAGGGAACGCCATACAGCCCCCCCCCCCAAAAAAATGCGACCTATAGTTTGACCTACAAATAACATGCATCCCCTATCCACAGGACAGGGGATACATGTGTGATCGCTGGCAGAAATAGGGAGAACGGGGGACCGAAAGTCCCCTGAAGTTCTCCATGACTAACCTCTGACTTCCGGCGTCTGTGTCGGCAGCTCAATAAAAATGAAAGGAGCACTGGTCACGCATGCGCACAAGCGCGACCGGCGCTTCATTCATTTCTACGGAGCTGCCGGCACAGAACCCGGAAGTCTGAGGTTTGTGATGGAGAACTTCAGGGGACTTTCAGTCCCCCGTTCTCCCTATCAATGCCAGCGATCACACATGTATCCACTGTCCTGTGGATAGGGGATACATGTCTTTTGTTTAATTGCAGAGCGGGGAGATACCTCCCTGCTCTGCCATAATGTTCAGGGGGGTCTGTAGGGAACGCCATACAGCCCCCCTGTAGGGAACGCCATACAGCCCCCCCTGTAGGGAACGCTATACAGCCCCCCCTGTAGGGAATGCCATTCAGCGTCCCCAAATCCCCCAAAAAATGCGACCTACAGTGTGAAAAGACATGCATCCCCTATCCACAGTATAGGGGATACATATGTGATCGCTGGCAGCGATAGGGAGAACGGGGGACCGAAAGTCCCCCGAAGTTCTCCATGACTAACCTCTGACTTCCGGCGTCTGTGCAGCTCAATGAAAATGAAAGGAGCGCTAGTCACGCATGCGCACAAGCGTGACCGGCGCTCCATTCATTTCTACGGAGCTGCCGGCACAGAACCCGGAAGTCTGAGGTTTGTGATGGAGAACTTCAGGGGACTTTCAGTCCCCCGTTCTCCCTATCAATGCCAGCGATCACACATGTATCCACTGTCCTGTGGATAGGGGATACATGTCTTTTGTTTAATTGCAGAGCGGGGAGATACCTCCCTGCTCTGCCATAGTGTTCAGTGGCGTCGCGCTGTAGCAGCCATAGCGGCTGTGAGCGGAGCCTCCGGCCATGGTGTGGGCCCGTTCCGGCGGGCGACACGGGCCCCCTCATGCCGCGGGCCCCGTAGCAGTCGCTACCGCTGCTGCGGCGGTAGTTACGCTACTGGTTGTGACCGTACTCTTCTATTTACTATCCCACTCGTGTGATCACTTATAAAAGGTGTTAGTTATGCTCTTTATTATAACTGAGGCCCCATGCACACGTTCGTGCCCGTAATCACAATCTGTGATTAAGGGCACGGCCGGCCACGGACGGATGCGGACAGTCATCCGCATTTGCGGACCGTGTTCCCATTATAAAGTATAGGACCATGGCCCATAAAATAAAATAATAGGACATGTCCTATTTTTTTACGGAAGGTTTCTACGGCCATAGAAATGAATGGGTCAGTAAATACGGACGAAATCTACGGTCGTGTGCATGGGGCCTTACTCTTGATTTTGTAATGTGTCCGTAAAACTTTTGGTCTGTCCGTGATTTTTAGCTCAGTTGTCCAGAAAGAGTCTCTGCTCTGAGCTAATTCTGAAGCAGGGAGCTGATAGTTTTCAGAATTAGTGGCTACTCCTTGAGTGGAATCCCCGTTGCCGATGATCTTGTCAGGTCCGTATTTCAGGGTATCTTCCTTTCCCCTGTTATTTCACACCGAATAACCACCTCTGTAAATTGAAAGCTGAAATCATGCCTGGAAAGAAGTACACCACACAGACAAATGTTGGTAGACATATTTCCCTCCATCAGACAAGAGGAGTACTGCCCTTTATTCAGGACAAAGAAACACACAGAGAAAAGACACATGCCCCTCCCTAGAGATGTGGGACTTGCTTAAGTCCCATTGGCTCCTCAGCTGTAAGTTCTACTGTACATTCTTCTGCACACTCCTCTTTGCATTCCAGGGGGCGGTGTCTTCCCTAGGCGTGTTATGCTTGCTCTTTGTGCTCCATGAATCCAATCTCTTTGTGTAATATACTGAATATATATATATATATATATATATATGTAAGGATAATATTTTTCAAACAATATACATGGTAATGATCCCTGACAGTCCCCCCTAAAAATATTATTACTCTATCCCTGAGTCTTGCCTATCAACCTACCACTGACCACTCGAACCAGGCGGGTAGGGGTTTTGGATTTCTTCACCAGCTTGAGACAAGCTACTCCTTATAAGTAACCCCCCTTTGTACCTGGACTTCCAAGGTTTCGGAGTGGTCCTAACTTTCCCTATTCTCCTTAGGATACAGGATGGTTGTCTTGGTATAATCTACAAGCCGCTGCTGGTTGTAATATATATATATATAATTAATCCAGTCTACATTTTTGTTAATGGTAATAATTGTCGCACTGTCACTGTCCTAATGGGACTTCTACCCCTGCAGATATGACAGGTCATGGGCAGCACAGTGACCTTCACCTCACACCTTCACAAACTCCTCAGATTGTAATTTGCAGCACCGTGGCATATTTACACACATTATAATTATAAACCTCAGACATTATAAACAATAGGGCCTCAACTAATAACATAATGCTATCACCAATCTCATGCTATCACCCTCAGGGTTTTCGGGTCCCATCAGTTCATTGCCAGTCCTGTACATCATCGTCCCCTTCTTCTCCTGTCTTCTGCTCTTCACTGACTGTCACCCTCAGGGTAACCCACACAATTGTGGAGTCAGACTACGTTGGTGTCCAGTGGGGGAGTTATTATTACCCCCTCCTAGCCACTTACTTATCAAAACACTTGATACTGCTGACTGATTCACTAAGGTCTTTGGTCTTTACTTTGATCTTTGCTGATGTCATCAGGACTTGGTTTGGTCCTTCTCATCTGTCCGACACCATCTCCTTTAGTTTACGTCACCAAGCTGTACATAGCACCTCATGCTGTGAGCTTGGGGTGAGATCCCACGTAGGCGGATTAGTGGAGTTGTATTGTGACTATCACAAACCCTCCGCATCTGTACTCTTCCTCTGGCAAGTTACTTGTCTGGGCGGCTGCTTAGAATTGTGACACTGCCGTCAGTTCATGATAAACGCGTTATACTGGCTCAGGCTGCACCTGCCGCATCTCAGTGATGGAGTTCATCGTGTTAAAAGTCTTTTAGTTCATATTTACTGGCACTTGCTGGGGACCCCCAACCCTTGTCAATTGTTAAAATAAATACTAATCTGGTGATAACATCATCCGCATACACTATAAACGTTGTTCTAAGTACATACAATAATGTCAGGCCCTTAAATTACATCCAACACATTTATATAAGGAAAAAACTTCTCTGTTACAATGGACAGGGCACCTAGAATATGTGTGATTACTGGGTACATTTCATTTGCACTTGGTGATACTCTTTCAGCAGGATTTGTACCTTGATCTCAGCTGATTGCCTAGAACATCTCCACCTCACAGAAATATACACAGATTCCACATGTTTATCTGACAAGTATCTTAAACCAATTTTTCTTACTCTAATCTGGTTCGTTCTACCTGGGAAGGCCTCTCAAGGTCGGTTCTCTTCGTGGGAGGCGGGTATGATAAGGTTGGCACCGGTTTGCAGGGACTGTTCTGTAGGCAAATCAAACAGCTCTAACAGAATTTAGCAGCAACAGCTGTAAAACCTGGGATATACCAATTAGATCTTACCACGTCGATCCTTGCAGTCTTGGGGCATATGTGAGGTCATACACCATCAATACAAGTGCTATCAAGAATGCATTGGGCGCTACCGGTTTACCTTCCTTTATCCGTCCACATTCTGTCAGAATATGGTTCTCACGCCTTCCGCTCCCAGTTGGACTCTTCCTGTGAAGAACAAGCTTTTCATCACATAATCAGTAATTGATCTTAATCAGATAATTAACTTGAAGAAAAACATTAACAATAACAGATTTATGTTAAACGTTCACACTGGTCAGTAACTAAAACTGATACCTACAAACTGATTCCTCTTTTCTTTATATATATCTATACATACACATATACACTGCACAGAATTCTCTGCTCTAAAATTTCCCTTTCACAACAAAAACAAAAATAAACAAATAAAAATGTTTTCGAATGGGAATATTCCGCTTTTGTACCTTTTATCTGACACATCCAATAGTCCAATGCTGAGGCTGGTCTAGAACTCTACATAAAACTTAACCTCAGTATTTAATATTCCCACAACACTTCTTAAATACAGTTATTAAACAAACTAACTTTGGGATAACACTGTTCCCCTGTCACTTACACACAACGTCTGCAGTGAGGAAGATACCGGCCGGGCTTCAGGCCTCCCTGAGAACAGGTCTACCACACACGAGCACATTGTCATACACTTCTACCTCGGGTAGTTGTATGTTCTGCAGTCACTGGGACGGGTAATCTGGCCGGGCTGCACTTTTCACAGGTACCTTTGCAGTTTTACCTATGTCATGCCGTGCGCACATCATGCCGGCTGCTACAAACCTAGTGGTGGCATTATTGTATCCAGGGACAAGCCAATTTACTGACACCTGGCCACACATACTGTTGTTGTCAGTTCTGTCTTCTCTCGCTCTCTCAATTGGCTTACCCGATGATCCAATAAAGTTCCTAATACCAATGGGTCCATAATTGTGGGCGATGCCAAAACGTACCTAGAGTCAGTGTAAATGTCGGCCGTCTTACCTTTTGCCAGGTTACAGCCTCAGCGAGCACCTCCAGCTCTGCTCCTTGACGTCGGTTAATTCTCTTCTGCACGCCTCGTCATCACACCCATATTCCACAGTGAAGGCTGTCCCAGTTGGTCAGTTCCTGAGGATGAAGCGGATCTGCTCATCCGATGAGAAATTTGAAGATCAGTCACGAGACCTTAAAGATAGATTCCGCGAAAGGGGCTATAGCCAGAGAATCATCAAACAAGGATATAACCGGGCGAAAAAAACGGAACGTAGGCAACTTTTACATTCGGCAGAAAGAAATAAGAACAGTGTGGCCAATAATAAAATTAGATTTATCTCAACTTATAACAATCAGTGGCAGGTTATGAGATCAATATTAGAAAAACATTGGCCTATCTTAAATACAGAACCTGCCCTAGCGACTGCCTTACCAGTCAAACCCCAGATGACCGCTCGAAGGAGCAAAAACCTTAAAGACATTTTGGTAAAAAGTCATTATGTACCGATAAAACCTAATCCCTTCTCGACACGAGGCCCTATTCAGGGGTGTTATCCATGTGGCGACTGCGTTGCTTGTGCCAATATATCACGTACAACAACTTTTGATTCTGTCAACGGACGTCGGTTTAAAATTTTGCATTACATTTCATGTAGCTCTACTCATGTCATTTATTATGCAAAATGCGGATGCTCCAAGATCTATGTTGGGCTCACTTCTAGGCAACTCAGAATTCGGATCCGAGAACATGTTAGGGACATAATGGCCACCAAAGAAATTGACGATATGTCTCTATTAAAGACCATCCCCAAACATTTTAAAATACACCATGGATGCGACCCTAAAACTTTCTTGGCCTGTGGGATAGACATTGTACATTGTGGTGTCAGAGGGGGTAACGCAAAGAAGATCCTAGAACAAAAAGAGTGCAGATGGATCACCACGTTGGGCACTTTGACTCCGTCTGGGCTCAATGAACAACTGAGTTTTTCTGCCTTTTTATAATATCTCATTTTCCCATTGCATTTTTTAAGTAATTTTTTATTTAGAGAGGCCCTAAAAGGTGTGTTCTGTCCGTTGTATGATAATAACTTTTGCTATTTGCTGTTTTGAATTTAGTAATTGAATGATGCCTGCAGGATCTAATGTTCTGGATGTCCTGGAACCATGATATTCTGATGAATATTTGTTTAACCAACTACTTTGGAGATCGAAGAAGGGAGATTTTTCAGTAGTCATGTTTTCGTCATGTCTTTAGATAATACTTTGATTTTTTTGTGTATTGTATACAGGTTCTTCTATATAAATAAATGTATTCCTCATGTGTCCAAATGTACTGTGACCATCTATCAAAGTAGCAACACTTTTATGTTAACACTTATTTACGTCATTATTTCTGATATGTATTATTGAATACTTTTCAATACTGAGTAATTTACTATTGTGTATCTATTACTTTTTTGTTATTATTATTTCTGTTCTATTCAGTCACTTTTTAATATTATTGTTAATTTCAATAATTCTTATACACCGTATATCCAATCACTTATATATATTGAATTTAATGTATAATGTATAAATTTCACTCATCACTGTGTATTCAGTTATTTATTTACTGATTTATGCACTTATTTACGCTTCTCACATTTATTTATTTATTTATTTATGAATTTAGTATTATTTTTCTTTTTTCACCTTTTAACATAGGGATGCTTTTTTCTCCCCATCCCTTCATACTTCAGACTGTTTATCATTTTTTTGTTCATTTTTTATTTTTATAACATGCTTTATTTATGTGACATATAATTCCTATTCAACTCTTGGTTGATTATGTTATATTATTTTCTTAATTTTCTTTGTAGACACACCTGATGGTCTCTGATAGAAGACAGGGGAAACTATATCGATACACATACAAAGACACTTACACTCAGATCACTCCTTTCCTTGGGGTAGCGCCTGCCATGTGAATGCCGAGTGTCCGTCTCTGTCTCCCTTCGTCTGTTCACTGGCGCGGCGCATGCGCTGTTTCCATGGAGACGCGTCTTTGGCGACGCGCAGGCGCGGCGCCAGTGTGACGACGGGGGATGGAGGTCTCGTGACCTCGAGCACTTCCTGACATGCGCCGGAGACCTAGGAAACGGACGCACCAGAACATACTTGCGGGCATCAGCTGGGACTATTTATACGGACTAGACAGACAACATTTTACACCCCCTGAGGAAGCGACACAAGCGAAACGCGCGTCGGGGTGCCTCAAACGTTAGGTGGATCAGTCTATTCCCATAAACTTCATGGGTAAGCGATTATTTACTCATTTCCCTGGTATTTGCCAGGTGGACTGTTTACATACCGGGTTTTTTTCAGGTTATACCTTTTTCTTGTCTTCTACCCGGGACCAGGCAATAGGTGGGGTTAAATACAACTCCTTGTGGCATATATTTGTATGCTGCTAACCTGATACACATTTGCTAGTTCATTGTTGGAATTAGGAAGTGCCGTTTCAGGGTACCAGCACTGTCTGTATGAAACATTACTTTGCCTTTTTTCCTTCATTGTACAGTTAGTAGAATTCTCTGCCTGTAGTATTTATAGCATACCTGTGTAGAAGGTCTAGATTTCGATCTATCCATTTACCTTTCAATTTTTAATACCTCGTTGTGTATTTGTGTTTTTATAATGGAATTTTTGATGTAACAATAAAGGTATATTTATTTCTCTGTACATTTATGGCTTAAGACTCCTGTTTCTCATAGTTTTCAAGGTTATTCTTGGAGTTTCGCTATTTATAGTGACGTTTTTTGGAGGTGTTGTGACTACCACGTTGTGGGTGACACCTAGCCAAAGCACCATACCTGCGAGACATTTTGGTTGTTAGTTGTATGTTCTGCAGTCACTGGGACGGGTAATCTGGCCGGGCTGCACTTTTCACAGGTACCTTTGCAGTTTTACCTATGTCATGCCGTGCGCACATCATGCCGGCTGCTACAAACCTAGTGGTGGCATTATTGTATCCAGGGACAAGCCAATTTACTGACACCTGGCCACACATACTGTTGTTGTCAGTTCTGTCTTCTCTCGCTCTCTCAATTGGCTTACCCGATGATCCAATAAAGTTCCTACTACCAATGGGTCCATAATTGTGGGCGATGCCAAAACGTACCTAGAGTCAGTGTAAATGTCGGCCGTCTTACCTTTTGCCAGGTTACAGCCTCAGCGAGCACCTCCAGCTCTGCTCCTTGAGATGAACAAGAAGGTGAGAATGGTTTCTGGGTAATTTACCTGGTGTCTCGTATCCTGTCTTGTACATACTGTATGAAGTATTTCTACATTACAAATTTACATTAAAAACCCATGTTACATATAGATAGAACATTTCAAAGGGGTGGCGTCTTCATCTTCTAAAATAAAACCAAATGTTATACACTTCTCCACACTCATCTGATAATCCAGAACACTTTGAGAATCTCACTTTTATCAGGTTCTGCAAATACTTGATTAATACAAAAACAAATAAAAATAAAAAATTCCTAAAAACTTTACATCAAATTAACAATGTCCAGACAATTTTTTTGTTTTGCCTTCTCCCCCCTCTAAATCTGTAAAGACTCATCTGTGAGTGACGTCACCTCCTGTGTAAATTTGCTGGAGGGGGATGGTCTCTTACACAATACCTCATATTGGGTGGAGACTACAGCACAGCATACCCAGTGCCATATTTACTGTTCTGGAAAGATCTGGAACCATCTACACAGAAAAACCTCAAAATTTAGGTTACTCTCATACACATTTAATCTGGATTACTCATTGGGGTCTCATACACATTTTTTAGATCTCCTGAAACCAAATTAATTAATTCAAAACAAACCAAAATTGTACCTGATCAGTTCCTTCACCATTCCCCCCTTTGTGGACTCTGCGAAAGTAATGTAGCAGAGTTCAAAACGACATCTCAACATAACAAAGTCGGGCGCTAGTTTAACCCCCTGTAATGTACAACAGCCTGAAACAAAAATGACTTTTTCCTGACAAATACATTTTATATTTACAATGACATAACTCATGTGTGAAATCAAAAACAAAACAATTGTAATTAGTTATTCAATAAAACAGAAATTATTATATCTGATAACATTAATTACTGCAAACCAATAAACTATACATAAAAATAGGGAACGGTGGGGGCACATACATTTTCAAAACCCCGTGTCTCACAGTATCTATAGTTTAATACATCTGAATTAACATCAAAACACATGAATTCTGATCACATCATAACACATCAATATCGTAACTTTTATAAACAACAGCGCATGCGCAAAGTTAAGAAATTTATTTCGGTTCCTAGACATTATTGATATATATATTTCTCTATAAGCAGTGCATATTGAAATCCTTTGTCTGCAGACTGCACCCAGTCAGCCCCTCCTCCTCCTCCGAAACACAGCATACTACAGGGGGGAGGGGGGGGGGGTCACACACTCACTTCTCACAGCTTCTAGCCTCACAATCTTAACACTTTCAATGCCGGCAAAACAACGTACGTATCTGCAATCATTCATCATTGTATAGGAATCCCCGGCCAGAGTCGGCAACAGGGATTCGCTCGAGGAGTATCCACTGACGTCACTGTCCATATATGGACAGTAACACCAGGGCTCAATCTCAATGGCACTGTCTACAGGGTGCGGCTAACGCTATCTACAGGGGGTGGCACTATCAACATGGGAACTGTGGCACTATGTAGGGGCACTATCTACATGGGCACTGTGGCACTATCGAGAAGGCACTGGCACTTTATATATGGGCACTGGCATTAGGGGCAGCTTTGGAGGTATTATACTGTATAAGGGCAGCTAGGGGCGCATTATACTGTATGGAACAGCTCTGGAGGCATTTACTGTATGGGGAGGCTATTGGGGCATTATACTGTAGGGGGGCTTTAAGCTGTATTGGGCAGCTATAGGGCTTTATACTGTATGGGGCAGTTATGGGGCATTATACTGTATGGGGCAGCTATGGGGGCATTATACTGTATGGGGGCATATGTATGGGCATTTTACTGTATGGTGCAGCTATGGGGTCATTATGCTGCATGGGGCAGCTATGGGGCATTATGCTGTATGGTGGAATTTGTTTGGGCATTATACTGCATGGAGGCTTCTGTGTGGGCATTATACAGCATGGGAGAATCTATGCGGGCATTATGCTGTATGGGGGCATTTGTTTTGGCCTTTTACTGTATGGGGGCATTATACTGTATGGTGGCAGCAAGAGGGAAATATACTGTGGCACTACCTACATGGGCACTGTGTCACTATCTACAAGGGCACTGGAACTAGGGGCAGCTAAGGGGACATTATACTGTATGGGGCAGCTATGGGGGCATTATGCTGTATGGGGAAGCTATGGGGGCATTATGCTGTATGGGGAAATTTGTTTGGCCATTATACTGCATGGGGGCATCTGTATGGGCTTTATACTGCATGGGAGAATATGTGAGGGCATTATACTGTATGGAGCCATCTGTGTTGGCTTTATACTGTATGGGTGCATCTATGGGGCATTATACTGTATGGTGGCAGCTATTGGGGCATTATACTGTATGGTGGCAGCTAAAGGGCATTATACTGTGTAGGGGCAGCTATTTTGTATTATACTGTGTGGGAGGCACTATGGGAGCATGATACTGTGTGAGCTGAATCGGGTGTGTGTATGGGCGGGGATTGGGTGGGATTAGAGGCATGGCTTAAAAAAAAAAATTGTCCTTCTTTTTGATACTTGAAAGTTGGGAGGTATGTAAATGTGTGTCGACGACGACAGTGAGCAAGGAGAAGAAATGAAGGGGACGTACGAGTGCTGCGGCCCCTACAAAACAGCTGATCGACCGGATCCCGAAAGTCGGACCCCGACCCATCAGCTATTGATGGCCTATCAATTTTTACTGGCTGCAAAACCCCTTTAATGTAGATAAGCGTCAGCCTCTTCACTTCCTAATTTATGTACTGTACCAAGCAGGTTCTCGACAGAGGTGATACTGAAACTTATGTCACTAACTACTGATGTGCAGGCACATAACTATCATGCAGTTATAATGAAGGTGGCTGTCATGTTGCGGGGTGTCGACCCACTGGGCCGTACCGCGTAGCGGGATGGCAGCTGGCCAAACAGGTAAGTACAGAGTTCAAATCAGTGGCGTAACTACCGCTGTAGCAGCCGTAGCGGCTGCTACGGGGCCCGCGGCATAAGGGGGCCCGTGTCGCCCGCCAGCATGGCCGGAGGCTCCGCTAGCAGCCGCTATGGCTGCTACAGCGCGACGCCACTGAACACTACGACAGAGCAGGGAGGTATCTCCCCGCTCTGCCATTAAACAAAAGACATGTATCCCCTATCCACAGGATATGCACAGGACAGGGGATACATGTGTGATCGCTGGCATTGATAGGGAGAACGGGGGACTGAAAGTCCCCTGAAGTTCTCCATCACAAACCTCAGACTTCCGGGTTCTGTGCCGGCAGCTCCGTAGAAATGAATTGAGCGCCGGTCACGCTTGTGCGCATGCGTGACCAGCGCTCCTTTCATTTTCATTGAGCTGCACAGACGCCGGAAGTCAGAGGTTAGTCATGGAGAACTTCGGGGGACTTTCGGTCCCCCGTTCTCCCTATCGCTGCCAGCGATCACATATGTATCCCCTATACTGTGGATAGGGGATGCATGTCTTTTCACACTGTAGGTCGCATTTTTTGGGGGGTTTGGGGACCCTGAATGGCATTCCCTACAGGGGGGGCTGTATAGCGTTCCCTACAGGGGGGGCTGTATGGCGTTCCCTACAGGGGGGCTGTATGGCGTTCCCTACAGACCCCCCTGTAGGGAACGCCATACAGACCCCCTGTAGATAACACCATACAGACCCCCTGTAGATAACGCCATACAGACCCCTGTAGATAACGCCATACAGACCCCTCTGTACATAACGCCATACAGAACACCCCCCTGTAGGTAACGCCATACAGTCCCCCCTGTAGATAACGCCATACAGCCCCCTCTGTAGATAACGCCATACAGCCCCCTCTGTAGATAGCGCCATACAGCCCCCCCTGTAGATAACGCCATACAGCCCCCTTTGTAGATATCTACAGGGGAGGGGGGCCCCAGTCAAAAGTTTGCTATGGGGCCCAGTCTTTCCTAGTTACGCCCCTGGTTCAAATAGTTCAGCGAGGGTACCTGAGGCAATCGTAGGCAGTAACGAGGTAGGCATGTCCAGTACCAGGCGGCGGGAAGACGTCAGGTGAGGCGTAGCAAATCAAGCGTAGACACAGCACAGCACGGCAACAGCACAGCACGGCACTAGAACTGGGTAGCACGGAAACAGGATACGGGATACAGGAACAAGGTACACTGGGAAACTGGAAGACACTGGGGGACCCTAAGCACGACAAACTTTGGGTAACAAACAATGCTCTGGCAAAGAGCAAGAGGGCAGAGCCCTTTTTATAGCCCAGGGCATCCTGGGCTAGATTGCAGACTTCCTGCAAAAATGCACGCACTGGCCCTTTAAGACCGTGCACGCGTGGACGCTCGCGCCCGCCGCAGACACTCAAAGTCCGGAAATGAGTGCCGGCGCCTCACAGGAGGATGAGGTAAGATGTCCATGGCCACGGCCGTCGGGGATTAAGGCAGAACGACGGACCGTGGCCATAGACGTTACAGTATCCCCCCTCCTACGCCCACCTCTTCTTGGGACCAGAGCGGGAGAGAAACTTCCTCACGAGGACAGGAGCATCAATGTTCTCCTCTGGCTCCCAAGACCTCTCTTCTGTGCCGAACCCCTTCCAATCCACCAAATAAAATGTCCTTCCTCCCACCTTCTTGGTAGCCAGAATCTCTTTTACTTTGAAAGTCCCCGATGAGTTGCCAGGGACCACTGTAGAACTAGGAGTCCTGGAGTAGCGGTTCAGGACCACGAGTTTCAGCAGGGAGACGTGGAAGGAGTTAGGAATCCTGAGGGTAGGGGGGAGCCGCAGCTTGTAGGATACCGGGTTGATCCGTAGCAGGATTTCGAAGGGTCCGAGGAACCTAGGAGCAAATTTGCACGACGGCACCTTCAGCCGGATATTCCTAGAAGACAACCAGACCTTAGTCCCTGGAAGGAACTGCGGAGGCGCCTGTCTTCTTGTATCTGGATTTTTCTTCATGCGGTCCACCGCCAACAGGATAGAAGATTGGGTCTGTTGCCAAATCTGTAGAAAGTCCCTGAAGGTCGAGTCGACTGCAGGAACCTGGGACATAGTACAAACAGGAAGAGGTATATGAGGATGCTGACCGTAGACCACGAAGAATGGACTGGAAGTGGTCGACTCACTGGTGTGGTTGTTATAGGAGAACTCTGCCCACGGGAGCAACTGCACCCAATCATCATGGCGCCTGGAAACATGACGTAGATAGTTCTCCATGATCTGGTTAACTCTCTCGACTTGCCCATTGGACTGGGGATGATAGGCCGAAGAGAAGTCCAATCTTACACCGAGGAGGCCGCAGAGTGCTCTCCAAAACTTTGAGGTGAACTGGACCCCTCGGTCCGAGACAATATGCAGGGGCAAGCCGTGCAGACGGAAGATGTGCTGTATGAAGAGGTCAGCCAATCGCATAGCAGACGGCAGACCGATCAAGGGAATGAAGTGAGCCATCTTGGAAAATCGATCCACCACCACCCAGATCACACTGCAACTCGCAGAAGAAGGAAGATCCGTGACAAAGTCCATAGCGACATGTTGCCAGGGGGCAACGTGCACAGGCAGTGGTTGGAGCAAACCAGCAGGTCTGGAGTGAGCAACTTTATTTGCTGCGTATACCGTGCATGAAGAGACAAAGTCCATAATGTCTTTGGGTAGCGTGGGCCACCAGAACTGACGGGTGATTAGATCTTGGGTCTTACGAGCACCCGCGTGACCTGCCAGCTTAGAACTGTGACCCCAGCGAAGAATTCTTCCTCGGTCCGCCAGACGCACAAAAGTCCTACCCGGAGGAATGTCTCTAACTTGCAGGGGATTCACAGAGAAGATGCAGGATGGGTCAATAATATTCTGTGGAGATTCCATGGCGTCCTCGGTTTCAATAGATCTAGACAAGGCGTCGGCCCTCACATTCTTGTCGGTAGTGGAGTTCGCACCGGAACCGAGCAAAGAACAACGACCACCTGGCTTGACGAGGATTCAACCGCTGGGCTGTCTGTAGGTAGGTCAAATTCTTGTGATCCGTGAACATCAGGATAGGATGAACCGCGCCCTCCAGTACATGTCTCCACTCCTGCAGAGCCAGCTTGATGGCCAGTAAGTCCCGGTCCCCAATCAAGTAGTTGCACTCTGCGGAAGAAAACAACTTAGAGTAGTAACCACGTACCACAGCCTTGCTTTTCGATCTTCTCTGGAACAACAGTGCACCAGAACCAACCAAGGAAGCGTCCACCTCTAACGAAAACTGTAGGGATACATCAGGATTTTGCAGAATGGAGGCAGACGTGAAGGCTTTTTTTAAGGATTCAAATGCGGCTTCAGCCTCCGGAGTCCACATCTTGGGATTCATACCCTTCTTAGTGAGGGTGGAGATAGGAGCAGTCAGTGATGAGAAGTTGGGGATGAACAGTCGGTAGAAGTTGGCGAATCCTAGGAAGCGTTCTATGGCCCTTAAGCCTTGGGGGCGTGGCCACTCCAGGACAGCCTTTATCTTCTGGGGGTCCATCTTGAGGCCCTGATCGGAGATAATATAGCCCAGGAAGGATAGAGACTTCTTCTCAAATACACACTTCTCCAACTTTGCATAAAGGTGATTCTCTCTTAGACGGAGCAACACCTTGCGGACATGACTTTGATGAGTTCCTGGATCTGGGTAAAAAATCAAAATGTCATCGAGATACACCACAGCACAAACATAAAGGAGATCACGAAAAATGTCATTGACAAATTCTTGAAATACTGCGGGGGCGTTACACAAGCCGAAGGGCATAACTAAGTATTCGTAGTGCCCATCACGAGTATTAAAGGCAGTCTTCCATTCGTCACCTCGATGAATACGAATCAGATTGTAGGCCCCTCGCAGGTCCAGTTTAGAAAAAATGTTCGCCCCCGTAAGCGATCAAACAGTTCAGAAATCAAAGGCAGAGGGTACCTGTTCTTCACTGTGATCTGGTTTAGGCCCCGGTAGTCAATGCAAAGTCGTAGCGATCCATCTTTCTTTTTAACAAAGAAGAACCCCGCTCCGGCCGGGGATGAGGATTCACGAATGAAACCCCTCTCCAAGTTCTCCTTAATGTTGGCTGACATGGATTGGGTCTCTGGCAAGGAGAGAGGGTACACCACGAGGAGGAGACGATTCAGGAACCAGGTCGATAGGACAGTCATATGCCCGGTGTGGCGGCAAGGTCTCAGCCTCCTTTTTGTTGAAGATATCGCAGAACATGGAGAAACAAGAAGGCAACCCTGTCAAAGACTGAAGAGGAGCAGACTGTGGCGACTGGATATGGCCCAGACAGCGGTCAAGACACTTCGGACCCCACTGGAGGACCTCTCCAGAGTTCCAATCCAGGACAGGGGTGTGCAAACGAAGCCAAGGCAAACCTAGCAACACGGGGTTGACGGCCTTCGACAGGACAAACAGGGAGATGAGTTCAGCATGAAGGGCTCCCACTTGGAGTCTCAACAGCTTGGTTATGGACACAACTGGGTCAGGCAATGGCAGTCCATCCACCGAGGCAACGATCAACGGCCTTTCAAGCGGGATAGTAGGCAACTGAAGGAGATCCACAAGGTCCTGGCAGATGTAGTTGGCTGCAGAGCCGGAGTCCAGATAGGCAGAGACCTGATGGGACCTCTCGCCAGCAATGATGGTTACAGGAATGAATAGTTTGGAAGAGAGTTCTTGATTCAATGTGTTGACACCCAGGGTTGTCTCTCCAACAAAAACTAGGCGCTGGGGTTTTTTGGCCTGTGAGGACACAGACGCACAACATGGCCAGCGAGGCCGCAATATAAGCAAAGTCCAGAGGTACGCCTGCGCTGTTTCTCCTGGACCGATAATTTTAGTCTGTCTACTTGCATCAGGACCTCGGGCAAAGCAATAGAAGCAGGCAAGAGGGGTTGCTGGAAGTTGGGCGCCAGTCTAGGGCGCCGACGCTCCTGACGAACCTCGTGAGATCTCTCCCTCAGCCTTATGTCTACCCGAGTGGCAAGCAGAATCAAGTCGTCCAAGGCAGAAGGCAGATCTCGAGCAGCCAGTTCATCCTTGATCTCGTGCGACAGGCCATGCCAATAGGCTGCCACGAAGGCCTCATTGTTCCAGGATAGCTCTCCTGCCAGAGTCTGGAACTGGATCGTATACTCACCCACAGAGGTGTCCTCTTGGGGAAGGTTGAAGATGGCAGTGGCTAACGATGAGACTCGCCCAGGCTCTCAAAAACAATTCTGAATATTCGCACGAACTCCTGGAAATCTTGGGTCTCGGGTCCCTGACGTTCCCAGATAGGATTAGCCCATGCCAGGGCCTTGCCAGTCAGGAGGGATATGATGAATGCGATCTTGGCTCCGTCCAACGAAAATGCTCGAGAGTGCAAGGTAAAATGAATGTGACATTGGTTCAGAAACCCCCGACAAGCACTGGCGTCTCCATCGAACCGAGAGGGCAATGGCAGCGAGAACCAAGGATCTGGACAGGAACTGCCAAGAGGAGTAACAGGAGGATTGGCTTGAAGCACTTGCATAGAAGCAGGAAGAGAAGCAACTAGCGTCCCTAGCTGCTGCGCCAAAGAGTGCTCTGCCACAAGGAGCTGATCCTGCCTAGCTCGGAGATCCAGCAGGTCCGCCTGCATGGCTTGGAAGGGTACCAAGCCCTTGAATTGACCAGCGGAGTCCATGGCCAGAGCGTACTGTCACGATGCAGGGTGTTGACCCACTGGGCCGTACCGCGTAGCGGGATGGCAGCTGGCCAAACAGGTAATTACAGAGTTCAAATAGTTCAGCGAGGGTACCTGAGGCAATCGTAGGCAGTAACGAGGCAGGCATGTCCAGGACCAGGCGGCGGGAAGATTTCAGGTGAGGCGTAGCAAATCAAGCGTAGACTGTAGCACAGCACGGCAACAGCACAGCACGGCACTAGAACTGGGTAGCACGGAAACAGGATACGGGATACAGGAACAAGGTACACTGGGAAACTGGAAGACCCTGGGAGACCATAAGCACGACAAACTTTGGGTAACATACAACGCACTGGCAAAGAGCAAGAGGGCAGAGCCCTTTTTATAGCCCAGGGCATCCTTGGCTATATTGCAGACTTCCTGCAAAAATGCGCGCACTGGCCCTTTAAGACCGTGCACGCGCAGGCGCTCGCACCCGCCGGAGACACTCGAAGTCTGGAAGTGAGTGCCGGCGCCTTACATGAGGACGACGCTGCAAGCAGGTAAGATGTAAATGGCCACGGCCGTCGGGGATTAAGGCAAAACGACGGACCGTGGCCACAGAATTTACAGTGGCAGCTCAGCCTCCCGACTTATAACTTTGTGATAGTTATGTATCTGCTCATCAGTAGTTGGTAACATAAGTTTCTGTACCACTTCTGTGGAGAATTTGTTTGGTACAGTCCATAAATCAGGAAGTGAAGAGGCTGACTCTCAATTACATTAAGGCTATGTTCACACGGAGTATTTTGGGGGAGGAATATCTGCCTCAAAATTCCGTTTGGAACTTTGAGGCAGATATTCCTCTCCCTGCACGCCGATTTTCGCGGCAATTATCGCGCCGTTTTCCGCCCGCGGCCATTGAGCGCCGCGGGCATAAAACAGCGAGAAATACGCTTTCTCCTGCCTCCCATTGAAGTCAATGGGAGGTCAGAGGCGGAAGCGCCCGAAGATAGGGCATGTCGCTTCTTTTTCCCGCGAGGCAGTTTTACTGCTCGCGGGAAAAAGACGCCGACGCCTCCCATTGAAATCAATGGGAGGCGTTCTCGGGCCGTTTCTGCCGAGTTTTGCGACGCGGTTTCCACGTCAAAAAACTCGGCAAAATACCCCGTGTGAACATAGCCTAACTTCTGTCGTGTTTTATCAGGTCAGAATGAGGTCACATGACACAACTAAAGAGATGAATTCAGATAGAAAGGAAAACTAAATAAGGTAATACTAGCTGAGTATATTGGGAAGTAAAAAAAGCTGGAGTGCTTTTTTAAAGGTTAGGCCCCCTGGAGCGACAATGTAATCGCTCAATTTGGGTAAGGTCTCATGGAGAGGCATTGATGCGACCACGATGCAGCAAACCCTGTTTGGTACCGCGGTCAAATTTTGCGTTAATGAATTGTTAAAACATCTGTTTACCTGCAAAATCGTGCAGCGATAATGGGTTTAATCCTTAACCCCTTCCCGACATGCGCCATATATATACGGCGCTGTCGGGAGGTGCTTCCCGAATAGGTAGTGTGCAACGGGAAACGGTCATCGGTGCTAATTGCACCATGACAAAGTAAAGATGGATGCTGTCCCTAACAGCAGGCCATCTCTACTAGTCGCCCAGGGTGCCGTTTCGGCCCTCCCGCATCGGCGATCGCTGCTATTGGTCAGTCAATTTTGACCGCCCAATAACAGCCATTTTTTGTTAAAACTGTGCCCTGGAGTCACAGGGCACAGTTAGACAGTGGTGATTGGTGCTGTCTAAGACAACACCCATCACCACCAACGTCACCTAGGGAGGTGGCAGTGATGCCACCTCTAGGAGTGCTCTGATTTGTCGGTCTGTAATGATCAACCAATCAGAGCACCGGCGGGTGTTTTGAACACCGAGACTGCTGTCCATGCCGCCATTCCAGTTTGAGGCAGCGTGTAGAGCGGTTGAGATACTATCTGTGCGGTCTTGATGGGATTTGTAGTGCCGATCACTACAGTGTCTAAAAACTGAGATTTTGCAGCTTCTGTCTGATCACCATCTGTCTTATTTTTTTTCTTCTTGTGATCAGACTTTATTTGGCCCTTTCCCTGTCCTTGGGCCTGTCCTTTTCCCTGTCCCAATCCACCCTCTCCCTTTCTCACCCCACCCCCTCCCTGTCCGAGTCCTGTGCCCACTGAGCACTGATCAGTGACCACCATCACTGATCAGCATCTGTGCTCAATTTTTGGCGCAGGATTTTTAAAAAAAAATTTGCACCGACTCCCTGTGTGCGCCCTGCGGCCACGAAGTGCTGGTTTGTGGCTGCCATCACTGATCAGCTTCCATGGGGTTTTTTTTTCGCAGGTTCTTTCTTTGTACCTTTTTTCACCCACACCAATTACCTGTGTGTCCTACGACCGCTGAGCGCTGATCAGTGACCGCCATCACTGATCGGCATTTGTGCTCAACTTTTGGTCCAGGAATTTTTTATTTTTTTCATTTTTTTCCATCTACCTGTGTACACCATGCGGCCACAGACTGCTGATTAGTTATCAGCATCTGTAGTAATTTGTTGACGCAGGGGTTTTTTCGGTCCTTTTTTTACCCGCACCTTTCCATAGTGGGCGTTTTGCGCTGCGTGCTGATCAGTGACGCACATCACTGATCAGCATATTTTCTGGCGCATGTTTTTTTTTTCTACACTATAAAATGTAAAATATAATAGTAGTTCGGTGTAGCTAGTAGGTAGGGAGTTAGGGTAGCATACGCCACCGTTAGAAACGTTAATTTAGTTTTAGATCTGGATAGATATATCCAGCTATTTTTTTCCGCATTTTTAGTAGATATTTACCGTGGTTCAGTTAGACTACAGGTTTTTTTTAGTAATAGATTCTTATCTTCTAATTTCTGTTCACTATACACGTGTAAAAACACTACACAATGTCACGGAGCGGGTTAGTGGACCCACTAGGCCGTACCGCCGCAGCGGTGAGGCAGCTGGCCAAACAACAGGACACCCCAGAAATACAATGTCCCGCACAAGGGTACCTGAATAGTCCAGATGGTGGCCGAAGCTCTGGCACAGATGAGATGGGTGCAGCAGATGGCGCCAAACGTGGCGGATGACACAGGAGCCGCAAGTTGCGCCAGACGTGGCGGATTCCTCCGGACGTGGCAGTTAACACAGGACGTGGCGGATTCCTCCGAACGTGGCAGATGACACAGGACGTGGCGGATTCCTCCAGACGTGGCAGCTGACACAGGACGTGGCGGATTCCTCCGGACGTGGCAGATGACACAGGACGTGGCAGATTCCTCTGGACGTGGCAGATGACACAGGATGTGGCACGACTTGATACTAGGGCAAAGCACGGGAAACAGGAACGGGGAACAAGGTACGGGTAACAACAGGAACGGGAAACACTAAGGGACCATTTGCAAGACAGACTGGGAAAACTAACAACGCTCAGGCATCGAACTAGGGGGCTGGACCCCTCTTATAGCCCAGGGTACTCACGGGTCAATGGTCGTTCAAGATGTAAATCAAAATGTCTCAATCGTCCAGAAGGATGTTCTCAGTCGAGGAGGCATACGCCATCATTGCCTCTGACACGGATTCGGCCAGCGAGGGAGACGAGGAATATGCCCCACTCCTTTTAGTTCCCTCCTCTTCCTCCTCCTCCAGTGATGAGGAACCCCCCCCCCAAAGGCGATCCAGGATAGCAGCTGAGGCAACCCCAATGATTGATCCCGTGTGGACTCCACTCCCCGAAAATTATGACCCTCAAATTCCTGATTTTATAGGCAGCTCAGGAATTCTGTTTGAGTGTAAAGGATCTGCCAGACATAGCTTCTGTGTCGACGCCCGTGGTTAATCAGTCTGCACCTGCTCCTAGGTCTGATGGAGTGACTCGATCTGCTACCACTCAGGCTGGTAGGCTCAGGAGTGGGAGAACCTATCACAGCCTGGCCAAATGGAGTTAGCTCCCGCCCTCGGTCTATTTATACCTTCATTTCCTGCTTGTCTGTGCCTGTGATTCTTTCCTGTTTCCTAGCTCTGCTGCTCCTGCTATTATTATTAACCTTGCTTCATTTTGACCCTGGCTTTACTGACTACGCTCATGCTCTACGTTTGGTACCTCGTACACTCCTGGTTTGACTCGGCTCGTTCACTACTCCTGTTGCTCACGGTGTTGCCGTGGGCAACTGCCCCATTTCCCTTAGCTTCTGTGTACCCTTGTCTGTTTGTCTGTCGTACACATATTGAGCATGGGGACCGTCGCCCAGTTGTACGCCGTCGTCTAGGACGGGCCGTGCAAGTAGGCAGGGACTGAGTGGCGGGTAGATTAGAGCTCACCCGTCTGTCTCCCTACCCCGTCATTACATAATCACAGGCCCATATACCTTTTCTACCCTGGTCCCTGACACTACTATGGACCCCCTTGAGACCCTGGCTCAGCAAATGCAGGGCCTCTCCCTACAGGTCCAAGCCCTGGCTCAGAGGGGCAACCAGAGTGATGCTACCCTGGTAGTGCCCCCCACCTCACCTCTTGAACCCCACCTCAAGTTGCCTGACCGGTTCTCAGGGGACCGGAAGACTTTTTTCTCCTTTCGGGAGAGTTGTAGGCTCTATTTCCGTCTAAGGCCCCACTCCTCAGGTTCTGAGAGCCAGCGATTGGTTATAATTATGTATGGCTCCAGGACGGGCCCCAAGAATGGGCCTTCTCCTTGGCTCCTGATGCCCCTGAACTTTCCTCTGTTGATCTTTTTTTTCTGCTCTCGGGCTCATATATGACAAGACTGACAAGACTGCCTTTGCCGAGAGTCAGCTGGTGACCTTACGTCAGGATAAGAGACCCGTTGAGGAGTACTGTTCTGACTTTAGGAAGTGGTGTGTAGCTTCTCGGTGGAATGACCCTGCCTTGAGGTGCCAATTTAGAGTGGGTCTGTCGAACGCCCTGAAAGACCTGTTTGTTAGCTATCCCTCTTCAGACTCTCTAGATCAGGTTATGGCTTTAGCGGTACGTCTTGACCGACCTCTCAGGTAACGACAACTTGAACATTTTTGTGCTTTCTGCTCTGGCTCCCCATGATGGCTCCCGAGGTTCCGTTGCTTCGTTCTTCCACGGAAAACTCGGATGAACCAATGCAACTCGTGGCCTCCATGTCTTCCCAACAATGTAGAGAGCTCCGCAGGAAGAATGGTCTCTGCTTCTACTGTGGGGATGACAAGCATCAAGTGAACAACTATCCTAGGCATAAGAATAAGCAGCCGGAAGAACTTCCGCGCCTAAGTGACCATCGGGGAGGTCACTTGGGCGCACAGGTATTTCCCGTAAATATGAAACCTAATAATCTGGCTTCCCTTTCAGGTCTCTTTTGAGGGTAGGTCTGCTACCGGCAGTGCCTTCGTGGATTCAGGGTCTTCTGCTAATATTATGTCTGTGGAATTTGCTATGTCTCTAGCTATGCCATTGATTGATTTGCCTAAACCTGTCCCGGTAGTGGTTATTGACTCAACTCCACTTGCTAATGGTTATTTTACGCCGCATACCCCTGTATTTGAACTCATTGTTGGCTCCATGCATTTGGTGCAGTGCTCTGTACTGGTGATGCAGGGATTATCGTCCGATTTGGTTTTAGGCCTTCCCTGGTTGCAGATGCATAATCCCATGTTTAACTGGAGTACTGGGGATCTTACTAAATGGGGTAATGAATGCATGACGTCCTGTTTTTCTGTTAATTTAATTTCTCTCCCTGAGGAGGTGAACACTCTACCTGTGTTTATTCAGGATTTCGCTGATGTTTTTTCTAAAAAGGCCTCCGAAGTGTTACCTCTTCATAGAGAATACGATTGCGCTATCGATTTGGTACCAGGAGCTAAGCTCCCTAAGGGTAGGATATTTAATCTCTCTTGTCCCGAACGTGAAGCCATGAGAGAGTATATCCAGGAATGCCTGGCCAAGGGTTACATTCGCCCCTCTACTTCTCCGGTAGGTGCTGGCTTCTTCTTCGTAGGGAAGAAGGATGGTGGTCTTAGGCCATGCATCGATTACCGAAACTTGAATAAGGTCACTGTAAGGCACCAGTATCCCCTTCCTTTGATTCCTGATCTCTTCAATCAGGTTCAGGAGGCCCAATGGTTCTCTAAGTTTGATCTTCGGGGGGCTTATAACCTTATCCGCATCAGAGAGGGGGATGAGTGGAAGACTGCGTTTAACACGCCCGAAGGTCATTTCGAATACCTCGTCATGCCCTTTGGGTTGTGTAATGCTCCCGCGGTCTTCCAGAATTTCATAAATGAGATTTTAAGAGACTACCTGGGGGTATTTCTTGTAGTGTACCTTGATGACATACTTGTGTTTTCCAAGGACTGGTCCTCCCACATTGAGCATGTCAGGAAGGTGCTCCAGGCCCTTCGGGAAAACATTCTCTTTGCTAAAACCGAAAAATGTGTTTGGGGTGCAGGAGATACCATTTTTGGGTCAAATCCTCACTCCTAATGAATTCCGCATGGACCCTGCCAAGGTTCAGGCTGTGGCTGAATGGGTCCAACCTGCCTCCCTGAAGGCATTACAGTGCTTCCTGGGGTTTGCTAATTATTACAGGAGATTTATTGCTAACTTCTCGGTCATCGCTAAGCCTCTTACGGATCTTACTCGCAAAGGTGCTGATCTCCTCCACTGGCCTCCGGAGGCGGTCCAGGCTTTTGAGATCCTTAAGAAGTGCTTTATCTCTGCCCCAGTGCTGATTCAGCCTAACCAAATGGAGCCATTCATCGTGGAGGTTGACGCCTCCGAGGTGGGAGTGGGTGCGGTCTTGTCCCAGGGTACCAGGTCCCTCACCCATCTCCGCCCCTATGCCTAATTCTCCAGGAAGTTCTCGCCCACTGAGAGTAACTATGACATTGGCAACCGCAAACTCTTAGCCATTAAATGGGCATTTGAAGAATGGCGCCACTTCCTGGAGGGGGCTAGGCACCAGGTAACGGTCCTTACCGACCACAAGAATCTGGTTTTCCTAGAATCTGCCCGGAGGCTAAACCCGAGACAAGCTTGATGGGCGTTGTTTTTTTACTAGATTCAACTTTTTGGTCACCTATAGGGCTGGGTCTAAAAATATTGAAGCTGATGCACTGTCGCGTAGCTTCATGGCCAGCCCTCCTTCGGAGGAAGATCCTGCTTGTGTTTTGCCCCCAGGTATAATAATTTCCTCTGTTGATTCTGACTTAGTCTCCGAAATTGCGGCTGATCAAGGTTCAGCTCCCGGGAACCTTCCTGAGAACAAGCTGTTTGTTCCCCTGCAATTCCGGCTAAGGGTACTCAGGGAAAATCATGACTCTGCACTATCTGGCCGCCCCGGCATCCTGGGTACCAAGCACCTCATTGCCAGAAACTATTGGTGGCCTGGGTTGCCTAAAGACGTTAAGGCCTATGTCGCCGCTTGTGAAATTTGTGCTAGGTCCAAGACTCCCAGGTCCCGACCAGTGGGCTTACTATGTTCTTTGCCCATTCCCCAGAGACCTTGGACCCATATCCTCATGGATTTTATCACCGATCTGCCTCCATCTCAAGGCAAGTCAGTGGTGTGGGTTGTAGTAGACCGCTTCCGTAAGATGTGCCACTTTGTGCCCCTCAAGAAACTACCCAATGCCAAGACGTTAGCTACCTTGTTTGTCAAACACATCCTGCATCTCCATGGGGTTCCTGTCAATATTGTTTCTGACAGAGGGGTACAATTTGTTTCATTGTTTTGGAAGAGATTGATCTGTCCTTCTCCTCGGCCTTCCATCCTGAAACTAATGGCCAAACCGAGAGGACTAATCTGTCTCTAGAACAATATTTAAGGTGTTTTATGTCTGACTGTCAATATGATTGGGTCTCCTTCATTTCCCTCGCCGAATTTTCCCTTAATAACCGGGTCAGTAACTCGTCAGGGGTCTCCCCCTTTTTCTGTAATTTTGGGTTTAATCCACGGTTCTCTTCCGTTTCACCTGGTGGTTCCAACAATCCCAAGGTAGATGTCGTTCATCGGAAACTGTGCACAGTCTGGGCCCAGGTTCAGAAGAACCGAGAGGCGTCCCAGAGCATACAAAAGACTCAGGCAGATAGAAGACGTTCTGCTAACCCCTTGTTTGTGGTCGGGGATCTAGTGTGGCTGTCTCCAAAAAATTTGCTCCCCGGTATATAGGGCCGTACAAGGTCATTGAGGTCCTTAACCCTGTCTCCTTCCGACTGGAGTTACCCCCGTCTTTTTGAATACTCGACGTGTTTCATGCCTCCCTTCTGAAACACTGCTCCCCGTCCTTGGCTACCTCGAGGAAACCTCCGGTCCCTGTTCTTACCCCTGAAGGGGTAGAATTCGAGGTGGCCAAAATTGTGGACAGCAGGATGGTACAAGGCTCCCTCCAGTACCTGGTCCATTGGAGCGGATACGGGCCCGAGGAGAGGACTTGTGTACCCGCCCGGGATGTTCACGCTGGGGTATTGCTCAGAAGGTTCCATCTTCGGTTCCCCAATAAGCCAGGTCCACCTAGAAAGGGTCGAGTGGCCCCTCATAAAAGGGGCGGTACTGTAAAGGATCTGCCAGACACAGCTTCTGTGTCGACGCCCGTGGTTAATCAGTCTGCACCTGCTCCTAGGTCTGATAGAGTGACTCGATCTGCTACCACTCAGGCTGGTAGGCTCAGGAGTGGGAGAACCTATCACAGCCTGGCCAGACGGAGCTATCTCCCGCCCTCGGTCTATTTATACCTTCATTTCCTGCTTGTCTGTGCCTGTGATTCTTTCCTGTTTCCTGGCTCTGCTGCTCCTGCTATTATTATTGACCTTGCTTCATTTTGACCCTGGCTTTACTGACTACGCTCCTGCTCTGCGTTTGGTACCTCGTACACTCCTGGTTTGACTCGGCTCGTTCACTACTCCTGTTGCTCACAGTGTTGCCGTGGGCAACTGCCCCATTTCCTTTAGCTTCTGTGTACCCTTGTCTGTTTGTCTGTTGTACACATATTGAGCGTAGGGACCGTCGCCCAGTTGTACGCCGTCGCCTAGGACGGGCCGTGCAAGTAGGCAGGGACTGAGTGGCGGGTAGATTAGGGCTCACCTGTCTGTCTCCCTACCCCGTCATTACATTGAGACTGAAGGCTTCACAGAAATTGACTTTTTCAAAGACTTTTTCTCTAAGGAGTTTGTTAATTTAATGGTGGCCCAGACGAATCTGTACTCCCAACAATTTTTAACCCAAAGCCCCACTTCATTATTTGTTAGGTGGACCCCAGAAGATGCAGCGGAGATGATGACATTTTGGTTCCTTGTGCTGCATATGGGACGAGTGAGGAAGCCAGAGATTAGGCAATACTGGAGTGCGGATATGTTTACAACAGCCCAATTTACCGCATGGCCATGACCCGGTCTCGCTTTGAAGCGATTTTAAAATTCTTGAATTATAGTGATAATGCACAGTGCTCGCCCCAGGACGACCCCACATTTGACCATCTATTTAAAATCAGGCAACTCATTGATCATTTCTGCACCAAATTTTCACAAGTGTACACCCCCGATAAACATATTTCCATAGACGAGTCCCTTGTTCATTTTAAGGGGAGGCTTAATTTCCGCCAATACCTGCCCAGTAAGAGGGCAAGGTATGGAATGAAATTGTACAAACTGTGTGAGAGTACATCTGGGTATACACACAGGTTTAGGGTTTACTCAGGGAAGGACTATTATTGAACCCCAAGAATGCCCCCCCCCCATCCTGGGAGTTAGTGTGAAAATAGTGTGAGATTTAATACACCCATTGCTGGACAAGGGTTATCACCTTTACGTAGATAACTTCTATACCAGCATCCCAGTATTTAGGTGCCTTTCTGCCAGAAGTACTGTAGCATGCGGTACTGTGCGTAAAAATCAGAGAGGCCTCCCTAAAACACTGCTTAGCCAAAGCCTCAGAAGGGCTGAGAGCAGGGAACTATGCAGCGAGAACATGCTGTTCGTCAAATATAAGGACAAGAGGGATGTCCTTATATTGACCACAATTGATGGCAGCGGCAGCACACCTGTCCCTGAACGAGGTACCACCACAGTGACCCAGAAGCCAAATTGCATCCTGGGCTACAATAAGTATATGGTTGATCTCTCTGATCAAGTACTGAAGCCTTAGGCTGAGTTCACACGACCTATTTTCTTTTCAACAAGTTTTATTGAGTTTTACAACAAAGTAAGGAAATATATTGCATGAACACAAAAAAAAAAAAAGGAGGGGAGATACACAATATATAATATAGCGCAACTGATACAGCAATGCACTAGACAGTATGTCAAACAGTCAGGGCGGTAATGATAAGAGCATGTAAAAAGAGGCAACAAAATTGAGAAGTGGAAAGAGGGAATGGAGAGAGGGGAACAGAAAGACAGGGAAAGGTAAAGGTGTGGTCGGCCAGAGATCTAGAGAAAAATAATTAGCAAATTGTCAAAAGGAGGTGATCATGGCACCAGGTAGGTGAGAGTAGACGTAATTGATCCAGGGCTGCCAAAGCAACTCGAATCTGGCAATCCTAACCAATAAAATACTTGTGAGTTTTTCGTTTACAAATATTTGGTCCATTCTAGTTTTGACACCTGCAAAAATTACAGACTGCTTTTTCCAGGAGTGGGCAATAGTCATTTTGGCAGCCAATAGGATGTAAGAGAACAATTGAAATTGTGCATGCGTTAGTTCAGAGGGTTTGAGGTGTAGGAGAGCTAACTTAGGGTCTTTATGTAAAATTATACCAAACAGACTCTGAGCGAGACCAAAGACTCTGCTCCAGAATCTAACGAGTTTAGGACAGGACCACCATATGTCGAGCATGTCACCAGGCGTGGGGCATCCCCTAAAGCATGAAGCAGGGTAAGAGGGAAATGCATGTGCAATTCGGCTGGGGACCAAGTACCACCGCATCATGACTTTATATGCGGATTCTAAGATATTCGTATTGATAGAGCAATGTGAAACTGTGCTCCAGATACTACGCCACTCAGCCAGTTCCAGCGTCATCCCCAAGTCCCGGTGCCATCGGTCCACATATGTATGAGGGGTAGGGGATGGATTGTTGAGGAGCCATTTGTATAAGAGGGATATAATCCCTCTCGAGGTTGGACAGGTGCTGCAGATTCTCTCGAACTGTGAGCAAGAGTCAGATGTATCCCTGTTGTTAAGAAGAGAAGTAATCCAGTTTTTAAGTTGTAGATATCTGAATATCTCGCCACTGGGGATCTGCTTAGAGGTCTGGAGTTCACAGAACGAGAGAATCCGAGAGTGAGTGGGCGTGAGGAGTTGGTGAACTCTAAGTATGTCATTCGACCACCAACATTTAAAGGCATAATAGTTGTCTGCGCCAGGAGAGAACAAAGGGTTGTGCCATATAGAAATAAGGGGAAGATGTGGAGAAATCAATCTACTGGAATATTTGATAGAGTCCCAGACCGTTAAAATGTGTGTAAGAGAAGGGGAGAGATGGGTAGGACGTAAGGATGGGGGCATCCAGGGCAGAGATTGTATCGGGGTGGGCGACACCTCCAGAACATCCAGGTACACCCATAGAGGCATATTTACCGAAACGTGTAATTTAGGCAAGGATGCTATCATGGCTGCTTGATAATATTTAGAGATATTAGGAACACCCAATCCCCCGTCTGTTTTCAGCGAGCAGAGAGTGGACCTGGATATTCTAGGACGTGCGCCACGCCAGATAAACGAGGATATACGGTTCTGAAGGAGACGTAACATGTGCGGTGGGACTTTTATCGGCAGGGTTTGAAATAGGTAAAGAAGCCTGGGAAGGATGGTCATTTTAACCGCAGAAATCCGTCCAACCCAAGAGAGATAAGTGTGTTGCCATGATGTCAGAGAAGAGGTGAGGGAGCGGATCAGGGAGGGATAATTGGCAGAATATAGCTGAGCATATGAGGGGGTCAGGTGAATACCCAGATAATTTAATGAGTGTCTGGCCCATTGAAAAGGAAAATGGCTACGTATGGAGTGCAGGACTTGTTGGGAGAGATTAATATTTAATGCGATTGATTTTGTAGGGTTAATTGCTAGCCCAGAAATTGAGGCAAAATCGGATAAAGTTTTCATTAGGTTGGGAAGGGAAACCGTAGGTTGGGAGAGCATTAGTAGCATGTCATCAGCAAAAAGGGACATTTTATGTTGCATGCCCGCCACTTCCAACCCTTTGATGTTCTGATTTTGGCGTATCATCATAGCCAAGGGCTCAAGAGCCCAAATAAATAGAATGGGAGATAGCGGACATCCTTGTCTAGTGCCCCGTTCAATAGGAAAAGGAGCAGACTGATAACCAGAATAGCAAACTTTGGCTGTAGGGTTGGAATAGAGGGCATGCACCCAGGACATAAAGTGACGCTGGAAGCCCCACTTTCCCCAGGTCAAAATCCATGTACGACCAGGATATTGTGTCGAAGGCTTTTTGAATATCGAGCGAGAGAAGCATTGAGGCCACATTTCTCCTACGAGCTACATGAATCAGAGATATAACTCTCTTGGTACAATCACTTGTCTGTCTGCCTGGGACAAAGCCAGCCTGGTCCCCATGGATAATAACGTCAAGGAAGCAGTTAATCCTAGTCGCCATAATCTTGGCCAGGATTTTAATATCTGTGTTCAAGAGTGATATTGGTCTGTAGTTGGTAATTTGGAGAGAGTCTTTTTGCGGTTTGGGGATCATAGCGATATGAGCATGAAGGGTCGATGGGAGAGGGGTTGTACCAGTTCTGAGGGCATTAAAGAGTTGGGTTAAATACAGGACCAGTAGTGGGGAGAGTTTTTTATAATATAAAGGAGAAAAACCGTCAGGTTTCAACTCCTTGATAGCCGCCTGAACCTCTGCTTCGGATATCTCAGCCTCCAAGGCTTCAAGGTTGGAAGGAGTGATATCCGGAAAAGTCAGGTCTGCAAATAAGCCTTCAGCCCTCAAGGAGTCAAATAATGGGGGGGGGAGGAGTATAAGTTGGAGAGGAAATTTTGAAATAGGGAAGTGATTTTATTGGGGTCCGCTGTAACATTACCTGTGGAAGTTCGTAATCTAATAGGCTCCCTTGGCGACACAGGGACCCTCAATTGACGGGCCAGGAGTTTACCCGGTTTATTACTTTGCGAGTAATATCGCTGTTTGGACCATCTGAGTTTGCGTTCTACCTGCTCCGTCAATAGAAGGTCCAGTTCCAACCTAGTAGCATCTACCGAGGTTTTATTAGCGATCGAGGGGTTCTGTTTCCAAGTATGTTCCTTTTGTTCTATATAAATCCGCGATTTTTCGTTCTCTATTTTTCTTTTTAAATGAGCCTAGTCGAATGAGGGCTCCCCGCAATGTGGCTTTATGCGCCTCCCACAATATAATCGGGGAGGACGTGGAACCCACTTTCAGGTCAAAATAGTCCTTTACCGCCGCTTCCACTTGCGCGAAAGTATCTTTAGAGGACAAAAGGGAGTCATTCAGACGCCAGTTAAAGGAGAGCCCCCGTGGGACTAGGGAAGAAAAGGAAACTTCCACTGGGTTATGATCAGACCAAGGTGTGCTTAATATCTTAGCTGAGGAGCATATTGGTAAAGATCTTTGAGATGTAAATATGTGGTCAATACGGCTAAACGAGGAATGAGGGCAGGAATAGAAAGTAAAGTCTTTTGTGGTGGGGTGGAGTTCACGCCAGAGATCTTGAAGGTCATATAGGTGCAACATATCCCTGAACTCAGAGGAAGATGTGTGGGATGTGGATGGATTGGGGGTCGGGGATTTATCCACTGAAGGATTGATTACCAGATTCGAGTCACCCATAACCACCAGAAGACCCCGTCGGTTAGCGTCGACCAGCTTAAATAGGTGGGAAAAAAACCCTGTTTGAAAGTCATTAGGACCATAATAACCTACTAAGGTCACTTCTCCATCAAATAGTGTGCCAACTAAAATCACATAGCGTCCAGTGGGATCAATAATTTCCGTGTTGCAAATAAAAGGGAGATTCTTTCTGAAGGCAATAACTACTCCTCGCCGTTTTTCGTGAGCGTATGCGCCATAAAAAATGGGGAAGTGCGCGCTTAGATATTGTGGTTTAGACGTGGCAGAAAATCTAGTTTCCTGGAGGCAAACTATATCGGCATGGCTAGCTTTGTAGAAATGAAAAGCCTTCGAGCGTTTATGTGGGGAGTTGAAACCCTGGGCATTGTGAGAGATTATTTTCAAAGCAGGAGGGGCCATGAGAGTGGTTTAATGATCCGACGAAGAGTTCTGACCGACAGGGGGAGAAGGAGAGAGGGGAAGGTAAGAAAGGGGAGGGAGAGACAGACTAAATAAAAAGGGATATAGAAAAAACTATGCACATAGACATCGAGAAGTGGAAAATGCCCAAAACACGGCATAGAGAATTGGATAGCAGTACGGGTAATACTACTTGTAGAACCAGGGGGTCGCCAGCACCTGGGCACAAAGGTGTGGTAACAACATTTTGTTGGGGTGAACTCAAAAATGTAGCAGAGGTAAAGTAAGGGGAATAAAACGTAAGTATATTGACAGCAAATGTAAAGCAGAGTTAACCGATCCTACACAAAATGGAACGGCGGCAGGCTTGGTGTGCCCCATTACTTGTATACAAAAAACAAAGACAGTGTTGTGAAGCGGCATATTAAAGCACAGTGTATAAAACAACATCTCGAGCCGGGAAACAGCACGCCCGACACCCGCCACCCCCAATGAGAGGCAGGGGGCACCCGGCAGGCCGGTCCACGGCCCGAGAGAAGTATGCCGCAACACCCGGCTGCAATACAGAATAGGAGGCAGTTGAAATGTATGTCCAGCAGGCCATGCATGCAGTGCCGCCATGAGGTAAGGCAAAACATGCATAGCAGGCTAGACCAAAAATCCATAAATGTGTAAGTGGAAAATGAGTGCGGGCAATGCCAGAAATACTTTGTATGTAGTGAACAGCATAGAAATCAAACACAACAAGACAAAACGTTCAATGAGTTTAACTGCCCGTTGCAGAGATCAGACCCCATCATAGGCAGACCATTGCAAGTGAGGCAGAGTAACAATCCAAGGTTAATGGAAACAAAAAGGTGGTCGGTCAGACCACTACACAGGAGGATTCCAAGCAAAAAGTACTCATCCATCAGGCGGGGTCGTCACGAACATCGGGTATGGCACCAGATCTCCCAGGTGGTCTGCGTGGAGGAACTTTCTCCCAGATGGGGCGAAGGGGAGGTCTGTCGCGGCGCACCTGAGACAGTTGACTCGGTCTGTCAGCCTCCACAGGTAAAAGTTGCAGGGTGACCAAAAGTTGCTTGAGGTCGTCGGCTGAGTTGGCGGCGTAGAACTTATTATCCACAGAAAATTGGAGTTTGAAAGGGTATCCCCAGTGGTATCTAATCTGACGATGTTGTAAGACGGCCAGCAGGGGTTTCATGTTCCGCCGCTTTTGGATGGTGATCGGGGAAAGATCGGCGAAGATTTGGTATTTGTGACCCTGGAACAGCAGGGATGAAGCAGCTCTGGCTTTTTGAGACAGGGTTTCTTTAGTAGCATAATAGGTAAGTTTCACCACTAAATCACGTGGCCTACCATCTTGACGTTTGGGACCGAGCGATCTGTGGACACGATCCATCTCCAATCTGTCTATAGGGAGGCCTGGCACCAATTCCTGGAACAGGGCAGTAACCGAGGAGTTAAGATCTTTGTAGGTTTCAGGTAAACCTCTAATTCGAAGATTTCCCCGCCGCGCACGGTTTTCAAAATCCTCTAGTCGGAGCATAGTGGAATCCAATTCTGCCCTCAGGGAATCGAATTCAGCATCGTGCGCATTTAAGACTTCTATGGTGTCATCCATTTTAGTCTCCAGGACATTTGTCCGGGCTCCCAGCTCCCGTATCTCCCGAGTAAGATCCCTGGACAGCTTAGAAGCTGTAAGTTGTAGTTCCTGCTGTAGAAGCTGCTTAAATTTTAGAAGCAGGGAGGCATCTCTGGTAGTGAATTGTGGATCGGGTTGCTGGGACCCGTCCTCTTGCGAGTCTGCAATGAGCTCGGGTGAGGCCCGTATCTCATCCTCGGAGACTGCCGACATGGCGGGAGAAGTTGCGCTCTCAGGCGTGGGGGCAGGGACGGAGGACTCCGGCGGTTTTAAGTCCTTTCGCCCCACTAAATTCTTCCGGACCATGAACAAACTGAGCAGGGGGTCGTCTGGGGGAGAAAGTGGGGTGTGATAGCGAGATAGTTCACCTCAAAAGTTAGCGTCTGATAGCTGTTGTGCCCAGGAGTCGCGGAGCTACCTCAGCATGCGGCCATCTTGGTTAGCAGCTCGCGAGCGCCCCCCACACGACCTATTTTCAGCCATAATGGAGGCGTTTTATGCCACGAATTACGCCTGAAAACACGGCTCCAATACGTCGGCAAATATCTGCCCATTCATTTCAATGGGTTTGCCGATGTACCGTGCCGACGACATGTCATTTTACGCGTCGCTGTCAAAAGACAGCGCGTAAAATAACAGCCTCGTCAAAGAAGTGCAGGACACTTCTTGGGACGTAATTGGAGCCGTTTTTCATTGAATCCAATGAAGAACAGCTCCAAATTACGTCCGTAATGGACGCCCCGCCAAACGCGAGTACGAGCAATTACGTCTGAAATTCAGGAGCTGTTTTCTCCTGAAAACAGCTCCGTAATTTCAGACGTAAATGCAGTTATCGTGTGCACATACCCTAATAGTGCCCTACGGAAAACAAGGACATGGTACAAAAAGCTGGCCGTGCATATTATACAGGTGGCATTGTATAATGTTTATGTAATGGCGGAAGGAGGTGAAGGGAACAAGTGAGCCCTAATCTACCCACCGCCCTGTCCCTGCCTACTTGCAACGACCCGCCCTAGGCGACGGGGTACAACTGGGCGGCGGTCCCTACGCTGTCTAAGTGCAAGGGGGTACAAACAGGGAACACGCAAGGGAATACAGTAGCCCACGGAACGCCGCGAGGAAACGGAGAGGGAAAGAGCCAGTCAGGATCAGGAAGTAGTGGAGTATACAAACGGGAGCACGGAGCAGAAGCAAGCCAGGGGCAGAGCAACGCAGGATAAACGGAACTGAAGCAAGGCAGAAGCACGGCAGAAGCAGGCTGGAGCAAGGCAGCAGTGGGGCCAGGAATCCAAGAGAATAACAAGCAAGGAGGAAGAGAAAACGGCAGGTATAAATGGACAGGGGGCGGAGCTAACTCTGACTGACCAGGCCGCGATAGGCTCTCCCACTCCTGAGCCTGCCACCCTGATTGGTGGGAGCAGGTGTCAGTCTCAGAGGTCTGGCCTCAGGTGTCGACTGATTAATCCTGGGAGTATACCCAGACATAGTGCCTGGCAGATCCTTTACAGTACTCCCCCCTTTATGAGGGGCCACCGGACCCTTACTAAGAGGACCCGGTTTAGTGGGGAAGAGAAGGTGGAACCTCCTGATCAATACCCCAGCGTGAACATCTCGAGCAGGAACCCAAGTCCTCTCCTCCGGCCCGTATCCTCTCCAATGGACCAGGTACTGGAGGGAGCCCTGGATCATCCTACTGTCCACAATCTTGGCCACCTCGAATTCCACCCCCTCAGGGGTGAGAACGGGAACAGGAGGTTTCCTCGAGGGGGACCAGGACAGGGAGCAGCGTTTCAGGAGGGAGGCATGGAAGACGTCGTGTATACGAAAGGATGGGGGCAGCTCCAGACGGAAGGATACAGGGTTGAGGACTTCAATGACCTTATAAGGTCCAATAAATCGGGGAGCAAACTTCCTGGACGGGACCTTAAGGCGCAAGTTCCTCGACGACAACCACACAAGATCCCCGACGACAAACCGGGGGTTAGCAGAACGTCTACAATCAGCCTGAATCTTTTGTACGCTCTGGGACGCCTCTAGGTTCTTCTGAACCTGGGCCCAGACTGTGCACAGTTCCCGATGAACGTCCTCTACCTCGGGATTATTGGAACCACCAGGGGAAACGGAGGAGAACCTAGGATTAAACCCGAAATTACAGAAAAACGGGGAGACCCCTGACGAGTTACTGACCCGGTTATTCAGGGAAAATTCGGCGAGGGGAAGGAATGAGACCCAATCAAATTGACAGTCAGAAATGAAACACCTTAAATATTGTTCTAGGGATTGGTTAGTCCTTTCCGTTTGGCCATTAGTTTCGGGATGGAAGGCGGAGGAGAAGGACAGATCAATCTCCAATTTTTTACAAAAAGCTCTCCAAAATAAGGAAACAAATTGTACCCCTCTGTCCGAAACGATATTGACTGGGGCCCCATGGAGACGCAAAATGTGTTTCACAAACAAAGAAGCTAACGTCTTGGCGTTAGGTAGTTTCTTAAGGGGCACAAAGTGGCACATCTTGCTGAAGCGGTCTACTACCACCCACACCACCGACTTGCCCTGAGATGGAGGCAAATCGGTGATAAAATCCATGGAGATATGGGTCCAAGGTCTCTGGGGAATGGGCAAGGAACGTAGTAAGCCCGCAGGTCGGGACCTAGGGGTCTTGGACCTAGCACAGACCTCACAAGCGGCGACGTAAGCCCTAACGTCTTTAGGCAACCCAGGCCACCAATAGTTTCTGGTAATGAGGAGTTTGGTACCCAAGATGCCAGGATGACCAGATAGAGCGGAGTCATGGTTTTCCCTGAGCACCCTTAGCCGGTATTGCAGGGGGACAAACAGTTTGTCCCCAGGGAGGTTCCCGGGAGCTGAACCTTGATCAGCCGCGATGTCAGAGGCTAAGTCAGAATCAGTGGCAGAAACAATTATACCAGGGGGTAAAATACAAGCAGGATCCTTCTCAGAAGGAGGATTAGCCATGAAACTACGTGACAGTGCATCAGCCTTAATATTTTTGGACCCAGCCCTATAGGTAACCAAGAAATTAAATCTGGTAAAGAATAGTGCCCAACGAGCTTGTCTAGGATTAAGCCTCCGGGCAGATTCTAGGAAAACCAGATTCTTGTGGTCAGTAAGGACCGTTACCTGGTGTCTGGCCCCCTCCAAGAAGTGACGCCACTCTTCAAAAGCCCATTTAATGGCTAAAAGTTCGCGGTTGCCAATATCATAGTTACACTCCGTGGACGAAAACTTCCTAGAGAAGTAAGCACAGGGGCGGAGATGGGTGAGGGAGCTGGTACCCTGGGACAAGACGGCACCCACTCCCACCTCGGACGCGTCAACCTCCACAATAAATGGCTCCCTTTGGTTGGGCTGAACCAGCACGGGGGCCGAGATAAAGCACTTCTTGAGGGTCTCAAAAGCCTGGACGGCCTCAGGGGGCCAATGGAGGACATCAGCACCCTTGCGAGTGAGGTCCGTAAGAGGCTTAGCGACGACCGAGAAGTTGGCAATAAATCTCCTGTAATAGTTAGCGAATCCCAAAAAACACTGTAGCGCCTTCAGGGAGGCAGGTTGGACCCATTCCGCCACAGCCTGAACCTTGGCAGGGTCCATGCGGAATTCATGAGGAGTGAGGATTTGACCTAAAAATTGTATTTCCTGTACCCCAAACACACATTTTTCGGTCTTCGCAAACAGATTATTTTCCCGAAGGACCTGGAGGACCTTCCTGACATGCTCCACGTGCGAGGACCAGTCCTTGGAAAACACCAGTATGTCATCAAGGTACACTACAAGAAAATTACCCAGGTAATCTCTCAGGATTTCATTAATAAAATTCTGGAAGACGGCAGGGGCATTACACAACCCAAAGGGCATGACTAGGTATTCGAAATGACCTTCGGGCGTGTTGAACGCAGTTTTCCACTCATCCCCCTCTTTGATGCGGATAAGGTTATACGCCCCCCGTAGATCGAACTTAGAGAACCATTGGGCCCCCTGAACCTGATTAAAAAGATCCGGAATCAAAGGCAGGGGATACTGGTTCCTTACTGTGACCTTATTCAAGTTCCGATAATCAATGCACGGCCTAAGACCACCATCCTTCTTCCCCACGAAGAAGAAGCCAGCACCTACAGGAGAAGTCGAGGGGCGAATGAAACCCTTGGCCAGGCATTCTTGGATATACTCCCTCATAGCTTTACGTTCAGGACATGAAAGATTAAATATCCTCCCCTTAGGAAGCTTGGCATCAGGCACCAAATCGATGGCGCAATCGTAATCTCTATGAGGGGGCAACACCTCGGAGGCCTCCTTAGAAAACACATCAGCGAAGTCCTGAACAAACTCAGGAAGCGTGTTTACCTCCTCCCGGGGAGAAATAGAGTTAACCGAAAGACATGACATCAGGCATTCACTACCCCATTTGGTGAGATCCCCAGTATTCCAATCAAACGTGGGATTATGCAGCTGCAACCAGGGAAGACCTAATACCAGATCGGACGATAATCCCTGCATCACCAGTACAGAGCACTGCTCCAAATGCATGGAGCCAACACGGAGTTCAAAAACAGGAGTATGCTGAGTAAAATAACCATTAGCAAGAGGAGTGGAGTCGATACCCACTACGGGGATAGGATAAGGTAAATCAATAAAAGGCATCTCTAGAGACATAGCAAATTCCACAGACATGATATTAGCAGATGAGCCCGAATCCACGAAGGCACTGCCAGTGGCAGACCGGCCAGCAAACGAGACCTGAAAGGGAAGCAAAATCTTATTGCGTTTAGTATTAACGGGAAATACCTGTGCGCCCAAGTGACCTCCCCGATGATCACTTAGGCGCGGAAGTTTTCCGGCTGCTTATTCTTGCGCCTGGGACAGGTGTTCAGTAGATGCTTGTCGTCCCCACAATAGAAGCAGAGACCATTCTTCCTGCAAAACTCTCTACGTTGTCGAGGGGACATGGAAGCCCCGAGTTGCATAGGTACCTCCGAGTCCTCCGTGGAAGAGCGAGGAGACGGGACCTCGGGGGGAATCGCAGGGCAGTCAGAGGGGAAAACATTGAAACGTTCAAGCTGACGTTCCCTGAGACGTCGGTCAAGTCGTACTGCTAGGGCCATAATCTGGTCTAGGGAGTCAGAAGAGGGGTAGCTAACCAGCAGATCCTTCAGGGCGTCAGATAATCCTAACCTAAACTGGCACTTTAGGGCCGGGTCGTTCCACCGGGAAGCTACGCACCACTTTCTAAAATCAGCACAGTATTCCTCAACAGGTCTCCTACCCTGACGTAAGGTCACCAGCTGACTCTCGGCTAAGGCAGTCCTGTCAGTCTCGTCGTAAATGAGACCGAGGGCAGAGAAAAACCGATCAACGGAGGAAAGTTCAGGGGCGTCAGGAGCCAAGGAGAAGGCCCACTCTTGGGGCCCTTCCTGGAGTCGGGATATAATGATACCCACCCGCTGGTTCTCGGAACCTGAGGAGTGAGGTCTTAGGCGGAAATAAAGTCTGCAACTCTCCCGGAAGGAGAGAAAAGTCTTACGGTCCCCTGAGAACCGGTCAGGTAACTGGAGGTTGGGTTCTAAAGGTGAGGTGAGGGGTACTACAAAGGCAGCGTCAGACTGATTGACCCTCTGAGCCAGGGCCTGGACCTGTAGGGAGAGGCCCTGCATCTGCTGGGTTAGGGTCTCAAGGGGGTCCATTATAGCGTCAGCGTAGAAGAAATGGTAGACTAGGTAAGGGCTTGTTATTATGTAATGGCGGAAGGAGGTGAAGGGAACAAGTGAGCCCTAATCTACCCACCGCCCTGTCCCTGCCTACTTGCAACGACCCGCCCTAGGCGACGGGGTACAACTGGGCGGCGGTCCCTACGCTGTCTAAGTGCAAGGGGGTACAAACAGGGAACACGCAAGGGAATACAGTAGCCCACGGAACGCCGCGAGGAAACGGAGAGGGAAAGAGCCAGTCAGGATCAGGAAGTAGTGGAGTATACAAACGGGAGCACGGAGCAGAAGCAAGCCAGGGGCAGAGCAACGCAGGATAAACGGAACTGAAGCAAGGCAGAAGCACGGCAGAAGCAGGCTGGAGCAAGGCAGCAGTGGGGCCAGGAATCCAAGAGAATAACAAGCAAGGAGGAAGAGAAAACGGCAGGTATAAATGGACAGGGGGCGGAGCTAACTCTGACTGACCAGGCCGCGATAGGCTCTCCCACTCCTGAGCCTGCCACCCTGATTGGTGGGAGCAGGTGTCAGTCTCAGAGGTCTGGCCTCAGGTGTCGACTGATTAATCCTGGGAGTATACCCAGACATAGTGCCTGGCAGATCCTTTACAGTTTACGTGCTAACTCGATGTGCAGGCCGGACAGGGACATTCCTTAACTTTCAAGAGGTGGTGATCAAGGCACTTCTATTTGGGAACCAGGCAGGGGAGGGCCCAAGCACATCAGCCGGTAGCGATAGTCCACGTATTATACCAGGGCAACAATTCCCCAATGAAGTGCCACAAATTGCAAAGACGGGAAGGACACAAAAAAGGTGCAGAATGTGTTCCAAAAGGGGAATTAGAAAAGACAATGTTTACCACTGTGAAACCTGCCCCGAAAAACCAGGCCTGTGTATCATGGATTGCTTCAAAGAGTACCATACATCCATAAATAAGTAATTTCATGCTTCATTAACCCCTTTATTATTCCAAAAGCAACATTGCGTCCACACACATATCCAGCTAAATCCTAGTTCCAAAAGTCAAATAGCGCTTCTGAGCCCTGTCGTGCGTCCAAACAGCCGTTTATGACCACATGTGGGGTATTGTTTTACTCGGGAGAAATTGCTTTACAAATGTTGTGGAGCTTTTTCTCCTTTAGTCCTCGTGGAAATGAGAAAAAAATAAGCTAAACCTACATTTTCTTTGAAAAAATGTAGATTTTCATTTTCACGGCCTATTTCCAATAATTTCTGCAAAAAACCTGTGGGGTCAAAATGCTCACTATACCCCTAGATAATTTCCTCAAGGGGTGTAGTTTCCAAAATTAGGTCACATGTGGGGGGTTTCCACTGTTTTGGTCCCTCAGGGCTTTGCAAATGCGATATGGCCTCCGCAAACTATTCCTGCTAAATTTGTGCTCCAAAAGCCAAATGGCGCTCTTTCCCTTGTAAGCCCTGCCGTGTGTCCAAACAGTTGTTTATGACCACATGTGGGGTATTGTTTTACTTGGGAGAAATTGCTTTACAAATGTTGTGGAGCTTATTCTCCTTTAGTCCTCGTGGAAATGAGAAAAAATAAGCTAAACCTACATTTTCTTTGAAAAAATTTAGATTTTCATTTTCACTGCCTAATTCCAATAATTTCTGCAAAAAACCTGTGGGGTCAAAATGCTTACTATACCCCTAGATAATTTCCTCAAGGGGTGTAGTTTCCAAAATAGGGTCACTTGTGGGGGATTTCCACTGTTTTGGCACCGCAAGAGCCCTGCAAACCTGGCAAGGTGCCTAAAATATTTTCTAATAAAAACGTAGGCCCCAAAATCCACTAGGTGCACCTTTGCTTCTGAGGCCTGTGCTTCAGTCCATAAGCACACTAGGGCCACATGTGGGATATTTCCTAAAACTGCAGAATCCATGCAATAAAAAGTTGCATTTATCTGGTAAAACCTTCTGTGTTACAAAAAAAAAAATGGATTAAATGAATTTCAGCAAAAAAAAAATGACATTTGTAACTTTCACCTCTACTTTGCTTTAATTCCTGTGAAACGTCTAAAGGGTTAATAAACTTTCTGAATGCTGTTTTGAATACTTTAAGGGGTGCAGTTTTTAAAATTGGATGACTTGTAGGGGTTTGTATTGTGTAGGCCCCTCACAACCACTTCAAAACTGTACTGGTCCCTGTAAAAATAGCCTTTTGAAATTTTCTTAAAAATGTGAGAAATTGCTGCTAAAGTTCTAAGCCTTGTAACGTCCTAGAAAAATAAAAGGATGTTCAAAAAATGATGCCAATCTAAAGTAGACATATGGGGGATGTTAATTACCAACAATTTTGTGTGATATAACTGCCTGTCTTACAAGCAGATGCATTAAAATTTATAAAAATGCTAATTTTTGCAATTTTTCACTAAATTTTGGTGTTTTTCACAATTAAATACTGAATGTATCGACCAAATTTTACCACTATCTTAAAGTCCAATGTGTCATGAGAAAATATTCTCAGAATCGGTTGGATAGGTAAAAGTATTCCCACGTTATTACCACATAAAGTGAAACATGACAGATTTGAAAAATGAGGCTCTGTCAGGAAGGTCAAAAGTGGCCAAAGAGGGAAGGGGTTAATGACTGCACGATTAAACAGCAGTTTTATCCAAAACAATGTGCAGCCTTCAATAAGCAACTTAACAGCCGTGCCAAACAGCATGCCGGCGTCGCTGTCGACTGCATCGTGGCCCCGCCAGTATACAGCTCCATGGGATCTTACCCAAAGAGAGAGTTTACATTTGGTGAGCATCTACTTACATTTTCAGGAGTTGCATTTAAAGCAATATCTATATATTTGGGAATTGTATGTACAGCATTGCTTAAGATTTACCTTTTAGCCAAATTGCTCATTTTACAATCAATTGACTTGATAGGGGAAAACAGGCAAAAAAAGAAAAGGTTGTGACTTCTGGTTCATGTTTTACCGCCCTCTTAATTTGGTGTGTACACAAAAGAATGCATGAAAACCTAATGGAAACCACAAAAGTCTGGATTTGACAGCAATGAACCGAGGTTATATCAAGGACTTTTTTTTAAATAGGGTACTTCCTGGAAGTGATGGAGGACAAAGATGAAATGTGTTTCCTGCATGCTAGCGTGGATAATTTTTGGGCATTTACTACTCTATGACATTATGAATAGAACCTTATTGTATTAATAGTACAAGTGGTCATCACTGATTTAACAATAGTATGGAATGAATCAAGCAGTTGCAACAACGCAGGCAGCAGACAAATAATAGATTGTTAAGGGGGTTTTATATACAGCTAAGGGCGTGTTCACATTTTTGTTGGAGGTTCAGAGTCTCCGTTACACCTTCCGTCAGATATGATGGACACCAAAATTTAACTTAAATCCATGTTTCCATCAGACAATTGTGGCATCCGACATATGACAAATCCGCCGTGGTTTCCATTATAAAAATATATATAGAATGTAGGGAAGGGACAGTGGGAAAGTCATGTGGTTGAATAAAATATAAAAGAAATAAAAAAGTTTTATTGATAATTATATAATAATTTAAAAAAGCAATGTTAGATGAATGATTATCAGTGCCGATGTCCGCTCACTCAGCACTGGAGACAGATTAATGTCTTATAATAATCATACTCTGTATATGTAAATAAATATTGGATGCCTGTAACTGATGTGTGACAAATTCTTAATGTCCTCGGTAGGTAAATCCTGACCACCTCTGATTGTACTAGACAATGAGGTCAGGTAAAAATTGTTGCATAACCCGTCAAAGATAGCAAACACGGCGTGATCGTGAGTAACGTCGTGTAGAATCAAATGTGCATAGGGAGTAACAACTTAGTGAGCTGTAACTGACTGAGTGTATTCTCAGTGCAGCTCAGTACGGCTCCTATTGCTCTTCTACCGTTGATCACATCCCGCTGTGCGATGAACAGAGAATGAATGGCCACTCAGGCCATGTGCAGCTCTAATAAGGAAAGTGATGGTATGTGCTGGACTCTATCAGATATTCTGCCACTAACTGATATTATAGTGAATACATGCTGAATAGCCAATATACAGAGTATGAATTAGAACGTTAACATTGCTTAAAATATTATTAGAAACCCGACACGCTTCGCCGGCATTTCCGGCTCCTTCTATAGCGTTTACGCAGCGGAAATGCAGTAAAAACCCCTGGAAATCCGCAGGTGCACATATACTTTGCTATAACCAATGTTTAACACTACATACGCATGTAAAACCGCAGCGGAAAAACGCAGCGTTTCCACAGCATTATGAGCAGAAAAAAACGCACTATTTTGTGCAGATTTTTGTCACAATTTTACCAGTGTTTTTCTAGAGATTCTGCTGCAGATATTCTGTTGCTTCCTATTACTACTGCCTTAGCAATGGCGACTGTCTGATAGTGTCCATTACTAAGGCGGGGCTTAGTGTTAGCCAGTGAAGATGATACTAACCCTCTATTATTACCCGGATACCCACCGCCACCAGGGGTGCTGGGTACAATCCAGTACCCGACCATCTGAAGTGATGGTCAGGCTCTGGGGCGGCTGCAGGCTGATATTATTAGCTTGGGAACGCCCCAAAAACAGTGGCCCTTCCCACCCTGATAATGTTAGGCGCAGTCTAGCATTACCAGGATGGGAAGGCCCGTTGTTTTTGGGCTTTCCCGGCCTAATAGTACCAGCCTGTGGCCGCCCCAGTGCCCGACCATCACTTCAGATGGTCCGGTACTGGATTGTACCAGGCTCTTCCCGGCACCCCTGTTGGTGGTGGGTACCGGGGTAATACTGGAGGGGTTAATGTTAGCCTAGTCATCGGCTAACACTATGCTCCGCCTTAGCAATGGACGCTGTCCATCAGACTGCCACCATTACAAAGGCAGTAGGAATGAAGTTAAAAAAAGACACCAACACAGAAAAAATATTTTATTGAAATAAAAACCCCCACACAACCCTTGTTAACCATTTTATTGAAAATAAAAATGCTATCATCGAAGTAGTCCTCGAATTCGAAGTAGTCCAATGACTGAACCAGTAAAAAAAAAACACAAAAAAACATTAGTATCACTAATAACTAAAAAAGCAAAACCATTATTATACTTACCTTCCTGGGTATGTGACAGTAAACTAAACAGTGACAGCTCTAAGCTATAATTGATTATTTTACATCACGTGGCCCACCTTTAAAAGTAGGACAATGTGCTTGTCACGTTGGGTACGTGGACCCACTGGTCCATACCGCTTTAACGGTATGGCAGCTGGCCAACACGACATAGGTCACGGTCTATAGTTCGTATAGGTGTACCTGTCTTAGCTCAGACAGTAGCAAACCAGGCTCGGCTGGGACTAGACAGCAGGCAGGCACCAGGCGTGGTGTAGCAGGACAGGCGTGGTACTCAGCGCAGCACAACTCCAAATCAATACGGCACTTGGACCAGGATAGCACGGGATACAGGTTACAGGTAGCAGGAACGGGAAGCACTGGAAACTGGAAAACCCTTAGGAGACCATTTGCAAAGACAGACTAGGGGAACAACAAACAAAGCTCAGGCAATGCAGGGAGGGGAAGAGCCCTTCTTATAGTCCAGGGTGATCTGGGAGCAATCAGCTCAATCTCACACATGTGTGCACTCTGGCTCCTTAAGGCTGGACTGACCTCGCAAGCGCACCCTAGTGGTGGCTGCGAAACAGGACGGCCGCATGTGCAGACATCTCTGGAGGGTAGGGCGTCAACAGGATGGAAGGAGTTGGTGGTCAGCGACCTTGGCCGTTACAGTACTACTGTGACCGGCGGGGGATAATTTGCTCCGGTCGGGAAGGGGGGCCGCTGACAGAGTATGTTTTTTTCCAAAAAATAATAAACTGTGACCTAATCAATAATAGGGGAAATGGGCTCCAGTGTTCATGTGGGGGCAGGGGAGGAAATGTTAACAGCGTAGCACTGAGCATTTCTTTTAGGGTCAGTTCACACATTGCGTAAACACTGCAGATTTTCCACAACGGATTTAATTGCAAAAAATCGACAGCATAATACAGTAGCAGCAAAGTGGATGAGATTTGAACAAATCTCATCCAAATTCTGCATAAAAACAACCACTGAAAAAAACTTTCAAAAATTGACCTGCGGTGTGTTTTTTTAATCCGCAAGCATATCAATTTATGCTGCAGGATCGCTGGTTTTCTGTTGCAGGTTTTTTCCATTGAATTCATTGGGGTGGTAAAACAGCACATCAATCTGCCTTATCGGGGGCATCAGCACTTAAAGTGCCTATGGCAGCACCAAATACGGCCCTGGGCGCAACAACATCAAAGTAAGGGGAATCCCTAAAGATGTACTGTCTTCAGAACTACCTACCTTTCTGAAGCGCTTATTTCTGGCTTTAGTCCCATCTCTCTCGGAGCTTGATCTAACCATAGACCGTGCTCACAGACTTCCAAAATCTAGATTGACTCTGGAAAAAGGCTCCAAGAGATACTCTAACTAGAGTACATTTTTACCATGTGATTGACCTCATAATGTTTGAAGCTCGTAAAAAGGGAACTCTTCCGTCACCATTTGACTTGATCTCCCTGTTTCCAGATTTATCAGCGGCCACTCTGCAGGCACGCAGAGACTTCCTTTCAGTGACAAGATCATTACGAGATCATAACATTAAATACAAATGGGTTTTCCCCACTCAATCTCTCATCATGGCTCTTCATCTATCACCTTATCTGTGGAAGAAGGTCTGGAACTTCTTAAACGATGGAACATCTCGCCTGCTGATGGCCCTCTTCCTCCGAGTAAACCCAGACACCCTATGCCCATTTCAGAGGAATAGAAGACAGTGGCCCTCTCAGGCTCTACTACTTAAGGACTTTTATTACAATAATTCATGTTAGATTCACTCATTCTCAAATATGTTTTATAGAGCTCCTAAAGGAACTTATTTTTCCTTCCTCCCCTGGAGACTATGGTGCGAAATATGCACCATGTGTTACTAGATACTTTATTGTTTACAGTTGTTCTACTGTTTAATATGTTCTTACTCATGTATTATATTTGCTTCTCTATACTAATTCACGATGGTACTAATAGTTGCTTCATGCTTCATTGAATGTTAGAGGGCTTAACAGCCCCTTTAAACACAGCATGCTTTGGGGGAAGGCTAAGGCACTAAAATGTGATGTTTTATTAATCCAAGAAACATACTTCCATAAACACAAAACTCCTTTATTCAACAATAAGGTTTTTCCCCATATTTATATGGCTTCTTGTACGGTTAAACGTACGGGTGTTTTAATCGCTGTAAGGAACTCCGTAGCCTTCGGATTTCCTGAACTTATAGAGGACCCTCATGGCAAATATGTGGGATTGGTATGTGATATTAATAATATTACATATACTTTTTTCAATGTATACTTCCCGAATAAACGCCACTGTAAAATCCATTTTACCCAAGATCACATGGAAAAGCAAAGGTCTTCTAATTATTGGAGGGGACTTCAATACAATACTTGACCCAGAACTTGACTCCTCTACTCTAAGAAGACATACTGGTGCTTTGGCGTCCTCTATAGCTGATGAGAGTTTCTATGATATATGGAGATGCCAAAACGGTAGTGAAAGGGACTACACATTTTTTTCCTCCCCTTGTAATTCTTACTCAAGTATCTGTTTTTTCCTCCTAAACAAATTAGCCCTATTACAATCTAGTACCTCGTATATAGGCACTATCATTTGGTCTGACCATGCCCCCATACTTATTACGTTACACAAACAATTCTCCTCCACATCCCCCTCTCAGTGGAAATTAAATGACACTATTCTCAGCCACCCCGATCACACCACTAAAATACGTACTGAACGCACTTCATATTTTTCTGATAATAAACTCTCTGTTGATAGCCCCCCATGTATTCTGGAATGCTCATAAATCTTATATGCGTGCCATTCTAATTCAATCCTGTGCTCAGGTGAAGGAAAAACGTACTAAAGAGACTCAAGACTTGCCTTCAACTATCCATATTTTGGAAAAACGGAACATAATGGCCCCTTTATTATCTTGTTTTACGTGCTGTTAGATTAAAACTACAAGCATTACTTGCCTCACAACATGATTTTCACTATAAACGTTTTCAAATGCAATTTTATGTTAACAATAATAAAGCAGGGCTTTTCTAGCTAAGCAAATTAAGCACTCTTCTCCTAACTCACGCATAGCATTTGTATAGGACAATCGGGGTAACAAGATAACTGATCCATGTCTTATAGCTGATCAATTTAGAGCTTACCGTAGCTCCTTGTATAATCTTCAAGATGACTCAACTATACGTAAACCTTCAGTAGGGGACATTGCCCGTTTTTTAGAAGAAATTAATCTCCCGAGTATCTGTCCTTCTCAACTACATTCCATCTCTGCCCCTATAAACAAACAAGAAGTAGAGAAAGCCATTGCTACCTTAAAATCGTATAAATCATTGGGACCTGACGGTTTCACAAATCTGTACTTGAAACATTTTTCTGATATTATTTCCCCATAATTAATGGAATATTTTAATAAAGCTGCTGTGGATGGCAATTTCCCACCTGAAATGGTATCGGCCACTATAGTTACCCCTCCGGAACCTGGAAAAGATTCCACGTCCCCAGCAAATTTCAGGCCAATTTCACTTCTCAACGCAGACCTTAAAATCTAACCATTTTACCAAAACTAGTTAATCCCGATCAAGTGGTCATTTGTGTCTGGTCGGCAATCCTCCGATGGTACACGTTGATTTATTAATTTAATTCAGTCAGTGGAGCTCTCTCGAACGCCTTCTTTGCTTTTAGCCTTGATTCTAGCCTTGGTTTGACAGGGTAAACTTGGGGTACTTATCCGCAATCTTAGACAAATATGGATTCCACGGCATGATAAAATCTGCTATACTTGCACTATATTCAAATCCTTCTGCTGGGGTATTAACGTCTTGGTTCTTTTCTGACAAATTTCAAATAACCAATGCTACCCGTCAGTGTTGTCCCCTCTCACCCATTATGTTTGCTTTGGTTATGGAACCTTTTGCAGAACATATTAGATCTAGTCGTAACATACATGCCATTCTGATTGGTAGCTCATCGCATGTCATAGGTCTGTACGCTGATGATGTGATTCTTTCTATAACAAATCCAGTTACTTCCCTGCAAGAGGTGCAACACACTATTGATAGTTTTGACAGTGTTTCCTATAATATATATATACATTAATTTGTTTTTCTCTAAGCACCAGAGAATTTTAACAGACTTCATATGGGCGGGACGTAAACCCAGAATTCGCTTCTCTACTATGATCCGTGGACCAGAGGTGGTATGGGGATACCTGATTTTAAGAAATACTACATGGCAGCTATTTTGAACCAGACTAAAGCTTAGTGGAGTTTGACTTAGGATGTTCCCTGATTTCACTATTAAGCCCAACTAAACCTCCATTACATAACCGCTGCCACAAATTACTTCGCTTAGCAGCCACCACTAAAGTTTGGCCGCTTCTCCATACTTGCAGTCCCACTCTTGAATTAACTAAATTAGGTAAATTACCTACGGAACTGGGTACCTTCAGGTTTAAATAAAGTTGGGCAGCTATTTTCAGATTCTTCATTACCCACATATGAATTTATTTCCCATACATACCCACTCCATGCGAAGGATTTTTATAAATTCTTGCAGATCCGACATGCCTTCCACCCTTCCTCGAGAGATTTAAAGATTTTTTCGACCTAACATTTTACAGTTTTACTCATCATTAATTCCCTCTTTACGAGTTATCTCTTTATTTTATAAAAAGTTCATTTATCCATGCACGGTATCCAAACCTTCTTACGTTCTTAAATGGGAACATGATTTGCAAATATCTATATCCTTGGAAGATTGGTATCGTGCCATTAGAGAAGTAAAGAAAATATCGAAGGAAACCGCTTTCAAACTTATCCTCTGTTGGTATCTAACTCCCGCTCATATAGTAAAACTAAACCCGAGTTACCCTACGCCAATTTTGGAGAGGCTGCAGTTCTATTGGTACTTATATGCATGTCTGGTGGGATTGTCCATTGGTTAGTTCCTTTTGGCAGGCCATAACCGATTTATTTAAAGAGACTCTGTCACCACATTATAAGTGCCCTATCTACTATATAAGGAGATGGGCGCTGTAATGTAGGTGACAGTAATGCTTTTTATTTAAAAAAACGATCTTTTTTCACAAAGTTAGGAGCGATTTAAGTTTATGCTAATGAGCTTTCTTAATGCCCAAGTGGGCGTACTTTTACTTTCGACCAAGTGGGCATTGTACAGAGGAGTGCATGACGCTGACCAATCGGCATCATGCACTCCTCTCCATTCATTTACACTGCACTAGCGATATAGATATATCGCTATGTGCAGCCTCATACACAAACCCTAACATTACTACAGTGTCCTGATAATGAATACACATGAAATCCAGCCTGGACGTCATGTGTACTCAGAATCCTGACGCTTCTGACTCTTTTTTGTGAGATTCCAGCAACGGATACGAAATCTCGCGAGATCACGGAGCTAAACGAGATTTGGTTTCACTTGCCGGAATCTCACAAAAAAAGATTCAGAAGTGTCAGGATTCTGAGTACACATGACGTCCAGGCTGGATGGTCATGTGTATTCATTATCAGGACACTGTAGTAATGTTAGGGCTTGTGTATGAGGCTGCACATAGCGATATATCTATATCGCTAGTGCAGTGTAAATGAATGGAGAGGAGTGCATGATGCTGATTGGTCAGCGTCATACACTCCTCTGTACAACGCCCACTTGGTCGAAAGTAAAAGTACGCCCACTTGGGCATTAAGAAAGCTCATTAGCATAAACTTAAATCGCTCCTAACTTTGTGAAAAAATATCGTTTTTTTAAATAAAAAGCATTACTGTCACCTACATTACAGCGCCCATCTCCTTATGTAGGAGATAGGGCACTTATAATGTGGTGACAGAGTCTCTTTAAAGAAGTTACTGTCACAGCGCGGGGTGGGGACCCACTGGACTGTACTGCGTAGCGGGATAGCAGCTGGCCAAACAGGTACAATACAAAGTCTATAGTCCAGGAAGGGTACCTGAGGCAATGTAGACAGTAGCGGTGATTCAGGCTGAAGATGAGGCTCCGGCAGTAGATAGACACCCGGCGGGGTGTGACACAGCAGATGCAGCGGAAGACACAACTCGACTTCAAATCTAGATGGCACAGAGGCATGGTAGCACGGGATACAGGGTACAGGCAGCAGGAACGGATAACACTGGGAACTGGAAAACACTAGGAGACCATTTGCAAGACAAACTTTAGGTACACAACAACGCTCAGGCAATAATCAAGAGGGCAGAGCCCTTTTTATAGTCCAGCAGCATTCTGGACTGATTGCAGATTTCCTTTAAGGCCGTGCACGCGCGGGGGAAGTGAGTGCCGGCGTCTCTCAGGAGAGAGATGCCGCCGAGAACTCACATGTCCATCGCCGCGGCCGTCAGAGGGTCAGTCAGAACGACGGGCCGCAGCCATAGATGTTACAGTATCCCCCCTCTTACACACCCTCTTATTGGGGCCAGAGCGGGAGAGAAACTTCTTCACGAGGACAGGAGCATCGATGTTCTCCTCTGGCTCCCAAGACCTCTCTTCTGGACCAAATACCCTCCAATCCACCAAATAAAACGTCCTTCCTCCCACTTTCTTGGTGGCCAGGATCTCCCTTACTTTGAAAGTCCCTGACGAGCCGCCAGGAGCCACTGCGGAACTAGGAGTCCTGGAGTAGCGGTTCAGGACCACAGGCTTCAGCAGGGAGACATGGAAGGAGTTAGGGATCTTGAGGGTAGGAGGCAGCCAAAGCTTGTAAGACACAGGGTTAATTTGCAGCAGAATCTCGAAGGGTCCGAGGAACCTGGGAGCAAATTTGCAGGACGACACCCTCAGCCGGATATTCCTGGAAGACAGCCAGACCTTCATACCTGGAAGAAACTGAGGAGGCTCTCGTCGGAGATGGTCGGAGGGATCCATCTTTTTTCTTGACAAAGAAAAACCCGGCTTCGGCCGGGGATGAGGATTTACAGATGAAGCCCCTTTCCAAATTCTCCTTAATGTAGGCCGACATAGACTGGGTTTCAGGTAAGGAGAGAGGGTATACTCTACCGCAAGGAGGTGATGAATCAGAAACCAAGTCGAGAGGACAATCATATGCTCGATGTGGTGGCAACGTCTCTGCTCCTTCTTGTCGAAGACATCTGAGAACAGAGAGTAACAAGGAGGCAACCCTGCCAATGACTGATGCAAAGGAGACTGGGGCAGATGGATATGCCCCATACAGCGGTTGAGACACTTAGGACCTCACTGGAGAACTTCTCCGGAGTTCCAATCCAGGAGTGGGGCGTGTAGACGGAGCCAAGGCAAACCCAGCAACACGGCATTGGGCAGGACAAACAGCGAGATGAGCTCAGAGTTAAGGGCTCCCACTTGAAGCCTCAGAGGCTTGGTCACGGACAAGATTGGATCAGGCAGCGGCAGTCCATCTACCGAGGCAATGATCAAAGGCCTTTCCAGCCGAACAGTAGGCAAATGAAGCAGGTCTACAAGGTCTTGGCAGATGAAACTGGCTGCAGAGCCAGAGTCCAGATAGGCAGAGACCGGATGGGGCCTCTCGCCTGCGACGATGGTCACAGGAATGAACAGTTTGGAGGAGAGACCTCTATTAAATGCTGTATCGCCCAGGGTTGTCTCCCCAACCAATCCTAGGCGTTGTTTTTTTTTAGCTTCTGGGGACACAGACGCACGACATGGCCAGCGAGGCCGCAATATAGGCAGAGTCTAGAGGTGCGCCTGCGCTTCTTCTCCTGGACTGACAGTTTAAGCCGGTCCACCTGCATAGGGATCTCGGGTGGAGCAGTAGAAGAAGGCAAGAGGGGTTGCTGGAAGTTGGGCGCCAGTCTAGGAGGCCGTCTCTCTTGTCGAACTTCTTGAGATCTTTCCTTGAGCCTTATGTCCACTCGAGTAGCAAGTAGAATCAGGTTGTCCAAGGTAGATGGTAGATCCCGGGCAGCAAGTTCGCCCTTGATCTCGGGTGATAGGCCATGCCAGAAGGAAGCTACCAATGCCTCGTTGTTGCAGGACAATTCTCCTGCCAGGGTCTGGAACTGGATGGTGTACTCGCCCACTGAGGCGTCCCCCTGGCGAAGGTTCAGCAGAGCAGTGGCTGCCAACGAGACACGTCCAGCCTCCTCGAACATTGTACGAAATAACTGCACGAACCCCTGGAAGTCTTGGGTCTCAGGTCCCTGTCTTTCCCAGATTGGGTTCGCCCACGCCAGGGTCTTGCCGGCAAGTAAGGAGATAATGAAGGCAATCCTGGCTCCGTCTGAAGGAAATGCTCTGGCGTGCAGGGTGAAGTGGATATGACACTGGTTAAGAAATCCCCTGCACGCGCTTGCATCTCCATGGAAACGAGGTGGCAGTGGCAGCGAGAACCGAGGATCAGAACTGGAGCTGCCAGGAGGTGTAGCAAGAGGTTCAATCGCAGGAACTTGAACAGGAGCAGAGAAAGAAGCAGCTAGCGCCCCAAGCTGCTGTGCCATGGAATCTACTGCCACAAGAAGTTGATCCTGTCGTGCTTGCAGATCCTGCAGGTCAGCCTGCATGGCTTGAGAAGGTGACAGGCCCTAGAATTGAGCAGCACGGTCCATGGCCTGAGCGTACTGTCACGGCGCGGTCCAATCCAGTCAAGTTTCTCCCTGGGGCTTCACCTCCTCCCTCGAGGACAGATATATCCTCTCTCTCTCTGCCTTAGACCCAAGCCATGTCGGCACATGTCAAGAAGAACCTTGAGAGGGGGTTCATTAGAAAGTCAACTTCTCCTGCTGGAGCCGTTTTCTTTTTTGTCGAGAAAAAAAGATGGATTCCTTCAGCCTTGTGATCGATTATTGTGGTTTGATCCAAATCACTGTCAAGAACAAGTACCCCTTACCGCTGATCTCTAAACTATTCGACAGAATATGTGGGGCCAAGATTTTTACAAAGCTGGATCTACGCGGGGCTTATAACTTGATTCGTAGGTGACAAGTGGAAAACCACATTCAACGCCAGAGATGGTCACTACAAATATCTTGTGATGCCCTTTGTACTGAGTAATGCTCCAGCTGTTTCAGGAATTTGTGAAAAACATATTCCAGGATCTACTGTATGTCTGTGTGGTGGTGTATCTCGACGATATCTTGATCTATTTACCAGATCTGACTACTCACCGGAAGCATGTTCGCCAAGTCCTGTCGCAGTTAAGGGGAAATGATCTCTACGCCAAATTAGAAAAGTGTGCACTCGAAAATAAATCCTTGCCCTTTCTGAGGTATATCGTTTTTGATCATGGACTCCAGATCGATCCGGAAAAACTAAAACCCATCTTAGATTGGCCTTGTCCTCAAGGTCTTCATGCCATACAAAGATTTTTGGGCTTTGCAAATTTCTATCGCCCGTTCATCCCAAACTTCTCATTACTTACCGTTCCTATCTCTGCTCTTTCCAAAAAGGGGTGCTAAAGATTGAACCCCTGAAGTAGAATCTGCATTCACTAATCTCAAGTGGGCCTTCACTTCTGCCTCTGTTCTTCACCATTCTGATGTTTCTCGAAAGTTCTCGTTGGAGGTTGACGCCTCTTCCATTGGTGCCGGAGGACTTCTGTTTTAAAAAAAAAAACTCCAAGGGTAAAGCTGTCTCTTGTGGCTTCTTCTCAAAACTCTTCTCCGCAGCAGAAAGGAACTATTCCATTGGAGACCCTGAGCTACGTGCCATCGAATTGGCCTTAGAAGTGTGGAGGCATTTGCTAGAGGATTGTGCTCACCCAATTGTTACCTACACTGATCACTAGAATCTCACTTATTTACAGTATGCACAACGTCTGAATCCACGTGAAGCTAGATGGTCACTTCTTTTTGTCAGATTCAAATTCCAACTCCATTTCCGTCCTGCTGACAAAAATGTCAAGGCTCATGCACTGTCTTGTTAGTTTGAGACAGATGACCTAGAAGAGGATCCTTAACATATTAATGACTCTTCGTATATTATTCCTGTTAACCCTCTACAGATCAAAGACATTTGCCCTGGGAAAAATTTTTGGTCACCCAATTTACAGGAAGGAAATTCTTGTCTGGGGTCATAACTCCAAGTTGGCAGGCCATTCGTAAGACTCGGGACTTCATCTCTCGCTACTATTGGTGGCCCACGTTGCCCAAAGATGTTATGGACTATATCACCGCTTGTACCAAGTGTGCTCAAAATAAAATTTTGATGCAGGGGGGTACTGTAATGCTGGCAGCGGGCACCGCATCGGACAGCGGTCCCCGCCACCGGGTTTCGTACCTTCCTCAGCGGCCTCTGCCACCACAAGCCTGTCGACGTACTGTCATCGGCGGTTTATGGCCGCCGGATTCCTAGTGCGCGTGCCTCATAAAGTGCCAGTGCGCGCAAAATTAAAAATTTACCCAACCATCCCAGCTGCTTCCAGGGACTACTTAAGGCACCTTCAGCATCTTTCAAGTGCCTGAGCAATGTTGTACTAACTTTTAGCCTGTGAAGGTTCCTGTATCCGGAGTCCTGTGTCCGTGACCAGTCCTGTATCCTGCATCCTGTATCCGTGACCAGTCTGGTATCCTGTGCTCTGTGGCCTGCTTCCAGTAACCCGGCACCAGCCTGCTTCCAGTAATCCGGCACCAGCCTGCTTCCAGTAATCCGGCACTAGCCTGTATCCACTACCTGCTATCTGACTGTGCCCAGCTGCCACCAAGGTACCATCTACCAGTGACTTTATTACACCTGTCTGGCCAGCAGCTAATCCTTTGTGGTGGAGTAGCCCTGTGGTTACACAACCCCATTGGACGTTACATAAATGTACCATGAAACAAGAATCATACAGCTACGTCGAGCAAAAAACGTAAAAAGTTATGAGTGCAGAATGCAAAGTGGAAAAAAATAATTGTTCTGTCCTTAAGGTCAAAATTGGCTGTGTCCCTAATGGGTTAAGCCCAATGTCGCCATTATGTGAGGGAAATGATGGGGTCACTTATTAATGTGAGGCACATGGTGTTATGAATTTTGAACCTCCATGTACCTCACATTAATAGTAATTAACCCCATCATGTACCTCACACGTTCACCCTATTATGACTGAGGTACATGATTGGGTTTATTACTATTAATATGATACATATAGAGGTTCAAAATTCATAACACCATGTGCCTCACAACAGAAAATGGAAGGACTTTTTTTGTGCGTTTTTTTCTTTATTGTTGGCAAAGTATCGTTTTGGTATAGAAATTCACAATACTACAGGAAGTATCGGTATCGAAGTTCAAATTCTGGTATCCTAACAACCCTACATACTCTATACTTGTCAACCAAAGGTGGGGTAGACAGCTGGCCCAGGGCCAAGATGAGGGGTATGGAGAGTAGGCAACCACATGGGGTGCCATTAAAGGGGGGTGACATTTAAAGATTGAAAAAAAACAACGCTCTGCCTTTCAATTTATTTGTACAGCCAAATGGATACTGTCACCGAGTGGCTAATAATGCTCTAGGTGTAATGATCCAGACATAAAATTTGCTTAGCTTAGTCATATGTGCAAATTACTGGCTGAATCAGTGCAGATAGTTGTCAGCTAAATGATTGTCTACCATGGTGAACTTCAGGGACCGAGAGTAGAGAAATTCTGAAACCCCAGCCTGTCCCTCTCCTGCTTTCACACATGGACCTACATACATATAACAAAAAAATTGATCATCCAGAAACTCGGCTTACGCATTTCAAACACCAAACACATTTTCAATCATAGTCTCCCTACATATACCTTGAACTGTCCCTAAATAGAGTGTCAAAGTCATTTTAGAAATTAGTGAATTATATACCTTTTTAATTGCTTAATATATATTTTACATTGGTAAACTAGCTGTGTCGATGAGGCTGGTTAAAAAGTAACTACCATTCTAATGCACCAGTAGTATTCTGGCAATGTGGTTATGACATGTTGCGTAGTACCTGGGTATTTTTTAATTTTTGCATCAATTTGTAGCTATTTGGAGCTAATATGTTGTTATTGTATCAAGTATATACATTTAATAAATAAATGAATAGAAGCATTAAATAAAGGAGCGTGTGGTGTATTGCAATACATTTACAGAGCATTTCCTCCAAGTCTCTACACTGTTTTTTCTCAGTCAAGGTTGGTCCTATCCTCTTTGCTATTGGGTGTTGAAGTCATAGGCACTGCAATATTAGCAAACAAGGTGGGGGAAAACCGGCACAAGTGTTATGAAAAGGGGATGTGGAGAGAAAGCAAATGTTGGCATTACCCAGCACTATAATTACCCAGCTCTGCCATTTACTCCTCCTGGAGCGGAATCCCTGACCAGAGCGTTGCCGACACTCTGGCCGGGGATTCTGTTCATAGAGGGAGACCCTGACATTACTGTCCATATATGGACAGTGAAGTCAGGGGTTCTCCAGCCGAATAACCGGCCACAGCGCTGATGATGCTCTAGCCGGGGATTTCGCACCTAGAGGTAAAGGGATTCTGCACCTCCAGGAGAGGAATCCCCAGCTAGTGCGTCGGCAACTCTCTATGTACAAAGGGGGTGTGTGGCACTATCTACAGGGAGGTGAGTTTGGCACTAGCTACAAGGGGGTGTGTGGCACTAGCTACAAGGGTGTATGTGGCACTATCTACAAGAGGGTGTATGGCAGTATCTATCTATCCATCTATAACTATATTGTAAAAAATGTAGAAATGTAAAAAAACAATTACACCTCATTGATTGGAAGAGAAAGCAAACATGGCGAGGGAGAAGGAGATGTCGGGAAAGAAGTTGGGGGGACAAACTGGATCTTTGCCCCGGGTGCAGGAGAACCTATCGTCGCCTCTGTCTTACCTGTCCCTGGAGTTCAGGTGCACGATGTCCATTGAATGTTCCTACTGTATAACAAACACAATTCTTGAAAACCGTGAGGAATTAATACAGAAAGTATACTGGAATATTATTTTACTTTTAATTATACAAAAAAATAACATTAATTTTCTGCACCTGGACAACCCCTTTAATTACTCTGAGGAAATCTGTATGGGATGAAACTCATCAGCCAATTAGCAACCAACTATACAAACGGACAAGAGTGACGTAAGAGTGTTGTCTACCCTAGTAAAATGCTTGCCGCTTAGACCCAGCAACAAACTAAAGCAGGGTAGCAACTCCTCTACAACCCCCTAAATGGAATACTAAACTAGATGAGCCAAACGGGGCCCGAGAGAAAACTTTGAATATAAAAAGATAAGTTGCAATATATTTGCTATAAAGTGGTCATTGATACACACTGTATACAAAATGGTGTATTGCCATATTCACCATCCGGAAATTGTTCTTGCTTTATCTGAGGTGGACTCATCACGTCTAATAAATAATGGCAGCAACCATTTTATTATGCAAACCTTAGTTTGATGCAATTGCTCCTAGGAGAACTACTTATGACCTAGTGTCGGGCCTCTTGAGATCATCCAACCTTGTAAAAGAGGATAAGACTCTAGAGATGGACTTTTTCCTATAGGAGTTTATTGCTATCATTATTACAAAAAAGCAACCATAACTTTTTGCATCTTATGAATTGATAATGTATATTTATGTTTGCGCAGAGTTGTCCAGATAGGAAATGCTAGTTTTGCATTTTGCTATATTCTAAGAGATAACCTGTGTTACGTCTATGGCCGTAGCCCTTCGTTCTGACTTACCCTCCGAAGGACGCGGCCATGGTCACGTGAGCTCTCTGCGGCGTCTCCCTCCTGTGAGACGCCGGCATTCACTTCCTGGATCTGAGACCGTCTCTCGAAGGGCGCGCGTGCACGGCCTTAAAGGGCCAGTGCACGCATAATTGCAGGAAGTCTGCAATCCGTCCAGAATGCTGCTGGACTATAAAACGGACTCTGCCCTCTTGATCTTCATCTGAGCGTTGTTGTGTACCTACAGTTTGTCTTGCAAATGGTCTCCTAGTGTTTTCCAGTTCCCAGTTTTACCCGTTCCTGCTGCTTGTACCCTGTATCCCGTGCTACTGTGCCGTCTAGAGTTGAAGTTGAGTTGTGTCTTCCGCTGCATCTACTGTGTCACACCCCACCGGGTGCCCGTCTACTGCCGGAGCCTTATCCTCAGCCTGAATCACCACTACTGTCTACATTGCCTCAGGTACCCTTTCTGGACTATAGACTTTGTACTGTACCTGTTTGGCCAGCTGCTATCCCGCTACGCGGTACGGCCCAGTGGGTCCACACCACGCGCCGTGACAACCTGGTCATGGAAATTAGATGTCTTTTAGTGTAATTATGAACTATTGTTCTATTGTGACATAAGAGGGCAATTGCATTGGAATTAATGTTGTTTTGTTTTTTTATAGATTAACTAATACATTTGTATACATTTTCTAACTCTGAGTGCTGAGTATATCCTAGAAATCCTTTCTTTTTTCTATTTTTGCTTTTGGAAATGTTCTATTTGTGTATATTCCTGGATAGGAGTTTTCAGATTTCAGCAACTTAAAATCAGTTCTATTCATCTGAATTAAGTTGTTTCTGAATGAGGCATATGGATTTCTGCACGCCCCATACAGAATAGTTTAGTCGCTCAAATTTCTGTAAAAAATCTTGACACAAGATCTTGACACAACAACAAAAAGTTGACGCAGCGTAAATACTGCTGAATTTCCGTCTGGTATGTCAGTTCAGAAATTCTGCAGCATTTTCGCACGACATGAAAACGAGAATTGTCAATTGCATTGACATGAAAAGGAGAATTCGCACCACTGGTCAGTTTTCGCAAGTCTTTTCTGCTAAATTTTTCACAGTGTGTGGATAAGATTTGTTCAAATATCACTTGCTTTGTTGCTACTGAAATAACCTGCCAAATTTCTGCAGGGAGATTCCGCAGTATTTTTCACTACATGTTCACTTAACCTATGTGTTCCCTTCCAATGGTTTTACATGAGGTTACACCCATTAGTATCTATAATGGGTGTCCACTTTAGGGCATGACCACACGTGGCGGATTTCCTCCGCAACTGTCCGCATCAATGCCGCACAGAATCTGCGTTGCAGATTCTGCTGCGGATCTGCACAAAATGTGCAGTAAATTGATGCGGACTAGCTGCTGCGGACTGCGGTAAAAGTACTTCCCTTCTCCCTATCAGTGCAGGATAGAGAGAAGGGACAGCACTTTCCCTTGTGAAATTCAAAGAAATTCATAATTACCGGCCGTTGTCTTGGTGACGCGTCCCTCCCTCGGCATCCAGCCCGACCTCCCTGGATGACGCGGCAGTCCATGTGACCGCTGCAGCCTGTTATTAGCCTGTTATTGGCCTGTGATTGGCTGCAGCCGTCACTTAGACTGAAACGTCATCCTGGGAGGCCGGACTGGAGACAGAAGCAGGGAGTTCTCGGTAAATATGAACTTCTATTTTTTTAAAGGTTGCTGTATATTGGGATCGGTAGTCACTGTCCCGGGTGCAGAAACAGTTACTGCCGATCGCTTAACTCTTTCAGCACCCTGGACAGTGACTATTTACTGACGTCTCCTAGCAACGCTCCCGTCATTACGGGAGCCCCATTGACTTCCTCAGTCTGGCTGTAGACCTAGAAATACATAGGTCCAGCCAGAATGAAGAAATGTCAAGTTAAAAAAGCAAAACGCATCCGCAGCACACATAACATGTGCATGACAGCTGCGGACTTCATTGCGGAAATTAGAATCTCCATTGAAGTCAATGGAGAAATTCCGCCATGAGTCCGCCACTGCTCCGCAACAGACAGAGCATGCTGCGGACACCAAATACCGCTCCGCAGCCTACGCTCCGCAGCGGAATTTTACGCATCGTCTAAACGAACACTGCTAAATTAAAGTGGAAGTCAATGGACAAAAGGCTCCGCTGCGGATTAACGCTGCGGAGTGTCCGCAGCGGAATTTAAGTGAAATTCCGCCACGTGTGAACCCAGCCTTATAGTGAAACTCAATTTTTCATTTTAAAAGATATCTGGACAGACAGCTTTATAATGCAAGAATGCCATGAATATGATGTCTAAATAGTCAAGCTTTTTACACACAATTTATTTAGCGTTTTTAAACACTCAAGCGCTTTTCATGTTTTTTTTCTGTTGCGTTCTAAAAGTAAAAGGCCAGTGAGCCCTAAAATGCTGCAATCCAAAATGCAGTGTATGTAGGCTCTCTCATATTTTACTATAGGCATTAACCCCTTCCCGCTCCTTGACGTAATATTCCGTCATGCTGAGCGTGTTGTTCACGCTCAGTGAGGTAATATTATGTCATGGGGAAAATACAGCACAAGTTTCCCTCCAACGTGTTCATGAGCTGTGATAACTGCTGTTTCTGACAGCAGACTATCACAGCTCAATGTGACCGATCTAGGTGGACCCCGCCGATTAACCCTTTAGAAGCCGCGTTCTATAGCAATCGTGGCTTCTAAGGAGTTAGAACACCATCGACGGCCCCGCAATGTGATCGTGGGCTGCCGATGGTTACTATGGCAACCGGAGGCCTAACAATGGCCCCCGGGTCTGCCATCTAAGGAAGCCTAGTAGGTACTATGCATGTAGTGCAGTGTATTAGAATAGCGATCATGGCTTCATGCCTTCAAGTCCCCTAGTGGGACAAAAAAAAGTAGTAGAAAAATAACATTTTCAAAGTAATAAAAGTAAAAATCGCCCTTTTTCCCTTATCAAGTACCTTATTATTAAAAAATGTTTTAAATAAATAAACTATATATAATTAGTATCGCCATGTCCGTAACGGCCTGAACTATAAAAGTGTTTTGTTATTTATTTATGTAGTTTGTTATTTATTACAGTGAACGCCGTAATTTTTTTAGATAAAAAACCACCAGTCTGGAAAGGGTCACTTCACCTCCCAAAAAATTGAATGAAAAGAGATCAAAAAGTTGAATGTACCCAAAAATGGTACTAATCAAAGCTACAGTTTGTTCCGCATAAAACAAGCCCTCACACAGTTTTCTTTATGGAAGAATAAAAACGTTATGGCTCTTAGAGTATGGCATCATAAAAAGTAAATGATTAAAAAATATATATATACATATTTTATTGTGCAAACGCCATAAATCATAAAAAAAGATATACATTTTTTATCGCGGTAATCGTATCGACCCGCACAATAAAGTACATAGGTCATTTATAGGGCACGGTGAACGCTGTAAAAAAAATGAATAAAAACCTGTAGTAGAATTGCTGTTTTCTAGTCAAAACGCTTTTTAAAAAACTTTAATAAAAACTGATCAAAAAGTCGCATGTACCCCAAATTGGTACCATTGAAAACTAAAGATTGTCTCACAAAAAACAAGCCCTCACACATCTCAGGTGGAAAAAATATGGCAACGCAAAAGGTGCACAATGTGTTCCAAAACAGGATAAGATCTGGCACCATTTATCAGTGCGACACTGGCCACATATCTGCGGATTATTATTTATTTACCGATTTATGTTATCCTCTTAATATTCCCTGATGTACTCCGCACAGCTTTCATATACCCTGATGTACTCCCCCCAGCTTACATGTACCCTGATGTACTCCACACAGCTTACATATACCCTAATGTACTCCGCACAGCTTACATATGCCCCCACAGTATAAACTGAAACACCAGTAAAACCCCAAACAAAACTACTACCAAGCAAAATCTGCGCTCCAAAAGCCAAGTGGTGCTCCCTCCCTTCTGAGCGCTACAGCATGCCCAAACAGCAGTTTACGTTCACGTATATGACATTGCCATACCAGGGACAACCCGTTTAACAGTTTATGAGATATTTGTCTTTAGTGGCACAAGCTGCGCACAACATATTGTGCACTAAAATGGCATATCAGTGGAAAATCCACTGGCAATTATTTTCTATTAAAAAATACCTTTTGGGTCAAACTACACACTGCACCCCTTAATAAATGCATTAAGTGGTGTAGTTTCAAAAATGGGGTCACTTCTGGTGGTTTTCCATTTTTCTGATACCTCTAGGGCTTTGAAAATGCAAGGTTACACCCGAAAATGAATCAAGCAAAATTTGGACTCCAGAGAACACATAGCGCTCCTTCCCTTCTGAGCCCTCTCAAGGGCCCAAACTCAAGTTTATCACCACAAATGGGGTATTGCCTCACTCAGGAGAAATTGTGCAACTAAATAGGGTATTTTATTCCTTTGGAAAATAAAAAAATGTAAGCAAAAACTACATAAAAAAACATATTTTTTTTATTTCACAGCCTAATTAAAACAAGTTCTGTGAAAAAACTGTGGGGTTAAAATGGTCACAACACACATAAATGAATTCCTTGAGGGGTGCAGTTTGCAAAATGGGTTCTTTTTGGGGTTGTTTTCTATGCTTTGGCACTTCTTTAAACCTTGCATGGTTCCTAAAATTTATTCTAATATAAAAAAGGCCCCAAAATCCACTAGGTGCTCCATTGTTTCTGAGGCCTGTGTTTTAGCCCAGTAGAACTCTTGGGCCACATGTGGGACATTTCTAAAAACTGCAGAATCTGGGCAATAAATATTGAGTTGTGTTTATCCGGTAAAACCTTCTGTGTTGCAGAAAAAAAAATTGATTAAAATTGAATTTCTGCGAGAAAAATGAGATTTGAAAATTTAATTTGTACTTTGCTTTAATTCCTGTAAAACGCCTAAAGGGTTAAGAAACTTTCTAAGTGCTGTTTTGAATACTTTGGGGGGTCCAGTTTTTGAAATGGTATTTTATGGGGGTTACTAATATATAGGCCCCTCAAAGTCCCACTTCAGAACTTAAATTTGTACCTAAAAAAAACTTGTGAAATTTACTTGAAAATATGAGAAATTGCTGCTTATGTTCTAAGCCTTGTAACATCCTAGAAAAATAAAAGAATGTTCAAAAAACTATACCAACTTAAAGTAGAAATAATTTTTTCACATTTTCGGTAAATTTTCCTATTTTTCACAAATTTTTTACAGCTTGCCTTGCTGGAATCTCACAGAAAAGATTCAGAAGTGTCAGGATTCTGAATAAACATCACGTCCAGGCTGGTAGTGATGTATATTCATTATCAGGACACTGCAGTAATGTTAGTGTTTGTGTATGTAGCTGCACATAACGATATAACTATATCGCTAGTGTAGTGTAAATGAATGGAGAGAAGTGCATGACGCTGATTGGTCAGCGTCATACACTCTGTACAATGCCCACTTGGTCTAAAGTAAAAACACGCCCACTTGGGCATTAAGAAACTCATTAGCATAAAGCTAAAAATCGCTCATAAAGTGGTTTCAAATAGATCGTTTTTCTAAATAAAAAGCATTACTGTCACCTACATTATAGTGCCGATCTCCTTATATAGGAGATATGACACTTATAATGTGGTGACAGAGCCTCTTTAAGGGGTTAAAGTAACATCTGGCTGTAGTGTCTTTGGGCCTACGGAAAAACACTCCACAAAAAAAGCCACAAAAGGTGCCACCAGCTTTATTATTAAATTAATGTTTTATGCTTCTGGCACGGCCTAATGGGCATACAATCATGGAAGTCCTTTGTTAGGCCACCACCTGCCATGGAAACCAATCTGTGGCCATCATGTTGGGTGGCAGGGGTAGCCCTCTCCCTCTGCCAAACCACTTAAATGCCACCGCCGCTATTAACCGTGGCACTGCCATCAGTGCTCCTGCGGTGACCACACGGGTACAGCTTCTGTGCCCCCTTGATTATGTTGGAATGCGGGAAAGGGACCCTGTACCATGTACGTGAATATACATTAAGGGGGAGATTAGATGAAGCAGAGAGAGACAGTGCTAAAAAAACAAAACAGTCTTGTTACATTTACGTCTCAAGATAAGCGGGTTTCGTTTATTTTGCTCTCAGGATAATATTGGTATTTTTTATATTGCAATTTTCTGTTTGGTTCTTTTCTTAAGGCTGGATTCACACACAGCGTTTTGCTGCGTTTCTCAGAGTTTTGGTGTGTTTTAAACAGCGTTTTTTTTTTTGGGTGCTCAGATATTACATTAAAGTCCATACAGTGATGTGAAAAAGTTTTTGCCCTTTCCCAATTTCTACTATTTTGGCATATTTTTCATACTTGAATGGTTTAGATCACCAAACTACTTTTATTATTAGACAAAGATAACCCAAGTAAACACAAAATGCTGTTTTTAAATGATGATTTCAGTATTAAAAAAAACAAACAAATGCTGTTCAGCCCTAGCTGGCCCTATGTGAAAAAGTAATTGCCACTTTAGCTACTAAATCAACCAGTTAACAAAATGCAATTGACAATTGGGCTTAATTTCACTAGCCACACCCAGGCAATATTACTGCCAGACCAGTTGAATCTAACCACCACTTAAATTGAACCTGTCTGGTAATGTAAAGCAGGCTAGGAGGTATCAAAAAGCAGCACATGATGCCACATTCTAAAGAGATTTAAATACTGATGCCAAACAACGTCATTAAAATCTACCAGTCTGGAAAGGATTACAAAGCCATTTCTAATGCTCTGGGACTCCAGTGAACCACAAATGGAGAAAACTTGAAACAGCAGTGAAATTTCCCAGGTGTGGCTGGCATGCCAAAATTTCACCAAGAGCACATCGACTACTCATTCAAGAGGTCACAAAAGAAACCAGATGAACATCTAAAGAACCTCAGGCCTCATTTGCCTCAGTTAAGGTATATGTACATGATTCCACAATAAGAACGACACTGGGAATTAAACATCATCAATGGGAGAGTTGCAAGGCACAAACCACTGCTGACCAAAAGGAACATAAAGGCTTGTCTCGAATTCCCCAAAAACATCTAGATGACCCCCAAGACTCTTGGGATAAAACTCTGTGGACTGATAAGTCAAAGGTGGAACTTTTTAGAAGACATGGGTCTCCTTACATTTAGTTTAAAGCTAACAACGTATTCTACCATGAGAACGTCATACTAACAGTCAAGCATGGTGGTGGTAGTGTGATGGTCTGGGGCTGCTTTATTTCTGCAGGACCTGGAGGACTTGTCATAATTGATGGAACCTCAAATTCCTGAAGGATGATGTCTACCCGACAGTTTGTGACCTAAAGCTCAAGCGCAGTTGGGTTATGCAGCAGGACAATAAACCAGAGCACACAAGCAAGTCCATCTCGAAATGTCTCAAAAGAAACAAAATTATGGTCTTGGAGAGTCCTGACTTAATTCTTGTGAAAAGACCTTAAATGGGCACTTCATGCTCGAAAACCATCCAATGTAGCCGAAATAAAACAATTCTGTAAAGAAGAGTGGGCCAGAATGCCTCCACAGCGATGTAAAAGACTCATCACAAGTTATCGCAAACATTTAATTGTAGTTGCTACTGCCAAGGGTGCCACAACCAGTTATTGGGTTTAGGTGGGCAAATACTTTTTTTTACAAGGGTTATATCGTTTTTGAATAAATCTTTATCCTCCAAAAAGGGGATGATCATTTGAATACTGCATGTTGGATAATCTGAAACATTTAAATGTGACAAATTAGAAAAATTGGAGAAATTGGGTACGGGGCAAATACTTTTTCATAGCATAAAATGCACTGCACACACTGCATTTTGCTTTGTAGCGTTTTGTGGCATTTTTGTGGTCAGTGGGTTTTTTCAAAGTGCAGTATACTCTGGGTGTAGCCTTTTTCCTGGCATTTTTGGCCCATAGGCTTCTCTTTAGGACTTGAAAAACGCCAGGAAAAAAAAAGCATGTACAAAATTACACAAAACAAAAAACCGCACCAAAAAACTATACAAAAAAAACTCCAGAAAAAAAAATGCTGTTACATTTTAATAAATGCTGGCGTTTTGGAGGAAGCCTAATATTAACTGGATGTAAATTGTAAATATGTTTAATATTTTCCCCATGGTATTTAAAAGTATATTTGATTTGATATGTTTATATTTTTGACGGTATGTTCACACGCAGTGTTTTCAGGTGTATTTCGGGGCGTTTACGCCTCGAAAACCGCCTGAAAAAACGGAAGCTGAACGCCTACAAAAATCTGCCCATTGAAATCAAGGATAAAAACAGCATTTAGTTCATATGGGGCGTCTTTTTACACCGCTGTTTTAAAAAAACGGAGCATAAAAAGACACTCCGTAGAAAGAAGTAGCCTGTCACTTCTTGAGGGTTTTTTTTGGAGCTGATTTTCCATTGAACACTATGAAAAAGCCTCAAAAAACTCCTCAAAAACGCCTGAAAATCAGAGGCTGCTCTCTCTGAAAAAAAGCTCCGTATTTTCAGAAGTTTTTTGCTAAGCGTGTGAACATACCCTTACACTCAAGATGGCTCAATCCCTATTGTATGTGAACGTGGCCCACAAACTAAAAACATACTTATTTGTTACTGAGTAGATGTCATGCCACATTGTCAGACCTTATATAACATACATAAAAATGGTCATAGTCACGGGTATAAAATTCACAGAACACTTGTTCTTTTAGCTTTTGTTATATTTAAGAAATGTTTGAACATTGTTAGATTCAGCATCAACGGTACCTTTTAAAACAATAAGTAGGTGTTAATCATCAATAATACATTAAATACTTGAGGTTTTGAGGTGAGTTATGTTGAGGCTCTGATAATACAGTAGTTAAATTAAAAAAGAAACAAAAAAAAATCAGTTTATTATAACACATTGCTGACAATACAAGGCAGGGTGACCCTTCCCTGGACGGAAAAAGACCACAGCACATGGGACGGAACTGCACCGACGTTATACTCTCTTTTCCTTTACATATCCGTTTGACATGTATTGCCTGGATAAAAGAGGATAAAACAGCGTGTTACTATGTTAGACATAAAAGACCAAGGATTCTAAGACATGTAAAAATATTACTCGAAAGTCACCAAGAATTTATCAGATGGAAGCTCAGATAACTATATATATATATATATATATATATATATATATATATATATATTTTTTTTTTTATTGCATACCTAACTTTCTGTTCTGTTGCTGACAGCTCTGACCATGTACAGTCATGTCTGCTGTGGTTAATATTTGTTTTATATAATAAAGATGAAATCATACATGTCTGGGTTTTAGGCAGCAAACTGTGCAGTCATTCACAGCGTGATCTCGTGAGATCACGCTGTGCTGTGATTAAGTCCCACAGAAACTTTACCGAAGTGTCGGGAGTGTGAATAGACATCGCATCCTGGCTGAAAGCGATGTCTATTCACTCTCAAGACACTTCGATAAAGTTAATGTGGGTTTATGTGACAGCACAGCGTGCTCTTGAGAAAAATTACAGCTAAAAATTAATGGAGAGAAGTGTATGACGCTGATTGGTCAGCGTCATACACTTCTCTTTACAACGCCCACTTGGTAAAAAGGTAAAAAATGCACAGTTGTCTATTAAGAAACTAATTAGCATAAATCTAAAATGATCGTTTTTCAAAATAAAAACCACTGTTGTTATCTACATTACAGCGCCGATCAGATTATGTAAGAAATCGGGCACTTATAATCTGGTGACAGAGCCTATTTAATGCCCCAAGCGAGGTGTAAAGCCTCCCCCCCCCCCCGCATTGTACTGAGTTCATGACATGCATGGGGCTCTTGATACAGCCTTTTGATGATTCTAAGGGCTTATTCAGACGACCTGGAAAGATGGCCGTGTGATGGCCGTTTTTTTAACAACCGTCACACGGCGGCATGTATTTCTATGGGGCTACTCACACAGCCGTTTTTTTAACAGACGGTGTGAACGACCCGGGATAGAATAGGACATGTCCTATTTTTGTCAGTTTTCCCAGATCCCTCAATAGACTCAAGTTTATGAGGGATCCGTGAAAACGGGCTCCGCATGGGTACAAATCATCCGTGAAAAACTGAAATTTCTCACGGCCAATTTGACACTTGGTCGTGTGTATATAGCCTAATACAGTCTATTGAGTTGTATTATTAATAAGATAAGTTCTATCAGGTCATTATAATTTCCTTTACCATTTTCTTTGACATGGCTTACCCCTATTGAAAACAAAATAGCTCACATAAGGCAGTTGCAATGCAATTTGGACATACATATTTTTTTAACCAAAATCGTAGGATCCACAAAAAAGTGAAACGTTTTCTATCGATATAGCCATATGAGGGCTTGTCTTTTGCGGGCAAGTTGTAGCTTTTTACGGTACCGTTTATTGTACCATATAATGTAGTGCGAAACTGGAAAAAATTTCTTTGTGGAGTGGAATGGGAAAAAAACTGATTCCACCATGTTTTTTGGGTTTCGTTTTTACGGTGATCACCGTGCGGTAAAAATGACATGTTAACCTTATTCTGCGGGTCAATACAATTACGGCGATACTAAGTTTATATCCTTTTTTTTAGGTTTACTACTATTACAGGGAAAAAAATGTAAAATAAAATTTGTGTTTTGTCGCCATATTCTGAGAGCCATAACTTTTTCAGTCGAGAGGTATGAGGGCTTATTTTTTTGCGGGGCGAGCTGTAGTTTATACTGGTACCATTTTAGTGTGCATGAGACTTTTTGATCAATTTTTATTCCATTTTTTGTAGGAGATGAAGTGACCAAAAAAAGTGATTCTGGCGCTTTAATAGTTTTTTTTTACGGCGTTCACCATGCGGGTTAAATAATGTTATATTGTAATAGTTCAGAATTTTACAGATGCGACGATACCAATTATGTTAATTTTTTTTTCTTTACATTTTGCTTGGGGGAAAATGGATAAAGGTTGTTTTTTTTAACTTTTAATATATATATATTTTTATATATTAAATTAACTTTATTTAACTGTATTTAACTTTTTTTTACTAGTCCCTCAAGGGGACTTGAACCAGGGATCTTTTGGATTGATTGCATGATATACTGCGATATTAATGCATTGCAGTATATCGTCACAGGAGTACACAGATGCAAGACCTGAGGGCCTTCATCAGGCCCACAGGCTGCTATGCCACCGGCATGTCACAGGGGGCTGTTTATAACCACTTAGATGCCACGGTCGCTTTTGACCACAGCATCTAATTGGTTAAACGGGTGGTATCCCGCTCGTTACACCGAAGTGTCGGCTGTTACACACAGCCGAAACGCTTGTTTTATGGAGTGGGCTCAGCCCGTGAGCCCGCTAAATACTCCCCCACCCGACCTGCGCCGTGTATATATATATATGTATATATCTAATGGATGTAGGGAAGCGGTTAAACTACTCCACTTGCATGGGGGAAATACTCCACAACAGAAAAATATTGCATTAGTCAAAATTGGCGCGGAGACATACATACTGGGACAGATTTACTAATATTGTCTTTTAGGCCTCATTTACACGAGCGTGTGCGTTTTGCGCGCGCAAAAAAACGCTGCGTTTTGCGTGCGCAAAAGGCAATTGACAGCTCCGTGTGTCATCCGTGTATGATGCGCGGCTGCGTGATTTTCGCGCAGCCGCCATCATAGAGATGAGGTAGTCGACGCCCGTCACTGTCCAAGGTGCTGAAAGAGCTAACTGATCGGCAGTAACTCTTTCAGCACCCTCGACAGTGAATGCCGATCACAATATACACCAACCTGTGAATAAAAAAAGACGTTCACACTTACCATGAACTGCCTGCTTCCTCCAGTCCGGTCTCCCGGCCGTTGCCTTGGTGACGCGTCCCTCTCTTGTCATCCGGCCCCACCTCCCAGGATGACGCGGCAGGCCATGAGACCGCTGCAGCCTGTGATTGGCTGCAGCCTGTGCTTGGCCTGTGATTGGCTGCAGCTGTCACTTGGCCTGAATTGTCATCCCGGGAGGTCGGACTGGAGGAAGGAGCCGGGACTTATCGGTAAGTCAGAACTTCTGTTTTTTTTTACACGTATATGTATATTGTGATCGAAAGTCACTGTCCATGGTGCTGAAACAGTTTAAGTCTTTGAGCACCGTGGGCAATGACTGTCTCCTGACGTCGCGTACCCGAACATTTTTTGCCGGGTTCGGTTAAAACGAGTTCGGCCGAACCCGGTGAAGTTCGGTGCGCTCATCTCTAATTTGACACTCCGTTTGGATGTTTGTAACCAGAAAAGCACGTGGTGCTTTTCTGTTTACATTCATCCTTTTGACAGCTCTTGCGTGATTTTCGCGCATGCAACGCAGGACCGTCAGTGTGGCATGCGTTGTTTTCACGCACCCATTGAAGTCAATGGGTGCGTGTTGCGTGAAAAACGCAAGAATATAGAACATGTCGTGAGTTTTACGCAACGCACTCACGCAGCGCAAAATTCACGCATCGTCTAAACAGCCCCATAGACTATTATAGGTGCGTACGACACGCGTGAAAAGCACGCGCGTCGCACGCGCGTATAATACGCTCGTGTAAATGAGGCCTTAGACAGAGTAAACTTAGTCAAGGCAGTCAGAAAATGCACCAAATTGATCAAAGTGGTGCATGCTGCATGATAAATTTGACGCATCTTGCTAGATACTTTTTTCTTCCTTATACCACCTATTGGTTGGCTTAGTTTACGCCATGTTTTTTTTGGTGCACAGAGTCACATTTTAGGACATGGCACATTTTGAATAGTAAATCTGCCCCAACTTGTTTCATGTACTCTATATTGGCAATCAAACAACAAAATCATTCACTGAGATACAGGACATAGATGGCAGCAGTACCATACAAGGGTATCATATCAATATGACAGGTAGGCAGTGGCGTAACTACCGCCGTAGCAGCAGTAGCGGCTGCTACGGGGCCCGCGGCATGAGGGGGCCCGTGTCGCCCGCCGGCACGGGCCCCCACCATGGCCGGAGGCTCCGCTAGCAGCCGCTAAGGCTGCTACAGCGGGACGCCACTGAACACTACAGCAGAGCAGGGAGGTATCTCCCCGCTCTGCCATTAACTGGTTCCCAACCGCTGGCTGTATTTTTACGGCCAGCGGTCAGGGTCCTTAAAACCCGAGCCATAGACTTTCTACGGCTCGGGTTTTAACTTGCTGCCCGCGCGATCGGGCAGCTGAATGTCGGGTCTCCGGCTGTCAGTGACTGCCGGGGACCCTGAGGAGAAGATAGAAGCAGCTTTCGCTGCTTCTGTCTTCTCTGATCACTTGTACACAGCACTGAATGCGCGCTGTGTACAGGAATAGAGACAGCAGCAGCGGCGCTGTCTCTATTCCTCCCGGTGATCATGTGACTGGTCACATGATCGCCGGGTGCCGTTAGTGGCAGATGGCTGCTGTCTTACTAGACCCAGCACAGCCCTATTAGTGACAATCGTCACTATGAGAGGGCTGATTTCCCCTGTAACTGGGGCTGCTGTGCAGCTCCAGTTACAGTGGAAAAACATGGTGTAAAAGAAAGAAAAAAAATATATAAAGTTCCCCAAAGGTCTTCTTTGACCTTTGAGGGACAGACCATAGTAAAAAAAAACTAATAAAGTAATGTGCAAAAAAAATGTAAATAATAAATACACATAAAATACCCACCCCAAAAAAACGTTCCCCCCCGCCAATCATTGTTGTAACGCTAGCGCTGACCCAATTACCCTAATATAGACATGTAATATATAAAAATTTACGGTAGACAATGGCGATCACAAATAAAAGGTATATTTTAGGGTAAAACTATGTTATTACCAAAAAAAAAATAGCTGAAATGTAAAAAAGCTTATTTTTTTTATATTATTTTCAAACTTTATGAATAAAAATTCTAAAATAGCAAAAAAGGTGTGTATAAAAACGATAAAAAAAGAAACCGGCATTGTCTACGGAAAAAACGTCGCAAAAATCACGTCGTTAGCCCAACAAATAAAAAAGTTAGAGCCATTTAACTAACACGTGCTAAAAAGGGCTAAACGGTGTCTGGTCCTGAAGGCACAAAATAGAGCAAAAGACATGTATCCCCCCCCCCCCCCTCTCCACAGGACATGTATCCCCTATCCACAGGACATGTATCCCCTATCCACAGGACATGTATCCCCTCTCCACAGGACATGTATCCCCTATCCACAGGACATGTATCCCCTCTCCACAGGACATGTATCCCCTCTCAACAGGACATGTATCCCCTCTCCACAGGACATGTATCCCCTCTCCACAGGATCTCCACAGGACAGGGGATACATGTGTGATCGTTGGCAGCGATAGGGAGAACGGGGGCTGAAAGTCCCCTGAAGTTCTCCATCACAAACCTCGGACTTCCGGGGTCTGTGTCGGCAGCTCCGTAGAAATGAATGGAGCGCCGGTCGTGCTTGTACGCATGCGTGACCAGCGCTCCTTTCATTTTTATTGAGCTGCGCAGACGCCGGAAGTCAGAGGTTTGTCATGGAGAAGTTCAGGGGACTTTCAGTCCCCCGTTCTCCTTATCGCTGCCAGCGATCACTCATGTATCCCCTATCCTGTGGAGATCCTGTGGAGAGGGGATACATGTATTTTGTAGGACACACTGTAGGTCGCATTTTTTTGGGAGGGGGGACGCTGTATGGCGTTCCCTACAGGGGGAGGTGGCTGCATGGCGTTCCCTACAGGGGGGGGGAGCTGTATGGCGTTCCCTACAGGGGGGGGGGCTGAATGGCATTATCTACAGGGGGGCTGTATGGCGTTATCTACAGGGGGCTGTATGGCGTTATCTACAGGGGGCTGTATGGCGTTATCTACAGGGGGGCTGTATGGCGTTATCTACAGGGGGGCTGTATGGCGTTATCTACAGGGGGGCTGTATGGTGTTCTCTACAGGGGGATGTATGGCGCTATCTACAGAGGGGGGCTGTATGGCGATATCTACAGGGGGGGGCTGTAAAAAATGCACTATCTAAAAGGGGGGGGGTTGTGTGACACCCAGGGGAGGGGGGGCCCCAGTCAAAAGTTTGCTATGGGGCCCAGTCTTTCCTAGTTACGCCCCTGCAGGTAGGTATTGGATCACTTTGTCCACACAAATCTGGAAGCAAAACAAAAACCTGGTATACTTATTTGCAGAGTACCAGCAATAAGAAATATATTGGCCAAGTGTAGAAAAGAGAACAAACTAACATCAAGAAGTTATATAAGTATGGTGTTCTATTTGTGCGCCCCATATTAATATCGGCACCAATTTTTTAAGGAAATGTCTTTGTTTTATTTTTTAAATCTTCCCTGGGGCTGGGCATATTGGAGACACACACTTTCTTTGTGTATTGCCAGTATATACAGTAAAGCACGGTGTGTGTGCTTTATGGCAGCTGAAATTAATGGAAGTGAATTGACAGAAATGTCATAAATTATTACAGTCTCCGGGAAGTGATGGAATACATCGCGAGATCATGCTGTGACGTCACTTCCTCCCGTAGGTCGTTCACCGGAGTGACGGAAGAGTGAACAGACATCGCTTCCAGCCGTGCCATGACGTTTATCCGAATCTGCAGAGAAGTGTATGACGCTGATTGGTCAGCGTCATACACTTTTCTCTACAACGCCCACTTGGTGAAAAGTAAAAAAACCGCCAATTTGGGCATTATCAATACATTTGCATAAATCTTAAAATGTTCATAACAAAAAAAACAGTAGTTATCTACTTTAACCCCTTAATGACCGGGCATGTTTGTACCTTAATGACCAAGCCAGATATGTCTGACTTTATCAGAGAATAACTCTGTGAAAGTTTTGAATATCCAAGTAATTCTGAAATTGTTTTTTCGTCACATGTTGTACTTTATTTTAGTGGTAAAAGTAGACTGATACAATTTGCGGAAATTAATTAAAAAATAGAAAAATGGAAGAAATTTTGTAAAAATTAAAATTTTTCCCTGTTTTTAACTGCAATATGTCACATATGTACACACATACTGTACAATTTTTAAAATTAAATATATATTTCTATCTCTTTACTCTATTTTGGCAGCACTTTTGAAAAAATAAAATAAATTTTCAGCAATTTAGAGCACTTACAAATTTTGAAGTACATTTTGTTTTCCTGCGCCAAGCCAGGTTTTCAGAGGCTCATAGGTCTCAGAGTGATGGAAACCCCCACAAATGACCCCATTTAGAAAGCTAGACCCCTTAAGGTATTTACCTAGGGGTATAGTAAGTATTTTGACCCCCCTGTTTTTTGTTAAATTTAAAGAGGCTCTGTCACCAGATTTTGCAACCCCTATCTGCTATTGCAGCAGATAGGCGCTGCAATGTAGATTACAGTAACGTTTTTATTTTTAAAAAACGAACATTTTTGGCCAAGTTATGACCATATTTGTATTTATGCAAATGAGGCTTGCAAAAGTCCAAGTGGGCGTGTATTATGTGCGTACATCGGGGCGTTTTTACTACTTTTACTAGCTGGGCGTTCTGACGAGAAGTATCATCCACTTCTCTTCAGAACGCCCAGCTTCTGGCAGTGCAGATCTGTGACGTCACTCACAGGTCTTGCATCGTGTCGGCCACATCGCCACAAGAGGCTACAGTTGATTCTGCAGCAGCATCGGCGTTTGCAGGTAAGTCGATGTAGCTACTTACCTGCAAACGCTGATGCTGCTGCAGAATCAACTGTAGCCTCTGGTGCCGATGTGGCCGACACGATGCAGGACCTGTGAGTGACGTCACAGATCTGCACTGCCAGAAGCTGGGCGTTCTGAAGAGAAGTGGATGATACTTCTCGTCAGAACGCCCAGCTAGTAAAAGTAGTAAAAACGCCCCGATGTACGCACATAATACACGCCCACTTGGACTTTTACTTTAAACACGCCCACTTGGACTTTTGCAAGCCTCATTTGCATAAATACAAAAATGGTCATAACTTGGCCAAAAATGCTCGTTTTTTTAAAATAAAAACGTTACTGTAATCTACATTCTAGCGCCTATCTGCTGCAATAGCAGATAGGGGTTGCAAAATCTGGTGACAGAGCCTCTTTAATACATAGCAGGTGAAAAAAAAATAATTTCACTTTTTTTCATAAAGGTATCAGTTTGAAGACCAATTTCTTTGTAAAGCGACCATGAGAATGAAGAAACACACCACAAAATCTATCACCCTCTTTCTCCTGTTTTCAAAAATACCCACATTGTGGCCCTAATGCGCTGCCTGGACACACAGCAGGACCCAAAAGGAAGGGAGCACCCGGAGGCTTTCAGGACTCCTATTTTGCTTGAAAATCTTTTAGGCCCCACTGTACATTTGGAGAGGCTTTGAGCTGCCAGAACGATAGAAACTCCCCATAAATGACCCCATTTAGAAAACTAGACCCCATAAGGTATTTATTTAGGGGTATAGTAAGTATTTTGACCCCCCAGTTCTTTGCTAAATTTAATGCATATCAGGTGAAAAAAAAAATAATTTCACTTTTTTCATAAAAGTATTAGTTTGAAGACCGATTTCTTTGTAAAGCAAACATGAAAATGAAGAAACACACCACAAAATCTATCACCCTCTTTCTCCTGTTTTCAAAAATACGCACATTGTGGCCCTAATGCATTGTTTGGACACACGGCAGGGCCCCAAAGGAAGGGAGCACCCGGAGGCTTTCAGGACTCATATTTTGCTTGAAAATGTTTTAGGCCCTACTGTACATTTGGAGAAGCTTTGAGCTGCCAGAACGATAGAAACTCCCCATAAACGACCCCATTTCGAAAACTAGACCCCTTAAGGTATTTATCTAGGGGTATAGTTAGCATTTTGACCACACAGGTTATTCGCTAAATATATTGGAATTAGTCTGTAAAAATTAAAATGTACTGTTTTTCAGAAAAAACATAGAAATTTTTATTATTTATAAGGAATAACGAAGAAAATGCAACCCAACATTTGTAAAGCAATGTCTCCCGATTACGACAATACCCCATATTTGGTAATAAACTGCTGTTTGGACTCACAGCAGGGCTCAGAAGGGAAGGAGCGCCATTTGGATTTATGATTTTGCTGGAATGGTTTTCGGTGCCATGTCGCATTTGCAATGCACTGGAGGGACCAAAACAGTGGAAACCCACGAAAAGTGACCCCATTTTGGAAAAACCTTCAAGGAATTTTTCTAGGGGTATAGTGAGCATTTACACCGCACGGGTCTTTTGCAGAGTTTATTAGAATTAGGGCGAGAAAATTAATATCAAAATTTTTCCCACTAAAATGTTGCATTTTATTATTTTCACAAGGGATTAAGGAGGAAAAAAACAACCATTTTTTATAAAGCAATTTCTCCCGAGTACGGAAATACCCCACATGTGGTCATACGTTTTTTCATTAGTAATGAATTAACCCTTTCAGGACTGATCCATTTTTTGCTTTCATATTTTAGATTTTCACTCCCCGCTTTCCAAGAGCCATAACTTTTTTATTTTTCCATCAATAGAGTGGTGTGAGGGCTTATTTCTTGCGGGAGGAGCTGCAGTTTTTATTGGTACCATTTTTTGGAACATAAAAAGTGATTCAAAAGTTGTATTACATTTTTTTTTTAGAGCGAAGGTGACAAAAAAAAAACTGCGATTTTGGCGGTTTCAATTATTACATTTTTTTAAGGTGTGCACTGTGCAAATTAAATAATGGTATATTGTAATAGTTTGGACTTTTACGGACGTAGCGATACCAATTTTGTTCATTTTTTTTACATTACTTTAGAAGAAAAATGCGAAAAGGTGTTGTTTTTTTTAACTTTAAAAAAAATAAATTCTCACTACTAATAACTATAATTTTTCTACACATTTTATTAATCAATCCCCTTAGGGGACTTGATCCAGCGATCATTGGATCACTGGTACAATACACTGAAATACTAATGTATTGCAGTATATTGTTATTCTTATAGGCTTCTGTAACAGAGCGATCGCTGTACCTGTCCGTTAGTCCCGGTTGTCAGCTGTAATACACAGCCGACACCCGCAGCGTATGGAGCGGGCTCAGCACGTGAGCCGGCTCCATACATCAACCGCCGCACCATGACGGGCAATTAAGTCATAGTGCGCAAAGGGGTTAGTGCACAGCGCTATTGCAATTTTCCACTGATATGCCATTTTAGTGCATAATATGTTGTGCCCAGTTTGTGCCACAGAAGACAAATACCTCATAAAACCTTAAGCAGGTTCTTTCGGGTATGGCGACGCCATATATGTGGGCGCAAACTGCTGCTTGGGCACACTGTAGGGATCAGAAGGGAGGGACGCCATTTTGCTTTTGGAGCGCAGATTTTGCTTGGCAGTAGTTTTGTTTGGGGTTTTGCTGGTATTTCAGTTTATAATTTGGGGGTATGTGTAATCTGTGCGGAGTACATCAGGGCATAATAAGAGGGTACAATAATGCGGTAAATAAATAATATTTCATAGATGTGTGGCTGGTGTCGCACTGATAAATGGCGCCCGATCTTATCCGCTTTTGGACACTCTGCACATTTTGCATCGCTATATTCTGAAAGCCAGAAATTTTTTATGTGAGGGCTTGTTTGTTGCGAGACAATCTGTAGTTTTCATTGGTACCATTTTGGGGTACGTGCGATTTTTTTTGATCACTTTTTATTACATTTTTTTGCAATCCTAAGCAAAAAACAGGAATTCTGACACCGTTTTTTACGTTTTCTTTTTGCGGCGTTCACCATGCACTATAAATGATATTTTTACTTTATTCTGCGGGTTGGTACGATTACGGCGATACCATATGTATATAGGTTTGGTCCTTTTTTTTAGCGTTTGCACAATAAAATGACTTATTTATAAAAATAAAAAAAAATCTGTGTCACCGTATTCTGAGAGCCATAATTTTTTTATTTTTTAGTCAAATAAGCTATGTAAGGGCTTGTTTTTTGCGGGACGGATAGAAGTTTTTATTGGTACTATTTTTGGGTACATGCGACTTTTTGATCACTTTTTATTCTTTATTTAGGGAGCGGTGGTGACCAAAAAAATTGTGATTCTGTCGTAGTTTTTTATTGATTTTTTTTGGGGTGTTCATCGTGCGGGAAAAATAACATTATAGTTTTATAGTTGGGGTCGTTACGAACGCAATGATACAAAATATGTGTACTTTTTTAACGTGTTCATTTTTTTTCTATAATAAAAGTCTTATTATAGGAGAAAAAAGCATTTTGTGTTTATATCACTTCTAACTTTTATTTTTACACTTTTTAAAAAAAAAATGTATTACTTTTTTTTTACTTTTTTCACTTGTCCCACTAGGGGACACTTAGTCTTGCAGCTTTGATCGCTGCTAGAGTACATTACACTACACACGTAGTGTAATTTACTCCAACTGTCACTCTGATAGGAAGGCTTGGAGGACCGGCCGGAGGCTGCTCCTCCGAGGCTTCCGTACATGGCAACCCGGAGGTCATTATCTGACCTCCGATTGCCACGACAAGCATCGGTAGCCCCCACGATCACTTCGTGGGGGCTGCCTATGTGCTTCAAACCACTTAAATGCGGCGACGGCAATCCGTCGCCGCACTTAAGGGGTTATTTGCCGAAAGCAGCGGCGATGGTCCGTTGTCCGGCGAGACTGATATGTCAGCTGTCTAGGACAGCTGTCAGTGCGCGCCTGTCACTCTGTGTTTACACAGAGTGACTGTTTTAAATACTGACGAAAATGAACGTCCTGGGGCAGGAACTAGCAGCCAACCAGGACGTTCATTTTCGTCCTTGGTCGTGAAAGGGTTAAAGCGCCTATTAGATTAGGTAGGAGATAAGGCAGTTATAAACAGGTGACAGTGTCACTTTAAGGTCCTTTTACACCGGCCGATAATCAATGATCGGCGCTCGTTTGCGCCTGTCACACGGAGCTATGGATGGGAACGAGCGGTCGTTACTATCGCTCGTCCCCATACATTATTATAATGTCGGCAGCGCGTCTCCCTGTTTACACAGGGAGATAATGCTACACAGTGGGGCTGTGTGGCATTATCTACAGGAGGGCTGTGTGGCATCATCTACAGGAGGGCTGTGTGGCATCATCTACAGGGGGGATGTGTGGCATCATCTACAGGAGGAATGTGTGCCATCTACAGGGGGCTGTGTGGCACGATCTACAGAGGGGTGTGTGACACTATCTACAGGGAGCTGTGTGGCATCATCTACAGTGGGGCTGTGTGACATTATCTACAGGGGGGCTGTGTGGCACTACCTACAGGGGGCTGTGCGGCACTATCTAAAAAGCGGATGTGTGACACAATCTACAGAGGCAGGGGTGAACCTAGCCCCTCTGCTGCATGAGGCGAACTATAAAAAGACGCCCCCCCAAATCTATCCGAGTTTTTGTCACTACTAGCTTTACACAACAAACGCGCAATACATACATTTTTTTAAATAGGAAAAAATTTATACATATTTGTTAAAGTGCTGTTTAATGTATAGAAAAGATTTAAAGAATTCTACTTACTGTATTACTTTAGTATCATAGATCAGCAACGCAGCATTATCACTGAAAATGGTTTAACACATCTTCTATGCCCCCTTTTTATTACCTAATTGACTTATGATTTTTAACTGAGTTCAGTGGCCCGGCGTGGACGGCATGATGCAGTGACGTCATCGTGCCGGGCAGATCACGTCATTAGCGTGCTCCCAATCTCTTGTAGGCCTCAGGCCTAAACCAGGCTGTGGCCTACAAGAGCAAACGGCGGAGCAGGGAGCCAATGGCCAGAGGTTGGCTGGCAAATTTTAGTCTGGGGGCAAGCACGCAGCCCTGTCCCAAGAGTAGCGGCCCATTCTGGGGGCACGGGGCAATTGGCGAGTTTGTCCCTCTAACACCGCTACGGAAGAACTCTGCTGTCAACAGAAAAATCATCCGTCAGGAGGAAAATTGATGGCGGAGTGCAAGAAAGCCTCACCTGGGAATTAGACTTTCTTGTACTCCGCCAGGGGGATACATTTTTCCCTCTGGCGGATGACTTTTCAGTTGATAGGTAGCAGAGTTACATGAAGGGGAATTATTTTTCCTTGACCTCTAGTTTCTATTGTGGCAAATGTAAGTTTTTTTAAATTTTTATACTGTTAACTTTTTTTTTGGTAGGTTCCGCTGGACCGTTTGGACTATGTTGTAGATTCATTGGACTACTTCGATGATTTACTTTTAAAAAAAACAAAAAAAAATGGTGAAAGAGGGTTGCATGGGGGAGTTTTGATTTCAATATTTTTTTCTTTTATTATGTCTATTTTTTTTAATACTTTATTATGGCCTTAGTAATGGCTGCTGTCTGATTGACAGCGTTCAATTACTAAGGCTGGGGCTTAGCATTAGCCAGTAACAAGGCTATCACTAACCCCTATTATTGCCCCGGTTCCAACTGCCGCCAGGGATACCAGGAATAGCCGAGTACGATCAAGTTCCTGACCATCTGAAACGACGGTTAGGCAGCGGGGCGGCTGCAGGCTGGTATTATCAGGCTGGGAAGGGCCAAAAACCATGGCCCTTCCCACCCTGGTAATGCTAAGCTGCTGCTGCTTTATTGTATCTGGCTAGTTATGAAAAATAGGGGGAACCCATGTCATTTTTAAAAAAATAAATAATTGAAAAAAAATTGCGTGAGATCCCCTCCATTTTTCATAACCAGCCAGATACAATAAAGCAGCAGCAGCCTAGCATTACCAGGGTGGGAAGAGCCACGGTTTTTGGCCCTTCCTAGGCTGATAGTACCAGCCTGCGGCCACCCCAGTACCCTTCACTTCAGATGGTCGGGTACTGGATCGTACCCGACTCTTCCTGGTACTCCTTGTGGCGGTTGGTACCGGGGTAATAATAGGGAGTTAGTGCTAGCCTTTTTACTGGCTAACACTAAGCCCCTTATTTAAAAACAGAGACATAAAAAATTTATTTTATTGAAATAACTCTTCCACACAATACACTTTAACCATTTTATTAAAAAAAAAAGAAAAAAAGCTTAAATCAGCGAAGTAGTCCAACGAATCTACGACGTAGTCCAAATGGTCCAGCGTAACCTGCAAAGCAAGAAATTAGCAGCATGAAAAATAAAAATAAAGATGGCTGTCCCCACAGAAGTACAAACATATGAATAAATAGTTACTTTAGGGAACATATTAAAATAATTAGAAAAAATAGGCCCATAAAGTAAAACATATAAAATAAAAAAATGAAACAATTATAACACCTTTCCTTTAGGCCCCATGCACACGACAGTAAAAACGCCCGTAATTATGGGCCCATAGACTTCTATTGGCCACAGGTACCTTCCCGTTTGCTTACAGGAAGGTGCCCGGGCCATTGAAAAATATAGATCATATCCTATTTCAGGCCGTAATTACGGCACGGGCAGGCCCATAGAAGTCTATGGGGCTCCTGTAATTACGGGTGGCTACGTGTATGCACCCGTAATTACGGGAGCGTTGCTAGGTGACGTCAGGGGATCGTCACTGTCCAGGGTGCTGAAAGAGTTAAACGATTAGTGCAGGATAGAGAGAAGGGGCTGCACTGATCGGCAGTAACTGTTTCAGCAGCCTCGACAATGACTACCGCTGGACAGTGAGTAAAAACCTGCAACAAATAAAAGATCATACTTATCCAGAACTCCCTGCTTCTTCCTCCAGTCCGGCCTCCTGGGATAACGTTTCATCCCATGTGACCGCTGCAGCCAATCACAGGCTGCTGCGGTCATATTGACTGTTGCGTCATCCAGGAAGGTCGGACTGGATGTCAAAAGAGGTATGCATCACCAAGACAACGGCCGGGGTACGTATGAACTTCTTTTTCTTTCTATCGCTGCGTTCCACTGCGGAAACTCTGCCCAAAAGGGCTGCCCCTTCTCTCTATCCAGCACTGGTAGAAAGAAGAGGCTGCCGATAAGAGCAGGATAGAGAGAAGAGGCTGGCGATCAGTGCTGGATAGAGAGAAGGGGCTGCCCCTTCTCTCTATCCAGCACTGATCAGCAGCCTCTTCTCTCTATTAGTGCTAGATAGAGATAAGGGGCAGCACCTTCTCTCTACCCAGCACTGATCAGCAGCCTCTTCTCTCTATCAGTGCTGGATAGAGAGAAGGGGCTGCCGATTAGTGCAGTGCAATATAGCAGAGAAAACGGGTCCGTAAATACGGGTGGAATATGGGTGGAATACGGGTGACAAAGGACCCGTATTTACGCCAGTATTTACGGGAGGGAAAAAATACGGTCGTGTGCATGGGGCCTTAAAGAGAACCTTTCACCTGCCCATACGTGTGCAGCATTTAATAGGCAGGGCTGTACAAACTCTGGGGCACTTTAAATTTTTTTCCTATCCTCCTTAGTTATTTAGATATCGGTGCCGGAATATTTGGCGACCGATATTTAAATAACCCCCTGAACTGTCAATGAGGAGGTAATTGGCCAGGGGGCGTGTTACTATGGCTGTGACACTGTCCAATCAGCTATGGACAGTGTCACAGCAAGAGCTGGAGAGAGGTGAGCGTGTGCACAGCTCCGCCACCACTACAAAACAGAAGAGGAGAGGAAAAGTGTGAATTCTTCTTCTGTTCCATGGCATCGGAGCTGTGCGCGCACGCACGCTCTCACTCTCTACAGACAAGGACGACAAGACTGATCTCTCGCGAGAGATCACACAGTCTTGTACTTGCCTGCCGAGAGCTGAAGAGTCAGAGCGTGCGCGCGCACATGCTCTCCCCTCTCCAGCTCTTCCTGTTGACACTGTCCGTAGCTGATTGGACAGTGTCACCGCGATGTTACACCCCCCCTTGCCAATTACCACCCCATTGACAGTTCATGGGGTTATTTAAATATCGGGCGCCAAATATTACGGCACCGATATGTAAATAAGGAAAGAGGGTAGGATTTTTTTTTTAAAGTGCCCCAGAGTTTCTGCAGCCCTGACAATTACACGCTGCACTCAAATGCGCATCTATGGGCAGGTGAAAGGTTCTCTTTGAAGTGTATCAACTTTTTTTAAAACTTTTGACATGTCAGAAGTTTTGATCAGTGGGGTCCGAATACTTGGGACCCCACACTAGTCAGTCGCTAAAACGAAGCAGCAGAAGTGCTCGGGTGAGCGGTGTGCCGCTTCAATTCTGTTTGGCTTTCCTTGGAGCAGTGTACAGGCTCAATAGAAAGTCTATTAGTCTGTACACTTCTCACTCGGCTGAAAGTCTATCATAAATGAAGCGGCACAGCGATCACCTGAGCACTACTGCAGCTTAGTTTCAGAGATCGGTGGGGGTCTCAGTGCTCGGTCCCCCACCGATGAAAACTTCTGACATGTCATTATGACATGATAAAAGTTTAGTTATAGTTGAAAGGCTATTTACACCTTTAAAAACGTATTATGTATATATATATATATATATATATATATATATATATATATAGATATCTATCAATGCGATTGGTGCAAGTTTTAATTACTTTTTATTGAAAATTATTGTTACTTTTTGAGATACAGCTTTGTGTCCTGTATACAGAGAAGCTGTATATAGCGCTGAGACCTGAATCCATTATGTCGCCTATTATCGATCACATCTAAGTTATGAACTTAGATGTGATCGGTAACAGCTCGATCCTGCAGGACCCGCTGACACTGAATCAGTCCATCCCGCTGACCTGACGGATACAGGATTCAGCGCTATATACAGCTGCTTTGTATACAGCATGCAAAGCAGCTGTATCTCAAAAAGTAAAAATAATTTTTCATAAAAAGTTATTAGAAAGTTGCACCAATCACACTGAAACCCCCCCTTGCAGTATAAGAACTACTGAGGGTGCTATTGGGGGATTATACTGCAAGGAGGGTGCTGAATAATCCCCCCATAGAGCCCTTACTAATTACTATACTGAAAGGTGGGGGCCTGGACATCTAACTGACTGCTAAGGGCTCTAAGGGGGCGGATTCCCCTTAGAGTCCTCAGCAGTCAGTCAGACGCTCAGACCCCGCTAACCTTGCAGTATGGTAGCTACTGAAGACTCTATGGGGAAGATCATTCCCCCCTATAGAGCCGTCGCCTGTCAGTAAGATGCTCAGACCGCCCCTTGTAGAATCCCCCGCCCTTCAGCGTCGTCCAATCACTTTTGAATTAGCGGGGGCAGGTTTATGGGAAAGGATTATACTGCGCTCAGCTTCCTGCCCCTACTAATTTAAAAGGGGTCGGCCAACACTGGGGGTCGGGAGTATACTGCAAGGGGGGGTCTGGGCGTTTTACTGACCGCAGAGGGCTCTATAGGGGGGAATTATACTCACTAGTTACTATACTGCAAGGTTAGGGGGTCTGAGCATCTGACTGACTGCTCTAAAGGGGGGACAGAATCCCCCCCTATAGAGCCCTCTGCAGTAAGTCAGACGCTCAGACCACCCCCCCCATCCTTCCATTATAGCGATGTGAAGGCTCTATGGGGTGGATTATTCCACCCCCATAGAGCCCTTGGCTGACAGTAAAGTTTCCAGACCCCCCTTGCAGTATACTCCTGGTTCCCAGGCCCAGCAGCTTCGGCCGACCGGGTTAAGGCAGAAACATACCTCGTACGTCTCGTCACTTCTCCTCTTCGCTCGACCGCTCCTCCTGCAGACCTGCTCCTCTCTGGCAGCGTGTGCTGCGTACAGAGTCAGAGAGGAGGAGGAGGAGTGTTACAGACGTGCCCATCATGCGGCACGTCTACTAAATCTGCATGCCCCCTCCCCCCGGTCCAGTCCGTCCCTGACTGAAAATGCCGCCCCTCATTTTCGGGTAGGTGGCGCTGCCTGAGGCTGTCGGCTTACCTCGCCTCATGGCAGGTGCGGCACTGTACAGAGGGCACAGTGGCACTATCTACAGGGGGGACATGTGGCATTATCTACAGGGGGCCATGTGGCACTGTCTACAGGGGGGCCATGTGGCACACTATCTACAAGGGCCACTGTGGCATTATCTACAGGAAGACGTGCGTGGCAATATCTACAAGGAGCAGCGTGTGGTACTATCTACTGGGGGCAGTGTGGAAAACCATCTACAAGGGGCACTGAGTGTAGAACTAGCTACTCTAGTTTTTACTCTACCAGTAGTGGTCAATACATATTGCCTTACCCTAGTGATAAAGTGAGACAACACCTGCCTGTAAACAACCAGATAACCAGAGAGAGATACTGGCCACCATAGTAATTGTCAGCCAAACTAGTGCAGACATTTTTGTTCATTATTTGTATGCAGAAATTCTGTAAAGCCACGCCCAACTAGCCACCAGATAAGCCACACCCACCAGATAAGCTCTGTTCCCCATAACACACACCCACCAAAGACGCCACACCCTAAGTGTCCCTGGAAATAAATTTCAAATGTTGGCAACTATGATAGGGTATATTGTTACTCTACTGCCCTATATTTACCTCCAGTAATACACTAAAGCTGTTATTAACTCGCCCACCCTCTAATGATAATGAGAAAATGGTACAGCCCACAGATTATTCCATAGAAATGCATCCATAGGATAACTGAATGGACTAAAGATGGCAGCAGTCATGTGACCACTGGCTTTCAGGTAACCCTGTCCAGGTATGTAATAGATTATTGAGGAGCAGAAGTTATAAATTATTTCTACCTCCACCAGCATCTCATCATGTCTGTCAGTGTCTGTGAGGAGCAGCTCCTACATTCTTCTCCCTGTGTCCTCTGTGTGTTGTGTTTTTTTTATTTATTTAACTTTATTAACAATATGACATTACCCAGCGACAGGCAGCCATTTTAAAAATCATCTAGAGACCGTAAATGCAGGCAACGGTAAAGTAGTTGTTCATCATTAGTCCGCCATTAGTCCCATTGACTCAGCCCATGGATGTGTCCTCTATTTTGCCCTAACTCATATATGCCAAGTAACCCTGTTGCTGACTGAATGTTAGGGGTGACATGATATGTATGTGTGTGTTTGTGAGGGGGGGGGGGAGCCACATGATTGACGCCACGTTTAGTCATATTCAGTTAGCCTGTGGATGCATTACATAGGACTAATCTGTGGCCTATACCATTGCACTGTGACAGGGGCCTCATGCATTATAAGAAAGGTATGTGAGCAGAATTTCTAATACATATACTGTATATTAGAAAACTGTAAGATTTCCTATCTTACAAATAAATATATTTTTTTATAAAAACTGGACAACCCCTTTAATTATTTTAATATATACATTTTGCTTTATGTTTTTTTTAGATGCACAAACACACACATAAACAAAGTGGCCTATCTGTCCATTGACTCTATACTATGGCCTCATGCACACGTCCGCAATTCACAGACCGTGCACACATTGATTTCAATGAGCCCAGACCGCAAATCCGGACCGTATAATGACTTGTCCCGGCCAATGCACGGACTGTGGAAACCACGGTCGTGTGCATGGGCCCAAAGAAGTGAATGGGTCCGCAATTCATCCGCATTTTTGCAGACGCAAAAACACGTTCATGTGCATGAGGCCTACGCTGTCAATTCTGCCTAGATGAAATTAGGGTTTATGGAATATCTGCAGGGTGAAGTGCTCTTGCTCAATATTGGGCAAGACTGTACAAGCCCTGTGCATGGAGCCTGTACAGTAGTGTACGGAGCTTTAGCACAGAGTTATACAGCTTCTGGGAACTGCTTTACAGGCTGTAACATCTATGGCCGCGGACCGTCGTTCTGACTTACCCTCTGACGGCCGCGGCCATGGACGAGTGAGTTCTCGGTGGCATCTCCCTCCTGAGAGACGCTGACACTCACTTCCTGGTTCGTATACGGTCTCCTGCAGGGCACACGCGCCCGCGCGTGCACGGCCTTACAAGGGCCAGTGCGCGAACAGTTGCTGGACTATAAAAGGGGCTCTGCCCTCTTGATCATTGCCTGAGCATTGTTGTTACCTAAAGTTTGTCATTGCAAATGGTCTTCTAGTGTTTTCCAGTTCCCACTGTTACCCGTTCCTGCCCCCTGTACCCTGTATCCCGTGCCTCTGTGCCGTCAAGAGTTGGAGTCGTGTTGTGTCTTCCGTTGAATCTATTGTGTCGCACCACGCCGGGTGTCTATCTACTGTCGGAGCCTCATCTTAGCCTGAATCCACCGCTACTGTCTACATTGCCTCAGGTAACCTTTCTGGACTATAGACATTGCATTGTACCTGTTTGGCCAGCTGCTATCCCGCTACACGGTACGGCCCAGTGGGTCCACACCCCGAGCCGCGACAGTACGCTCAGGCCAATTCACCCCGCTGGCCAATTCAAGGGCCTGTCACCCTTCCAAGCCATGCAGGCAGACCTGCGAGCACGGCAGGATCAACTTCTTGTGGCAGTAGACTCTATCGCACAGCAGCTAGGGGCGCTAGCTGCTTCCGTCTCTGTTCTTGTTCCAGCCTCTCCGACTGATCCTCCTGCTACACCTCCTGGCAGTTCCGGTTCTGAACCTCAGTTCTCGCTGCCACTGCCACCTCATTTCCATGGAGACGCTAGCATGTGCAGGGGATTTCTTAACCAGTGTCATATCCACTGCACCCTGCACACCAGACCATTTCCTTCAGATGGAGCCAGGATCGCCTTCATTATTTTGTTACTTGCCGGCAAGGCCCTGGCATGGGGGAACCCAATCTGGGGACAGGGACCCGAGACTTCCAGGTGTTCGTGCGGTTATTCCGCACTGTGTTCGAGGAGCCTGGATGAGTCTCGTCAGCAGCTACTGCTATGCTGAACCACCGCCAGGACGCCTCCGTGGGCAAGTACACCATCCAGTTCCTGGCAGGAGAGTTGTCCTGGAACAACGAGGCGTTAGTAGCTTCCTTGTGGCATGGCCTATCATCCGAGATCAAAGACGAACTTGCTGCCCGGGATCTACCACCTACCTTGGACGACCTAATTCTACTTGCCACCCTAGTGGACATGAGGCTCACAGAAAGATCCCAGGAGGAGGTTGGACAAGAGAGAAGGCTTCCTAGACTGGCCCCCAACTTCCAGCAACCCCTCTTGCCTTCATCTACTGCTCCACCCGAGGTCCCGATGCAAATGGATCGGCTTAAACTGACTGTCCTGGAGAAATAGCGCAGGTGCACTTCTGGACTCTGTCTATATTGCGGCCTTGCTGGCCATGTCGTGCGTTTGTGTCCCCAGAAGCCAAAAAACTCCAACGCCTAGGATTGGTTGGAGAAACAACCCTGGGCGACACAGCATTTGATAGAGAACTCTCCTCCAAGCTGTTCATCCCTGTGACTTTGCCTACCTGGACTCTGGCTATGCAGCCAATTTCATACACCAAGACCTTGTGGATCTTCTTCACTTGCCCACTACCCTTCTGTAGAAGCCATTGACCGTTGCCCTGGTAGATGGACTGCCGCTGCCCGACCCAATATTGTCTGTGACCAAACCGCTGAGGCTTCAAGTGGGAGCCCTTCACTCTGAGCTCATCTCCCTGTTTGTCCTGTCCAAGGCCGTCAACCCCATGCTGCTGGGTTTGCCTTGGCTCCGTCTACACGCCCCAGCCCTGGATAGGAACTCCAGAGAGGTTCTCCAGTGGGGCCCCAAGTGTCTCAACCGCTGTCTGGGGCATATCCATCTGCCTCAGTCTCCTCTGCATCAGTCATTGGCTGGGTTGCCTCCTTGTTACTCTCAGTTCTCAGATGTCTTCGACAAGAAGGAGGCAGCAACGTTGCCACCACATCGAGCGTATGATTGTTCTATTGACTTGGTTCCTGATTCGTCCCCTCCTCGCGTTTCTCCTTACCTGAAACCCAGTCACTGTCTGCCTATATTAAGGAGAATCTAGAGAGGAGCTTCATACATACACGGCCGGAGCGGGTCTTTCTTTGGCGAGAAAAAAGACGGATCCCTCCGACCCTGCATTAACTATCGGGGCCTCAACCAGATCACGGTGAAGAACAGGTACCCATTGCCTTTGATTTCGGAACTGTTTAATCGCATATGGGGGGGGGGCAAATTTTTTTTCTAAGCTAGACCTGCAGGGGGCCTGTAATCTAATCCGGATTCATCAGGGTGACAAGTGGAAGACTGCATTTAATACACGTGATGAGCACTACGAATACCTGGTTATGCCCTTCGGCCTGTGTAATGCCCCCATGGTTTTTCAAGAATTCGTCAATGACATTTTTCATGATCTCCTCTATGTCTCTGTTGTGGTGTATCTCGATGACATTTTGATTTTTTCCCCAGATCCAGTAACTCATCAGAGACATGTCTGCCAGGTTTTGCTTAGATTAAGGGAGAATCACCTATATGCCAAGCTGGAGAAGTGAAAGTCTCTACCCTTCCTGGGCTATATCATCTCCGATCAGGGCCTCAAAATGAATCCTGAGAAGATAAAGGCTGTCCTGGAATGGCCACGCCCTCAAGGCTTAAGGGCCATAAAGCGCTTCCTGGGATTCGCCAACTTCTACCGGCTGTTCATTCTCATCTTCTACTCATTGACAGCTCCCATCTCTACCCTCACCAAAAAGGGCATAAATGCCAAGGTGTGGTCTCCAGAAGCAGAGGCTGCGTTCAAGAGCTTAAAGAAGGCCTTCACGTCAGCCTCAATTCTTCATCATCCTGATGTGTCCCTACAGTTTTCTTTGGAGGTGGACTGCTGGTGCTGGCCCACTTTTGTTCCAGAGAGGATCCAAAGGCAAGACTGTGGTATGTGGCTACTACTCTAAGTCTTTTTGTCCCGCAGAGCGCAACTACTCGATTGGGGATCGGGCGTTACTGGCCATCAAGCTGAACCTGCAGGAGTGGAGACACCTACTAGAAGGCACAGCTCATCCTATCGTGGTCTTCACGGACCACAAGAACCTGACCTATCTTCAGACGCTTCAACAGCTGAATCCTCGTCAAGCCAGGTGGTCGCTGTTCTTCACTCGGTTCCAGTTTGAGCTCCACTACCGACAAAAATGTGAGGTCCGATGCCTTGTCTAGGTCGTTTGAGACAGAGGACACTGTGGAGTCCCCACAGAATATTATTGACCCTTCCTGCATCTTCTCTGTCAACCCTCTGCAAGTGAAAGATATTCCTCCGGGAAGGACTTTTGTACGTCTAGCAGACAGAGGAAGAATCCTTCGCTGGGGACACAGTTCCAAGCTGGCAGGACACGCGGGTGCCCGTAAGACCCGAGACCTAATTGCCGTTAGTTCTGGTGGCCCACACTGCCCAAAGAAGTCATGGACTTTGTCTCCTCCTGTACAGTGTGCGCAGCAAATAAAGTTGCCCACTCCAAACAAGCTGGTCTGCTCCAACCACTGCCTGTGCCTGATGCCCCCTGGCGACATATTGCAATGGACTTTGTCACAGATCTGCCTCTCTCTGCTGGATGCAGTGTGGTGTGGGTGGTGGTAGATCGATTTTCCAAGACGGCTCATTTTGTTCCACTGACTGGTCTGCCTTCTACTTCCCGACTGGCCAATCTCTTCATTCAACACATCTTCCGTCTGCACGGCTTGCCTCTGCACATTGACTCGGATAGAGGGGTCCAGTTCACATCAAAGTTCTGGAGAGCACTCTGCGGTCTCCTCGGCCTACCATCCCCAGTCCAATGGTCAAGTCGAGAGGGTTAACCAGCTTATGGAGAACTATCTGCGGCACTTTAACTCTGGGCAGCATGATGACTGGGTGCAGCTGCTTCCTTGGGCTGAGTTCTCTTATAATAACCATACTAGTGAGTCCACCACCTCCAGTCCGTTCTTCATTGTTTACGACCAACATCCACGAGTACCTCTTCCTGTCTCCACTATGTCCCAGGTGCCTGCAGCTGACTCTACTTTCAGGGACTTTCTGAAGATAAGGCAGCAGACCCGATCTTCTATTCTGCTGGCGGTTGACCGCATGAAGAAAAAGGCAGTCACTAGAAGACGAGAACCTCCCCAATTTCTTCCAGGTACTAAGGTCTGGCTGTCTTCCAGGAATATTCGGCTGAGGGTGCCATCTTGCAAGTTAGTTTGCCCCCAGGTTCCTCGGACCCTTCGAGATTCTGCTGCAAATTAATCCCGTCTCTTACAAGCTTCGGCTGCCTCCTATCCTCAAGATCCCAAACTCCTTCCATGTCTTCTTGCTGAAGCCTGTGGTCCTGAACCGCTACTCTAGGACTCCTAGTTCAGCAGTGGCTCCTGGCGAATCGTCAGGTATTTTCGAGGTGAGGGAGATCCTGGCCACCAAGAAAGTAGGAGGAAAGACGTTTCATTTGATGGATTGGAGGGGATTTTGTCCAGAGGAGAGGTCTTGGGAGCCAGAGGAGAACATCGATGCTCCTGTCCTCGTGAAGAAGTTTCTCTCCCGCTCTGGCCCCAAGAAGAGGGGGCGTAAGAGGGGAGATACTGGCCTATGGCCGCGGACCGTCGTTCTGACTTACCCTCTGACGGCCGCGGCCATGGATGAGTAAGTTCTCGGCGGCATCTCCCTCCTGAGAGACACCGGCATTCACTTCCTGGTTCGGACACTGTCTCCCGCAGGGCAGGCCTTAAAGGCCCAGTGCACGCACAGTTGCAGAATATCTGAAATTAGGCCAGAATGCTGCTGGACTATAAAAGAGGCTCTGCCCTCTTGATCATTGCCTGAGCGTTGTTGTGTTACCTAAAGTTTGTCATTGCAAATGTTCTCCTAGTGTTTTCCAGTTCCCAGTGTTACCCGTTCCTGCTGCCTGTACCCTGTATCCCGTGCCTCTGTGCCGTCAAGAGTTGGAGTCGTGTTGTGTCTTCCATTGCATCTGTTGTGTCACACCCCGCCGGGTGTCTGTCTGCTGTCGGAGCCTCATCTTAGCCTGAATCCAGCGCTACTGTCTACATTGCCTCAGGTACCCTTTCTGGACTATAGACATTGCATTGTACCTGTTTGGCTAGCTGCTATCCCACTACGCGGTACGGCCCGGTGGGTCCACACCCCACGCCGGGACCCCGGCTCTGTCTGACTCCATGTGTACAGATATATTCTTACCTAGAAGCAATGCTTCTGGGTAAGAATACCTCTGTATATACAGAGTCCAATGGAGCATGCCACGATTTTTGTTTCTGTCGGATTCGGAAAGAAAAATGCATCTGTATGAAACAAATCTTCACTTGGTAAATCAAGACACAATGGTGAAGCTGATTACTCATAATCAGGCCTGTATTTCTGCGGTCCGATCCCTTCCCCCCCGTTTTCAGCTCTCCAAGTTAGCCGCCATCGTCTCAGTCTTCACCATGGAGAGCTTCTCCGGAAGTCTGAGACACACCTCAACCCCCTCCGCTTGACCAGCGCCGATTATGCCGGCCCCTTTGTTCGGTGCTGTGTTCAGCAGTGCCAACGTCATCAGCGCTCATCCATCGGAGGGAGTGTATCTCAGAATTCCAGAGAAGCTCTCTATAGTGAAGTCTACCAGACCGCAGGAACAATGGCCTGATCATTCAGGATCGGGCCAGCATGTAAATTCACTATACATTTCCAATGTATAGTAGCAAAACATTTCTGGGACTGAAGGGTCGCTTTAATCGTCTGCAGTTTATTATTGGTCTACTGAACTTGCTCTACCTCTTGTAAAGTTTGTTTATAATGGGGGCTTCAATTAAAAGGTGTTGTCTGCCTTAAATAGATTCACAAAGAAGTGATATACAGACATTGATATACAGACATTGCTATACAATCTTCAGTTTACCTAGATCAATAAATATTAAAATTGAAAGGCCTCTGTATTGTATAGTCAACACAAGATGTACAATGTGAGACAAATACAAAAATTGATAATATTGTTTTTTCTTTTTTGTAAAAAGAATATAGCTCCATCATCATATTTGCCAGCCTATCGGGGAATGTCCTTTGTTCTTACGTGTTATTCATGGTATCCTTGTGCCTTGTAGATGTTTTGCTGTGATCCTGGACGCCCATTTTCTGATCTTCAGAAATATCATATTCTCGGACATCATTAACTTCTTTAACCTGACCCGTTAGCACTTTTACAACGAACATTACAATGTACTGAGAGAAAAGAACAGAAATACCGATAAGTGGAAAGCAATATTTATTCTAGTAGGCTGCAAGCAAAGCCGGTTTAAGACACATACATAATTAATCTCGTTCGATTTATAATCTGAAGTTGCTGATAAACATAATGGGCATGCTTAACCCTTTCCAGCCATTTTTCGAATTTTCACTTAAGTTTTTTCCTCCCCACATTCCTAAAGCCATAACTTTTTTATTTTTCCATCAATATTGGCGCTTCTTTTTTGCAGGACGAGTTGTAGATTTTCACTGCACCATTTGTTGTACCATATAACGTAGTGGGAAACTGGGAAAAAATATTTGTGGGGTGAAATAGGAAAAAAACTGTTATTCCTCAATCTTTTGGGGGGTTTTGTTTTCACTGCGTTCACCGTGCGGTAAGAACGGCATGTTAACTTTATCCTGCGGGTCATACAATTATGGTGATACCAAATTATTATAGTTTTTTTAATGTTTCACAAATTTTACAAGGAAAAAACTGGTTGTTAAAAATAAAATGTTAGTTTTGTCGCCATATTCTGAGAGCCATAACTTTTTTATTTTTCTGTTGATTGAGCGGTATGAGGGCTTATTTTTTTGCGGGGCAAGCTGTTGTTTCTAGTGGTACCGTTTTGTGGTACATGAGACTTTTTTTTATTCCATATATTTTTATTGAGAATATGCAAAGAAATATAAACAAGTCAGGCAATTTATACATTTCGGCTCGCAGGCCTGCTGTAAATTTACTCATATACACTACCGTTCAAAAGTTTGGGGTCACCCAGACAACTTTGTGTTTTCCATGAAAACTCACACTTATATTTATCAAATGAGTTGCAAAATGACTAGAAAATATAGTCAAGACATTGACAAGGTTAGAAATAATGATTTTTATTTGAATTAATAATTTTCTCCTTCAAACTTTGTTTTTGTCAAAGAATGCTCCATTTGCAGCAATTACAGCATTGCAGACCTTTGGCATTCTAGCTGTTAATTTGCTGAGGTAATCGGGAGAAATTTCACCCCATGCTTCCAGAAGGCCCTCCCACAAGTTGGATTGGCTTGATGGGCACTTCTTGCGTACCATACGGTCAAGCTGCTCCCACAACAGCTCTATGGGGTTGAGATCTGGTGACTGCGCTGGCCACTCCATTACAGATAGAATACCAGCTGCCTGCTTCTTCCCTAAATATTTCTTGCATAATTTGGAGGTGTGCTTTGGGTCATTGTCCTGTTGTAGGATGAAATTGGCTCCAATCAAGCGTTGTCCACAGGGTATGGCATGGCGTTGCAAAATGGAGTGATAGGCTTTCTTAGTCAAAATCCCTTTTACCTTGTACAAATCTCCCACTTTACCAGCACCAAAGCAACCCCAGACCATCACATTACCTCCACCATGCTTGACAGATGGCATCAGGCACTCTTCCAGCATCTTTTCAGTTGTTCTGCGTCTCACAAATGTTCTTCTGTGTGATCCAAACACCTCAAACTTCGAATCGTCTGTCCATAACACTTTTTTCCAATCTTCCTCTTTCCAATGTCTGTGTGCTTTTGCCCATATTAATATTTTCCTTTAATTAGCCAGTCTCAGATATGGCTTTTTCTTTGCCACTCTGCCCTGAAGGCCAGCATCCCGGAGTCGCCTCTTCACTGTAGACGTTGACACTGGCGTTTTGCGGGTACTATTTAATGAAGCTGCCAGTTCAGGACCTGTGAGGCGTCTATTTCTCAAACTAGAGACTCTAATGTACTTGTCTTGTTGCTCAGTTGTGTAGCGGGGCCTCCCACTTCTCTTTCTACTCTGGTTAGAGCCTGTGTGTGCTGTCCTCTGAAGGGAGTAGTACACACCATTGTAGGAAATCTTCAGTTTCTTGGCAATTTCTTGCATGGAATAGCCTACATTTCTAAGAACAAGAATAGACTGTCGAGTTTCACATGAAAGCTCTCTTTTTCTAGCCATTTTGAGAGTTTAATCGAACCCACAAATGTAATGCTCCAGATTCTCAACTAGCTCAAAGGAAAGTCAGTTTTATAGCTCCTCTAAACAGCAAAACTGTTAACAGCGGTGCTAACATAATTGCACAAGGGTTTTCAAGTGTTTTCTAATCATCCATTAGCCTTCTAACACAGTTAGCAAACACAATGTACCATTAGAACACTGGAGTGATGGTTGCTGGAAATGGGCCTCTATACACCTATGTAGATATTGCATTAAAAACCAGACGTTTGCAGCTAGAATAGTCATTTAGCACATTAACAATGTATAGAGTGTATTTCTGATTAATTTAATATTATCTTCATTGAAAAAAACTGTGCTTTTCTTTCAAAAAAAAGGAAATTTCTAAGTGACCCTAAACTTTTGAACGGTAGTGTATATAGGTAAAGCAATTATATCAGACCTAGCCAAGTAGCACAATAAACAAATGTAACAGTCTGAACAGGCTACGAGTTTATGTAAAAAAAGGCACCCGCTTGGTTATGTCTTTCTTCCGTTAATCCTCAGACACATTCCCCAAAAGCATTGAAGAAACATCAACAACAACAATAACAAAAACAGGTGACTGTCTCTAGACTCTTAGAAAAGTAGTTGGAAGTACAAGGTTGCTCTGCAGTGGTATGTGAGGTATTAATATTAGCTCTACCTTAAAGGGGGGGGGGAGAGCAAGGGATGACCGTATAATGAGCTTTTGGCAAAGTCTATCCAATTCTGCCACGTTTTTAATAATTTAACATGAGTTCCACTCTCCCAGCCAGCCAACTCCTCCATTCTAAAAATCTGTCTAATCTTATCCAACCATTGAGATATGGAAGGCGGGGTCGTCGATTTCCAGTTCAGAGGAATGAGTAGTTTAGCTGCTGTCAGCAGATGGGTTACTAATGAATGTTTAGCTGGCCGAACTGAGGAATTATGTATCACTCTTGAGCTGGTGGTGTTGTGGCTACCTAATTCCATCTTACATATTACATTTATATGTCTCGTGACCTCAGACCAAAATGTCTTTAGGACTGAACAGTGATACCATATATGTGAGATAGTCCCTACCTCCGATCTACATCTCCAGCATAGCTCATCCACGGTAAACCGCCATTTATAGAGTAGTTGGGGGGGTCTTATACTATCTCGTAAGGATCTTGTAGGAGTTCTCTTGTATCTTAACACATCGAGAGAATCCGTGTGAGTTGGACAAAATACTAGAAACTTCCGCAGGGGTAAAAGTGGTGGAAAGCTCCTTTTCCCATGCCAACAAATATCTAGGCTTGAGCAGAGCAGCTAACTACAGGATAGTGTAGATTTTAGAGATAAGGCCCTTGGGAAGTTTAGGAAATAACAAATAATGTTCTAGCCAATTAATATCCCGCAGGGGTTGTGTATATTTCGTACAAAATTTTTTACACACCAAATTAAATGCAAGTTCATGTATGAATGAGAGGGAGGTAGACTCTAGCGGAGTCAATAAGCCAGCCAGCTTCGGCAGGTCCGAGACATTTCTTAAAGTAGGATAAAGCGTTGTATGCAAAAAGGCTGGGAGAACACTAAGTGGCATAAGTGGAGATGGCCCCCTATCAGCTATTGGTTTGTGGAACAAGTTCTGCCACACCTCCACAGTGCCTTTTATTGTATGACTGGAATGGACGCCCTTAAGTAGTACATCAGACCAAAGGTGTATAACCCCCTCATCTCCAAGAATGTGTCGCTCAATGTGTACATGTGGCCACTTAGTCTACTGTATATGTACCAAGTTCAACCATCTTGCTAAATGATTAGCTCTATAATATGCCTGAACATCTGGCAATCCGCATCCCCCCTGCAATCTACCTATTTCGTAATTGAGCATATGCAATTTTAGGGTGAGCAGAGTTCCATATAAACTTCGAAAATAAGCGGTGAATTTGGACGAAATATGATTGCGGAATCCATATAGGAATGGTCTGCATCACATATAAAATTTGTGGCATTATATAACATTTTAGTATATTTTTCCTCCCCATCCAAGAGACATACAGGATTTTTAAACCTGAGAGATGCAAGCTAATTTTCTTGATTAACGTTTTATAGTTATATTCGAACAGCTTAGTAGGGTCTGGGCAGATGCGGACACCCAGGTACGTTATGTCAGTAGAGTTCCAGACAAAAGGTGCAGACAATTTAAGTTTGTGAATTACTGGTTTTGGCATCGTGATATTTAAAGCCACCGATTTGGCTAGATTGATCTTAAAGTTTGAAACTTTTCCAAAATCATCAAGTATCGCGAGAATCTCCGGAAAAGCTTGAAGGGGGTTTGATATAAATAAAAGTAAATCATCGGCAAATGCAGCCGTTGAGTGAGTAACCTCCCCTATCTTAAGGCCATGAATCTCTTTGGATTGTATACATTTCTGAATTAGGGGTTCTATTGTGAGCACAAAGAGAGATGGAGATAACGGGCAGCCCTGTCTCGTACCATTTTGAATATTAAAAGATGGGGAAAGGGTGCCATTTATTCTAATCCTAGCAGATGGCTTATTATAAAGCGTGAAGATGGCTTTAATAAAGGCGGGAGGAAAACCATATCTAACCAGGGCCGCTGCCATAAAGTCCCACGCCACCCGATCGAATGCCTTCTCTGCGTCAGTGCTGAGCAGCACTAGCGGAAGTCTTTTTCTTTTGGCCCAAGATATGACAATAATCACTCTAGTCGTGTTAAACTTCCCTTCTCTGTGAGGGACAAATCCTGTCTGTTCCGGATTTATCAGTTTGGGAAGCAATAAATTTATACGATGTGCCAGTAGATTTGCCCACCATTTAACATCTGTATTCAGAAGGGAGATGGGCCTATAACTCACACACACCATAGGGTCCTTGCCATCCTTTGGGATGACTGTTATATGGGCGTCAAGCATTTGTTTGGAAAGGGTGTCTCCCGCTAAAAGTGAATTGCTAAGTTTCACAAAATGTGGCAACAAAGTTGCGGCAATTTTTTTGTAGTAGAGTATAGGGAACCCATCCGGGCCAGGGCTTTTGCCACTAGGTATGGAGGACAATACTTCCTTCATCTCTTGTTCCGTAAAAGGGGACATTAATTCCGCCAAATCATCTTCTTCTAACTTGGGTAAGGAAATGGAATCAAGGAAAGCGGCGATAGGACCCACACGACCCTCTAGTATGGAAGATGGATCATTAAACCGTATATTATAGAGAGAGGAATAAAATCTATGGAATTCCATTGCAATATTCTCTGTGGAGGAGACCACTTCTCCCTTATCTGTTTTCATTTTGGCAATAAAGGATTTTTCTTTTTGTTTTTTGATAAGGCTCGACATAATTTTGGACCCCTTATCTCCATGGGCATAGTATTTAAATTTGCATCGCTGGAGTGCCCTAGCAGCTTTAACATTCAGGAGATCCTTAAAGAGGTTCTGTCACCAGATTCTCAAATCCCTATCGCCTATTGCATGTGATCGGCGCTGCAATGTAGATAACAGTAACGTTCATTTTTGGCCAAGTTATGAGCTATTTTATATATATATATGCAAATGAGCTTTGAAATGGACAACTGGGCGTGTTTTTTTTCGTATGTCCAACTGGGCGTGTATTGTGTTTTTAACTGCGCGTGTTTACGTGTATGACGCTGACCAATCAGTGACCAGTCAGAGTCAGACACTCCTCTCCATTCATTTACACAGCAGCATCGTTCTTACTAGAACGATGTGCAGCCACATACACAAGTGTCCTGATAATGAATACACATGAAATCCAGCCTGGACGTCATGTGTATTCAGAATCCTGACACTTCTGAATCTTTTCTGTGTGATTTCCAGCAAGGGAAACGAAATCTCGTTTACCTCGTAATCTCGCGAGATTACGCGTGGCTTGCTGTAATCTCACAGAAAAGATTCAGAAGTGTCAAGATTCTGAATACACATGACGTCCAGGCTGGATTTCATGTGTATTTATTATCAGGACACTTGTGTATGTGGCTGCACATCGTTCTAGTAAGAACACTATGTGCTTTGTAAATGAATGTAGAGGAGTGTCTGACGCTGACTGGTCACTGATTGGTCAGCGTCATACACGTAAACACGCCCAGTTAAAAATACAATACACACCCCGTTGGACATACGAAAAAAAAACACGCCCAGTTGTCCATTTCAAAGCTCATTTGCACATATATAAAATAGCTCATAACTTGGCCAAAAATGAACGTTTTTAAAAAAAAAAACACGTTACTATTATCAACATTGCAGCGCCGATCACATGCAATAGGAGATAGGGATTTGAGAATCTGGTGACAGAGCCTCTTTAAGATCATTTCTCAATTTCGCAAGTTCAATTTGAGAATGCGGTATAGAAGATTGCTTTCTGATAGTTTCTAAAGCTGAAATTTTATTCAAAAGGGAATTCACTCGGGCCTCTCTATCTTTTTTGACCCTAGAGCCCAAAGCAATAAACTCGCCTCTGATGCAGGCCTTATGGGCCTCCCATATTATTGGCAAAGGGGTCTCCGGAATGTCATTGAAGCGAAAATACCCCTGGAGTTTGCTCTGGATTGTCTAAATATGTTCTGGGGAACCCAGTAGTGTCTCATTTAGTGACCAGGATGGTGTTTTTCTGGGGAGAGAGGAAATGGCTAAGGACATGGAAATCAGCACGTGATCAGATATCAAGATAGCCCCTATGTCAGAAGCATTGACTTCGCCTAGGTGTCTGCCAGATATATAGATGCGATCTAATCTGTGCTATGTCTTGTGTACTGGAGAATAATATGTGAAGTCCTTTGTGTCAGGATGGGCTGCTCTCCATACGTCAACCAGCGAAAGATCTCCTAGCGCCCTCTTTATTATCCTAATCGCCCTGTTAGACATAGCCCGTGTTTTAGAAGTAGTGTCAAGGTTACGCTCTAATATACAATTAAAATCTCCTCCAAGCACTAGCACTCCATCCTGAAAGGTTTGTAGTTTATGCAAAGTACGAGTCAACCATTTATCTTGGTTTCTATTAGGTGCATAAATGTTAGCTAGAGTAACTATTGTGTTTCCTATTGTCCCTTTAACAAATACATATGTAGCAGCAGGATCAATTTGTTGAGCTAACAAAGTAAAGGGAACAGATCTACCAATAGCTATACTAACACCTCTCGAGGCAGAAGAGTGCGTGCTATGAAACCACTTTAAGAAGGAAGTGTGCGATAATGAGGGAGTGTGTGAGCGTCTAAAATGGGTTTCCTGCAGGAAAAGTATATCCGAGCGGGCTTTCCTAGCAATAGCGAACATTTGGCTGCGTTTTTAAGGAGTGTTAAGTCCTCTCGCATTCATCGATACAATATGTACCTCAGCCATAGTTACCGGTGTACACTGGGTTAGGGATAAGGGGAAGTTACTCAAGAGTCGTCACCACAACCTCTAACTTATAACCAATTGCATAATAAATATAAACATTGCAACAATTGCAGTACTTATCGCATTGAAATCGGACTACAAGGTCTGAGAGTACCTTAATCCAAACTCCCATCTGGGGTAGTAAAATAGCCCTTAAAACAAATAGATACAGCAGAATGTACATATACATTAGAGAAAAACACATCCAACTCATACTTAAGGAAGGAGAAGAAACGCACTTTATGTTAATAGCAAAATAACTGGTAGTACCATTATGATTTATCTCACAAAAGGATACATAGACTTCCAGCTGAAAATCTGTAACAATCAATCAGAGGCCCTTCACTACTAAAAAGAATTTCGGCAAGCCATTTCACCTCATATAAGCCTCTCTTAAATATCCAGAGAAGCCACAAATGTCACGTCTCCATGTTTCAGATGGGATCTCTTCTTGGAGACTTAGCCTTGGTTTGTAGAGACCAGACATCTGGAGGCGGTAGATCCGGATACAGAGTTTGAAGATGAACAGGTAGCCACGAGGGGATATCCATTGGAGGAATACGGAGCACAGTCCAGAGCTTATGCAAATCCGCAGGTTGTCTAACCACAAAAGGTTTACCGTTATTTACCATCGATATTCCAAAAGGGTACAACCATCTGTAGGGAATGCGACGATCTCTAAGAAAATCTGTGAGAGGATTTAAGATGCGTCGTTTGGTTAGTGTACTAGCTGCCACGTCTTGAAAAAACAGGACCTTACAACTATCGTAGTAAACTCCCTGCGAATCCCTGGCCTTTTGCAGAACTGCAGCCGTGTCCACAAAGCTAAGGAGCCCACGGACCACATCTCTGGGCGGCTCCTCTGGAGCAGGTTTAGGTCTGAGCGCTCTATGTATACGTTCGATAACAATCTGAGAGGCCCGATCCGCCCCCAGAAGATCCGAAAAAATCTGAATGGCCGCTTCCCTCAATGCCTCCGGTGCAACTGTCTTCGGCACTCCTCTAAGCCGAATGTTCTTCCTCCTGTTGCGATTCTCTTGATCCTCCAACTGAAGAACTGCTTGATTTAAGTGTTCTTGTTGGGAGATAACATTCTGCTGTGCCACTGTGCTGTGAGACAATAAAGCAGTTTGAACGTTTTCCAGCTCATCCACTCAGAGTTTTTTACATGGCGTTTTTACGTGGCAGTTTTGAAAAACGTCCGCAGAAAAATACAGCGACGAAAAAGAAGTGCATGTCACTTCTTAAGCCGTTTTTGGGGCCGTTTTTCATAGACTCTATAGAAAGACAGCTCCAAAAACGGCTGGTAAAAACGCAGCGAAAAACACGACTTTGAATAAAAAACGGCTGAAAATCAGGAGCTGTTTTCCCTTGAAAACAGCTCCGTATTTTGAGACGTTTTTTATTTTGTGCGTGCACATACCCTTAAAAACACTAGTGTTTTTGTAAAGTTCTTTTTAAACTACAGGCGCTTTTGACGCGTTTTCGTCATTTTTTTGCACGCCCTTGGCGTGTTTTTTTGCCGCGCAATCAGAACGCCCATTGACTATAGAAATTAGGTGCGATTTTGGCGCATTTTCTGCGCATTTTACGTGCAAAATAACTTTTTTTACGCGACACATCTTTAACCCCTTCCCGAAATTTGCCGTATGGGTACGCCATGGAAAGCTAGTGCTTCCTGCAATTTGCCGTATCCATACGCCAAATGCTTGGCACCAGCTTAGAAGCGGAGCCGGTGCCATCATCGCCGGATCTCAGCGGTATCTTACTGCTGACATCCGGCTGTAATGGCGGGGACAGAAATTTGCTTAGATCCCCGCCATTAACCCCTTCAATGCAGTGTTCAAACGCGATCGCTACATTTAAGGTGTTAAATGAAATTGCCGGTGTTCTGGTGGCTGCAATGGCAACCGGAGGCCTAATACTGGCCTCCCGGTCTTCTTAGCACGGAAGCCGGTCAAGTTCCGCCCGGTGGCGGAGCCTGATCGGCTTCCGTAGCCACCGGCAAGATGGCGCCGGCTCAGGAGCTGATCCGGCGTCATCAGCGGTGGAAGTCAGCTGTATGTTACAGCTGACATCCACCTGTAACGGATGGAAACTGAGCTAGCTCCGATCCCTGCCATTAACCCCTTCGATGCAGCAATCGAAAGCGATCACTGCATCTCAGCGGTTGCTAGCAGATCGCCAGCCCTGACAGGCAATCAGGACTGGCGACTGCCGCTATGGCAACAAGAGACACAATGGCTCAAAAAAAAAGTTAACAAAAAAAAAGTTTGAAAAAAATAAAAGTTTCAAGTAATAAAATAAAACACAATCGCCCTTTTTCTCTTATCAAGTCGTTTATTATTGAAAAATAATAATAAACCATACGTATTTGGTATCGCCGCGACCGTAACGACCTGAGGTATCAAAATATTATATTATTTATAACACGCGGTGAATAGCGTAAAAAAAAACTTTAAAAATGATACCAGAGTTTCTGTTTTTTGGTCACTTTGCCCTACAAATATTGGAATAAAAAGTGATCAAAAAGTCGCACGTATCCAAAAATGGTACCTATAAAAACTATAGCTCGTCTCGCAAAAAACAAGCCCTCATTCAGCTCCATCGACAAAAAAGTTAAAAAGTTATGGTTCTCACAACTTGGCGACAGAAAAAATACATTCTTTTTACAAAAGTAATTTTATTCTGCAAAAAGTTGTAAAACATAAAAAAGTGCTATAAAATATGTATCGCCGGAATCGTACTGACCCGCAGAATAAAGTTAACATGTGATTTATAACGTGTGATGAACGCTGTATAAAAAAACTAAGATAAAATGTGACCTAAAAAAACTAAAAAATCTATGCCAGAATTGCGTTTTTTTTGTTTACCTGGCCTCCCAAAAAATAGGATAAAAGGTCACATGTACCCCAAAATGGTACCAATAATAACTACAGCTCGTCCCGCAAAAAAACAGCCCTCATACCACTTCGTCTATGAAAAAATAAAATTAGTTATGGCTCCAATAAGTCAGGAAGTAAAAAATATGCAGTTGTGCAGCCCGAGGGGAACATTTCTTCTGTTTCAAGAGGCGATTTATCAAGGACCTAAAATTAGGGAACCAGGAAGGGGAGGGCCCAAACATATCTGCTGGAAGCGACGGTGCCCGTATTATACAGGACAACAGTTTCCCAGCAAAATTACCCAAACTGCAAAGGTGCGGAGTGTGGACCAAAAGGGGCATAAGAAAGAACGCCATATATCAGTGCAACACCGGCCTGTGCAGAAGGGATTGCTTCACAGCGTAACACACATCTATGGATCATTTTATAGCTTTTTTACCCCATTATTATACCACCTGACTATGCCCCTGATGTACTCTGCCCAGCTTACATATGCCCCCACATTATAAACTGAAACACCAGCAATACTCAAACAAATCTACTACCAAGCAAAATCCGCTCTCCAAAAGCCAAATGGCGCTCCCTCTGCTCTGAACCCTACTCTGTGCCCAAACAGCAGTTTCCTTCCACATATATGGCATCGTCATACCCGGGAGAACCCTTTTGACAATTTTTGGGGGTGTCTCCAGTGGCATAAGCTGGGCATGACATATTTGCCATTGAAATGGCATATCTAGAGAAAAGTATAATTTGCACCATCCGCAGCGCATTCATTTATGGAAAAGACCTGTGGGGTGACAATGCTCACTCTACCCCTTAATAAATGCCTTGAGGGGTGTAGTTTCCAAATGGGGTCACTTCTCAGGGGTTTCTTTTTATTATTTCACATCAGAGCCCTCCAATTGTGAACCAATACTTTGTAAATCGCCAAATTAGGCCTCGATTTTACATGGTACGCTTTCACTCCTGAGCCTAGTCGAATGTCCAGGCAAAGGATTAGGGCCACATGTAGGGTGATTCTAAAACCGGGAAACACAGCATAATTATAAGAGAGCGGTCTTGTTATGGTGGCACAAGCTGGGCACCACATATTGGCATATCTATGGAAAAAAATCAAATTTTCACTCTGCAACATCGAGTGCACACTAATTTCTACAAAACACCTGCAGGGTTAACATGCTTACTACACCCCTAGGTAAATGCATTGAGGGGTGTAGTTTCCAAAATGGGGTCACTTCTGGGGGGTTTCCACTGTTTTGATCCCACAGGCGCCCAGAAACCAATCCAGCAAAATCTGCACTCCAAATGGCACTCCTTCCCTTCTGAGCCCTGCCGTGTGCCCAAACAGCAGTTTATGACCACATATGGGGTATTGCCGTACTCGGGAGAAATTGCTTTACAAATGTTGGGGTGTTTTTATTTTCACTGCCCAATTCTGATTCTATAAAACATCTGTGGGGTCAAAATGCTTACTACACCCCTAGATGAATTCCTCAATTGGTGTAGTTTCCTAAATGGAAACACTTTTGGGCGTTTTCATTGTTTTGTCCCCTCAGGGGCTTTGCAAATGCGACATGGCCTCCACAAACCATTCCTGCTAAATGTGATCTCCAAAAGCCAAATAGCGCTCTTTCCCTTCTAAGCCCTGCCTTGTGTCCAAACAGCTGTTTATTACAACATGTGGGTTATTGTTTTAATCGGGAGAAATTGCTTTACAAATTTTGCAGTGCTTTTTCTCCTTCAGTCCTTGTGGAAATGAGAAAAAAATTACCTAAACCTACATTTTCTTTAAAAAAATTTAGATTGTAATTTTCAGGGCCTACTTCCAATAATTTCTGAAAAAAACGCTCTCTATACCCCTAGATAATTTCCTCAATGGGTGTCATTTCCAAAATGGGGTCACTTGTGGGGGGGTTTCCGCTGTTTTCTCCCCTCAGGGGCTGTGCAAATGTGACATGGCCTCTGCAAACCATTCCTGCTAAATGTGAACTCCAAAAGCCAAATGGCGCTCCATCCCTTTTAAGCCCTGCTGTATGACCAAACAGCCGTTTATGACTACATGTGGGGTATTCTTTTTACTCGGGAGAAATTGCTTTACAAATTTTGCAGTGCTTTTTCTCCTTTAGTTCTTGTGGAAATGAGAAAAAAAATCGCTAAACCTACATTTTCTTTGAAAAAATGTAGATTTTAATTTTCACGGCCTACTTCCAATAATTTCTTTAAAAAACCTACAGAACCTGGGCAATTAATATTGAGTTGCATTTCTCTGGTAAAACCTTCTGTGTTATAAAAAAAATTGGATTAAAAATTTATTTCTGCAAAAAAATATGACATTTGTAAATTTCACCTCTACATTGCTTTAATTCCTGTGAAACGTCTAAAGGGTTAAGAAATTTTCTAAACGCTGTTTTAAATACTTTGAGGGGTGAAGTTTTAAAAATGGGGTGACTTTTTGGGGGTTTCTAATATATAAGGCCCTCAAATCCACTTCACAACTGAAATTTCGTTAAATTTTGCTGTTTTTCACAATTAAATATTGAACATATCGAGCAAATTTTGCCAGTAACATAAAGTCCAATGTGTCACGAGAACACAGTCTCAGAATCGCTTGGATAGGTAAAAGCATTCCGAAGTTATTACCACATAAAGTAAAACATGTCAGATTTGAAAAATTAGGCTCTGTCAGGAAGGTCAAAAGTGGCCAAAGAGGGAAGGGGTTAAACAAAATGGGTCGTATGCACTAACGGCGTGCTATACCATTGATGTCAATGGGATGCTTAAACCAAGCATTTTTTATGCTTTTTTCAGTGTGACAAATGCACAAACAAAAGCACCAAATGCCGACAATACTTAACAATGATAAATGAAGTGGGGGGCACCAAAGGGCAATTCTGCACAGGGCACCCTGAAGCCTAAGGCCGGCCCTGAATATAGTTACCCCTGGCAGTCACTATTTATATGAGTAGCGTGTACACTGCTCACATGTCTGAACCCCACTTGTCAGGAAAATTGGAGTCCCTTGATCCTATCCAGCCGAGAAGAGATATAGAGGTGCCACACATTAATGTGATTCTCTCCGTTGAAGTCTAAGGGAGTCCCTGGCCTCATTGTACTTGTGTTTCCTATAGACTTTAGTGTAGAGGGGCTACAAGCATATAAAGCTTCAGCTATACAGTGATGTGAAACCGCTTTTGCCCCTCCCCAATTTCTATTTATCCATAGTTATCACACTTCAATGTTTCAGATATACTTTTGATATTAGACAAAGATAACCCAAGTAAACAAAATGCTGTTTTTAAATGAAGATTTCATTTTTTTGAAGGGAAGGAAAAATGCTTTTCAGTCCTACCTGGCCCTATGTGAAAAAGTAATTGCCCCCTTAGCTACTAAATAAGGTCCCATGCACACGACCGTAGATAATCACGGTCCGTAATTATGGACCCATTAACTTCTATGGCCGACGGACACCTTCCCGTAAATTTACGGGAAGGTGTCCAGGCCGTAGGAACCTTCCGTACAAAATTAGGACATGTCCTATTTTTTTTATTTTACGGACCATGCTCCCATACTTTATAATGGAAGCACAGCCCGCAAATGCGGACGGATGTTTGCGGCCGCCCATGCCCGTAATCATGGACCGTGATTATGGGCACGGTCTTGTGCATGGGGCCTCAACTAGTTAACCAAATTCAATTAACAATTGGGTTCAATTTTACTAGCCACACCCAGGCAATATTACTGCCAGACCTGTTGAATCTAAACATCACTAAAATAGAACCTGTCTGGCAATGTGAAACAGACTAGAAGGTCGGAAAAAGCAGATGATGCCATGTTCTAAAGAGATTCATATATAGCTGCAAACAAAGTCATTGAAATCTACCAGTCTGGAAAGGGTTACAAAGCCATTGCTAAGGCTCTGGAAATCCAGTGAATCACAGTGAAGGTCATTATCCACAAATGGAGAAAACTTGGAACAGTGCTGAACTATTCCAGGAGTGGCATGACTACCAAAATTTCATTAAAAGACTAATCCAGGAGATGAGAAAAGAATCAAGACAAACATCTAAAGAACCTCAGGCCTCACTTGCCTCAGTTAAGGTTAATGTACTCCATTCTGCAATTTGAAAGACACCTGGCAAAAATGGCATCCATTGGGGAGATGCAAGGCGCAAACCACTGCTGACCAAACAGAACACAAAGGCTCGTCTCATATTTGCCAAAAAACATCAAGATGACCCCCAAGACTTTTGGGATAATAATATGTGGACTGATGAGTCAAAGGTGGAACTTTTTAGAAGACATGGGTCTCATTACATCTGGTGTAAAGCTAACACCATATTCTACCATGAGAACGTCATACTAACAGTCAAATATGGAGGTGGTAGTGTGATGGTCTGATGCTGCTTTGTTTCTGCAGGACCTGGAGGACTTGTCATAATTGATGGAACCATGAATTCTGCTCCCTACCAGAAAATCCTGAAGGAGAATGTCCGCCTGCCAGTTCGTGACCTAAAGCTCAAGCGCAGTTGGATTATGCAGCAGGACAATGATCCGAAGCACCTAAGCAAGTCCACCTCTAAATGGCTCAGAAGACCCAAAATTAAGGTTTTGGAGTGGCCGAGTCAAAGTCCTGACTTGAAACCCATTGAGATGCTGAGTGGACAGTTAATGCTAGCAAAACACTACAATGTAGTTGTGACACCCATGGCCACGGACCGTCTGGATTACTCACCCCTCGATGGACGCAGCCATGGATCAGTGAGAGCTGGCCCGCATCTCCTCCTCAGGAGACGCCAGTGCTCACTTCCGCTTCACTTTGCTTTGTCCCGTAGGAATTTAATTATATGTCTAATTAGCCCATAATCACCCGGGACTATAAGAAGGGCCCTGCCTCTTTCTTCATTGCCTGAGTATTGTGTTTACCCGTGTTAGTCTTTGCAAATCGTCCCTTAGTGTTTTCCAGTTCCCAGTGTTCCCGTACCTGCTACCTGTATCCCGCGGTACCTTGTTTCTATGCCATAGATAGTTGGAGTCTGGTGTCTGCCTGCTGCCAAGGTCCCATCCGAGCCTACCATCGCTACTGTCTGTATTACCACAGGTACCTTTATTCGAACTGTAGACATTGACTTGGTATCCTGTTGGCCAGCTGCTATCCCGCTATGGCGGTACGGCCCAGTGGGTCCACATACCCACAGATCGTGACAGTAGTCAAGTTAAAACAATTCTGCAAAATTCCTCCATTGCGATGTAAAAGACTCATCGTAAGTTATTGCAAACATTTGAGTACAGTTGTTACTGCCAAGGGTGCCACAACCAGTTATTAGATTTGGGAGGCAATTGCTTTTTCACATGGGCGATATAGGTTTTAAATAAATGTTCATCCTCACAAAATGTAATGATCATTTAAAAACTTCATTTTGTGTTTACTCGTGTTGTCTTATATAAAAATGAGTTGGATCATCTGAAACATTTAAATGTGACAAATTAAAAAAACTATAAGAAATCGTGTGAAGGGCAAATTCTTTTCACAGCTTTGTACATAGTTGAAATAGGAAGTCAGGTGGGACCCGTCTGCGTCCTGATGGGAACGGGTTTTCACCCACCCACCTACCTAGTAAGTATGGCCTTTTTTGTGGTTTTGATGATATCTATGTCCCATTTTTTCTGTTTGTGTTTTTAAATTAGGAACGAAAAGTTCTGGTTAGGGACTCGCAAGGCACTGGGGACCCTTGACGTTGGGTTGCGAGCTTTGCGTATTTTGGCCAAAATAACAACTAATACCCCATGTTTCATGGATATTTCTTACTACGTATACTACACTTTTTTTTCAGGACGCAGCCGGGTCTTATATGCTGGGAGGGCATGATGTGCTGGCGTTTGGTTTGGAATGCAGAGCAGCCCGCTTTAGCTAACACTAGTGGCGTTACAAATAGGCTGTTATTCGGCAAGATACGCCATGCCTGACGACCAGCACATTATCCCTCCACGTATTACACATAGTACTGACACCCCATGTACTATTCACAGCACTGACCCCTATTCATCACATTTATTTATTTATTTATTTATTTTTATTACATTATTACACAGTTCTGACACTTTCATACATACATATTTATTTTTTACCATCCATTCACACCCTAGCACTACACTGACACTCATTTATCGCACACCTTTGAGCACTTAGTTCGCCACTCCCCTCAAGACCAGTGGGAGGGGCTATCACTATTTAATGCACACACCTTCTGCAGCATTTTTTGACCCGTCTGCGTCCTGATGGGAACGGGTTTTCACCCACCCACCTACCTAGTAAGTATGGCCTTTTTTGTGGTTTTGATGATATCTATGTCCCATTTTTTCTGTTTGTGTTATATAAAAATGAGTTGGATCATCTGAAACATTTAAATGTGACAAATTAAAAAAACTATAAGAAATCGTGTGAAGGGCAAATTCTTTTCACAGCTTTGTACATAGTTGAAATAGGAAGTCAGGTGGGGTCTGGGTCCCAGAGGTGGCAAAGCCTCCACCAACTTTAATTTGGCCCTGCACTTATGGAAGATTATGCATTTACATTAAACATATTTATGATCATTTCTATCATTTGATTTGCTATACTGCTGTAAAAATCAATTAAAAAATATATATAGTATAACTGTGTCTATATAGCTGCTGTTCAGTATTCATAGGTATCCAAAAGGTAGCCAAGTTTAGCAAATTTGTTACCTTAACACCTTCCCGACCGCCCACTGTCTTTTGACGTCAGGCGGTGCGGATGCTTAATCTACAGAGACGTCTTTTGGCGTCGCTGCAGTTCAGGCTGATGAGCGCTCGTGTGAGCACTCATCCTCTAAGCAGGAGCTGTTACTAACAGCTCCTGATCTTAGAGCAGCCTCCTGAACACAGCTGGGGTCGGCAAACATTCGGACCCCAGCTGTGTAACCCTTTGATTACCGCGGTCCGTGACCGCGGCATGATCAAAGGGAATTTCCCTCTTTGATCGCATCACCGGGATTCCAGTGATGCGATCAAACAATGGGGAATCCCTCTGTAGTCAGCCCTGGGGATCTACAAAGGACCCCAGGGCTGTCTGTTCCGTGTGCCTGCTGTTCGGGCACACTATGTGCTGCCCGATCAGCAGCCTGTGTCATAGTGACACAGTGTAATGTATTAGCGTACAGAAGTATGCTAATACATTACAAGTAAAAAATAAAGTTACAAATAAAGTTATCCCTTGATGGGATTAAAAAAAAAAAAAAGTAACAAAACAAATAAATAAATAAAAAAAGTGCCAAAAAGAGTCTTTATTTTGCATTAAATACATTTTATTGCCCCTACACTAAATAAAAACAAAAAACCTACGCATATTAGGTATCTACACGACCGTAATAACCTGAAGAATTAATCTAATGGGTTATTTAGCGTGAAACGTGAACGGGATAAAAAATAAACAAAAAAAACGCTTTTTCCTATATTCACGCCGTAAAAATTTTTTTTTTACCCCCAAACTGTGGGAAAAATAAAATACTATTTCTCTCGCATAAAACAAGGCCTTATACAGCCACGTCAATGAAAAAATAAAAAAGTTATGGCTGCTGAAACGCAGAGAGGCAAAAACAGAAAAATTTAGCTGGTCATTAAGGTCTTTTCAGGCCCGGTCATTAAGGGGTTAAACTGTTCAGGATAAAAACTTTGCAAATACGCAAAGCAAAATTTGGTACTATAAGAGCTTAGAAAGTACCAGTTTATCAGAAAATATTCATCTTACAGTTCAGACGTCTGTGCACTACCATAAGGCCACATACCAGATTCAGAATTCAATGCTTGCAGCCAAATAACAGACTGGGCATTGTTTATGTAGGATGTACAGAAAAAACCACTATGAATCACAGTATTGTTGCAAGTATTTTCAGTTCCAGTGAGTTCATGTAACATCTGCATTCTTATTCATATGCATTCTTGTGTTTTGTTAATGGTCTACTAAAGCAGCGTGGATGTGGGGTTACTGGTGCTTAAGGATTTGTCTTACGTTGTGGCTAGATGTTATCTCCTGCAAGTCGCACAATCATCATATTCCATAAAAATGTTACATTTGTGAGAAATCAACAGAATTGTGCACAACAAGCATTTTAATTCTGCTGACTATTTGTAGATAAAAAAAGTTGTGTGGATAAAATTGCACGAAAGCTGCTGCCAAGTGACTAGAGTCAAACTCCTCAGGAGACGCCAGCGCTCGCTTCCACTCACCGCAGCCAGATCCCGTAGGGTGCGAGCGCACCGGACTTTGATGAAACATAAGGCCGTGAGTACACTGGACTATAAGAGGGGTCCAGCCCCCTGCTTCGATGCCTGAGCGTTGTTGTTGTTTCCCTAGTTTGTCTATGCAATGGTCTCCTAGTGTGTTCCTGTTCCCTGCATTCCGTACTATCCTGGTCGAGTACTGTGCTGAGCCACGAGTGGTGCCGTGCTGTATTCCATGCCTGACCTGCTTCACCACGCCTGACGTCTACCTGCTGCCTAGTCCCAGCCGAGCTTGCCTTGCTACTGTCCGAGCTGCCACAGGTACCCTATACAAACTATAGACATTGCCCTGCGCCCTGTTGGCCAGCTGCCATACCGCCAAGGCGTTACGGCCCAGTGGGTCCACAGACCCTACGTGACAGTACGCTCAGGCCATGGACCCCGCTGGTCGATTCAAGACCATGACGACGTCAAAAGAGATGCAGGCAGATATGCTAGACCTCCGGTCTCGACAGGACCAACTCCTCCAGGCGTTGAACATTCTTGCACGTCGGCAGGAGGCACAAGCTGCCATTCCTCCTACTACACCTCCTGGCAGTGTTGATCCTCAGACTACACCTCTTGGCAGTGTTGACCCGCGTTTTTCTTTTACCACTTCCTGACCGCTATGATGGAGACGCAAGTACATGTCGTGGATGTTTGAATCAGTATCATTTTCGTCTGATGGCGCAAGGGTCGCTTTCATCATCTCTCTCCTCACTGGCAAGGCTCTTGCATGGGCGAACCCTATCTAGGAGAGATAAGGACCTGAGACCCGTGACTTCCAAGGCTTCCTCTGGACTTTTCATATGGTGTTTGAGGAGCCTGGACGGGTCTCATCTGCAGCGGCTTCTTTGATTAACCTACGCCAAGGAGACACCTCCGTGAGTGAGTACGCCATTCACTTCCTCACCCTGGCGGGAGAGCTGTTATGGAACAATGAGGCCCTGGTGGCTGCATTCTGGCATGGACTGGCTCCTAAAATTAAGGACGAACTTGCCGCTCGAGAACTACCTACGTAGATCCAAATTGAACAAGACACGTACCTCGTGACTGCTGACATAGAATCCCTATATACCAGCATTAAACATCATGATGGTCTGGGGGCGGTCCGCTTCTTCCTGAGGACCAGTAACTGGGATGGCCAAATATGTGACCTGATTATGGATTTGTTACAGTTTATTCTGAGCCACAACTTTTTTGTGTTTAAAGATCATTTTTATTTACAGAAACAGGGTACAGCGATGGGGGCGGCGTGTGCTCCGTCCTATGCGAACCTGTTTCTCGGATTTTGGGAGAGGCAGGTTTTTCATGGGGACGGAGCTTGCGCCGCTGACCATGTGCTCCTCTGGACACGTTACATCGACGACATTTTCTTTATTTGGCAAGGATTGGAGTCTGGGCTGGTGAATTTCATGCAGCATTTGAACGACAATCCGTTTAATATTAAGCTAACGTATAAGCCTCATTCACATCGAGTGGAATTTCTAGACATACAAATATTCACCGACACTCTGGGCTTCCTACATACAGACGTGTTTCGTAAGACCACATCGGTTAATGCCCTGCTGCATGCTTCATCAGCCCACACTCCTTCCACCATTAAAGCCATCCCAGTCGGTCAGTTCCTCAGGATGAAGCGGATCTGTTCCTCAGATACTCTGTTTGAGCAACAGTCAATTGATCTCAGTAATAGATTTAGAGAAAGAGGATATAGCAAAAGTTAAAAAAACTAGGCTACAGGAGAGCAAGATCTACTCCCCGTATTGACCTCTTCAAATCAAAATCACGAGCTGCTGGCAATCCAAATGTACGGTTTATATCAACCTTTAATGGGCAATGGGATGCAATGAGGACCATCCTGACTAGACATTGGCCCATTTTAAAATCTGAACCACAGTTGGCACAGGGTTTATCAGCCAGACCTTTAATGACAGCAAGAAGATCAAGAAACCTCAAGGATCTTCTTGTTTCTAGTCACTATATACCCCAACAATCTAGTCCATTTGGGTCGCGAGGACCTAGGAAAGGGTGCTTCCCATGTGGAGACTGCAAATCCTGTGCTAACATTTGCCGTGCAACTCATTTCTCTACGGTTGACGGAAAAAGACAGTTTCAAATTAGGGAATATATCTCGTGTAGCACCACTTATGTGGTGTACTACGCGACGTGCGGATGTCCCAAAGTCTATGTGGGACTTACCTCCAGAGAACTGCGGGTTCGCACGGGGGAACACGTACGTGACATCATGGGGGCAAGAGAAATTGTTGACATCACACAATTAAAAACACTGCCGAGACACTTTAACCCCTTCAGGACTGAGCCTGTTTTGGCCTTCAGGACGAAGCCGATTTTTCAAATCTGACATGTGTCACTTTATGTGGTAATAACTCCGGAATGCTTTTACCTATCCAAGCGATTCTGAGATTGTTTTCTCGTGACATATTGTACTTTATGTTAGTGAAAAAATTTGGTTGGTAAATTCAATATTTATTTGTAAAAAACACCAAGATTTGGAGAAAATTTGCAAAAATTAGCATTTTTCTCAATTTAAATGTATCTGCTTGTAAAACAGATAGTAATACCACACAAAATAGTTACTAGTTAACATCACCCATATGTCTACTTTATGTTGGCGTCGTTTTTTGAACATTCTTTTTTTTTTTTAGGACGTTACAAGGCTTAGATCTTTAGCAGCGATTTCTCATATTTTCAAGAAAATTTCAAAAGGCGATTTTTACAAGGACCAATTCAGTTCTGAAGTGGCATTGAGGGCCTTATATATTAGAAAGTCCCCATAAATCACCCCATTTTGAAAACTGCACCCCTCAAAGTATTCAAAACAGCATTCAGAAAGTGTATTAACCCTTTAGGCGTTTCACAGGAATTAAAGCAAAGTAGAGGTGAAAGTTACAAATTTCATTTTTTTTTTACAAAATTCATTTGTAATACATTTTTTTCTATACCACAGGAGGTTTTACCCGAGAAATGTAACTTATTATTTATTGCCCAGTTTCTGCAGTTTTTAGAAATACCCCACATGTGGCCCTAGTGCGGTCATGAACTGAAACACCGGCCTCAGAAGCAAAGGAGCACCTAGTGGATTTTGGGGCCTCCTTTTTTTTAGCATATATTTTAGGTACCATGTCAGGTTTGAAGAGGTCTTGTGGGGCCAAAACAATAAAGACCCCCAAAAGTGACCTCATTTTGGAAACTACACCCCTCAGGGAATTTATCTAGGGGTATAATTAGCATTTTGAACCCACAGTTTTTTTGCTAAATTTATTTGAATTAGTTTGTGAAGGTGAAAATCTACTTTTTTTCTGAAAAAACGTAGAAATTTGTAATTTTTTCAAGGAATAAAAGAGAAAAAACACCCCAACATATGTAAAGCAATTTCTCCTGATTATAGCAATACCCCATATGTGGTAATAAACTGCTGTTTGGACCCACAGCAGGACTCAGAAGGGAAGGAGCACCATTTGGATTTTGAAATTCTGATTTTGCTGGTATAGTTTTCAGTGCCATGTCGCGTTTGAATTGCACTGGAGGGAACAAAATAGTGGAAACCCCCGGAAAGTGACCCCATTTTGGAAACTACACTCATCAAGGAATTTTTCTAGGGGTAAAGTTAGCATTTTGACCCCACGGTTGTTTTGCTGAATTCATTGGAATTATTCTGTAAAGGTAAAAATCTACTTTTTTTCTGAAAAAAGGTAGCCATTTTTAATTTTTACAAGTAATAAAGGCGAAAAAGCACCCCAACATTTGTAAAACCATTTCTCCCGATTACGTAAATACGCCATATGTGGTAATAAAGTGCTGTTTGGACCCACAGCGGGGCTTAGAAGGCAAGGAGCGCTATTTGGCTTTTGGAGCTCAAATTTAGCTGAAATGGTTTTTGGGTGCCATGTCGCATTTGCAAAGCCCCTGAGAGGCCAAAACAGTGGAAACCCCCCAAAAGTGGAAATTACACCACTTAAAGAATCTATCTAGGGATATAGTGGGAATTTAGACCCCACAAGTCTTTTGCAGGATTTATTAGAATTGGGCCATGAAAAATTAATATCAACATTTCTTCCACTAAAATGTTGCATTTTTTTCAATTTTACAAAGGATAAAGGGGGTAAAAGCTGCCCAACATTTGTAAAGCAATTTCTCCCGAGTACGGCAATACCGCACATGTGGTCATAAATGGTTTTTCATTAGAAAGTAATTAACCCTTTCTGGACTGATCCATTTTTTTCTTTTCCTTTTTAGTTTTTTCCTCCCCGCGTTCCAAGAGCCACAACTTTTTTATTTTTCAGTCAATAGAGCGGTATGAGGGCTTATTTATTGAGGGACAAGCGGTCGTTTTTATTGGTACCATTTTTTGGTACATACAACTTTTTGAGCACTTTTTATTACATTTTTAGCTAGAGCCAAGGTGACCAAAAAAACAGCGATTTTGCAGTTTTAAATTCTTTATTTTTCACGTGAGACGCTCCATACATCACCCCCCACACTACGACATGCTATGTCGTGGTGCGCGAAGGGGTTAATGCGCAGCGCATGGTGCGGAGTGAAAATTACAATTTTCCACTTATATGCCATTTTAGTGCACTACATGTTATGCCCAGTTTGTGCCACTGAAGACAAATACCTCATAAAATATTAACCGGGTTCTCCCGGGTATGGCGATGCCATATCTGTGGACGTAAACTGGTGTTTGGGCACGCTGCAGGGCTCAGAAGGGAGGGACGCCATTTGGCTTTTGGGGCGCAGATGTAGCTTGGTAGTTGTTCTGTTTGGGGTTTTACTGGTGTTTCAGTTTGTAATGTGGGGGCATATGTTATCTGTGCGGGGTACATCAGGGTACATGTTATCTGTGCGGAGTACATCAGGGTATATGTTATCTGTGCGGGGTACATCAGGGTATAATAAGAGGGTATAATAATGCAGTAAATAAATAATAATCCGCAGATATGTGGCCGGTGTCGCACTGATAAATGGCGCCCGATCTTATCTGCTTTTGGACACTCTGCACATTTTGCATCGCCATATTCTGGGAGCCAGAACTTTTTTATTTTTTCTCCACCGGAGCTGTGTGAGGGTTTATTCTTTGCGGGACAATCTGTAGGTTTTCATTGGTACCATTTTGGGGTACCAGAAATTTTTTGGATCACGTTTTATTCCATTTTTTGGCAAGCAAGGTGACCAAAAACCATCAATTCTGACAATGTTTTTTATTCTTTTTTTTATGGCCTTCACCCTGGGCTATAAATGACCATTTTACTTTATTCTGCGGGTCGGTACGATTACGGCGATACCAGATGTATATAATTTTTTTATGTTTTGCAGCGTTTGTGTAATAAAATCCCTTATTTATAAAATAAATAAATTTTTGTGTCACCGTATTCTGAGAGCGATAACGTTTTTAGTTTTCAGTCAAAAAAGCGCTGTAAGGGCTTGTTTTTTGCGGGACGGGATGTAGTTTGTATTGGTACCATTTTGGCGTACGTGCGACTTTTTGATCACTTTTTATTGTATATTTTGGGAGGGTTGGTAACCAAAAAATTGTGATTCGGGCACTGTTTTTTGTTTATTTTTTTTGCGGTGTTCACCGTGCGGAAAAAATTATATTACAGTTTTATAGTTGGGGTCGTTACGAACGCGGCGATACCAAATATGTGTACTTTTTTTAACGTGTTAATTTTTTTCCTATAATAAAAGACTTATTATAGGAAAAAAAGCATTCTTTGTTTATGTCACTTCTAACTTTTATTTTTACACTTTTTAAAAACATTTTTATTATCTTTTTTTTACTTTTTTTACTTGTCCCACTAGGGGACAGTTAGACTTGCAGCTCTGATCGCTGCTGGAACACATTACACTACACACGTAGTGTAATGTGTTCTAACTGTCATTGTGACGTAACCGTCACACTGACAGGAAGCAGAGGAGGAACGGCCGGAGGCTGATCCTCCGAGGCTTCCGTACATGGCAACCCGGAGGTCATTGTCTGGCCTCTGGTTGCCATGATAAGGATCGCCAGCCCCCGCAAATACATGTGGGGGGCTGCCGATCCGCTGTAAACCTCTTCGATGTGGTGATCGCAATCGACCACCGCATCGAAGGGGTTAATTGCCGATTTCAGCGGCGACAGGCCGCTGATCGGCAACGGGGAGAGCAGGGCTGACACCCTGCACAGTTAACCGCCGCTGCGGTGTAGCGCCGCGCGGCGGTTAACTGTTAAAGCTCGGACGTAACTGTACGCCCAGGTGCGCGAAGTTACTGCTCACCTGGACGTACAGTTACGTCCAGGTGCGGGAAGGGGTTAAAACATACCACGATTGTAACCCCAGAACATTATCAATACGGGGAATTGAGAAGGTCCATTGTGGCATCAGAGGGGGCAACATGAAGAAGACACTTGCACAGAAAGAGTGCAAGTGGATCGTCCTACTGGGGTCAATGAAACCCGAGGGACTGAACGAAACATTAAGTTTTGCCCCGTTCCTGTAAAATCTACTGCTGAGTCTGTTTATTTGTTATTAATTATGTTTTTTGTATTATAGATATGATGTTTTAGATATCCTTCTACTTGTCCCATATGTCTGGTTCTCGTGTGTGGTGCAAATATGATGCGATTCATCTGAACTTCCAGGAGAAGACAAGATTAAGAAAACGAGGATGTCTTTTGATTTCTCTGTTTTTAAGTATTGCTATGTAATGATGTGATATTATATGCAGATGGCGCTATTGTGCCGTAATACTTCGGTATAATATAGCCCTCCTCTGAGTGGGTTACTATGACAACTACCCTTAATATAGTAGAGTGAGGATGTAGCATATTCCCCGACTAATGTATTCGGGAACAATGCCGACCTAGTGCATCTGTGGATGTATATTTAATTATTTATTTTAGTATTCATATATTATCAATTGGGGGGATAGAATCCCGTAACTTTCCATATTATAGTAGATTTCTTGATAGAGAGTACTATATCTTTGTTTATGACCTTGATATCGAATCAGGGCTTATTTATAATATTATTATTTGCTTGTGTTCTTTATGATACCACCATATGTACACATTTTTATGTACCTTAATGGTTTATCCCTAATTTATGTCCAACGCAATACTTAGTATGTGCGTTAGCATATCATACACATATTATTTTTCACTTTTTATTTATTTATTTAGTATTTATTATCTATTTTTTGTGTTCACTTAATGCTTGCTTTATTGTATAAATACACTTGTGTATCACGTATACTTTGTATTCATGTATCAGTTGTCCAGTTTTACTGTGTATATTCACATATGCCATCGATGCCTATTTTTTGAAATGACCCTATAATTACATCATTGCGTTAATAGAATTTTCAAAATATGATGAATATCTTATGCTCTAATCTTGGGATCTAAATTTCCTCATCTTTTGAATCCACTTACCTCCGCGATGACGTGCGCTTGCTCGGTGATGCGGCCTGCGGCGACGCCTGCCCCCTTCAGCCTCGATACATGCACTGCGCATGTCCGGAACTCCCGTAACGCGTCGGGAATCCGGATGTGCGCTCCAGCATGCGGGGCTGGATGTGGGGCATGCCTCGCTTCCGGTCGCGTCATCGGACGAGCGCCGATTCCCGTCTCGGCGCTAATGTGGATTCACATCATTCCACACACACACACACACTATAAAAGGACCACACACATTATGGGCTTGATGTACCCCCTGAGGAAGCGACTGAAAACAGCGAAACGCGCGTTGGGGTCTTTCTGTGGACCATCCAGCACGGACGTATTTTGATACTCTCATTTTGAATGGGTAAGACTGCATTTTATAACTGCTCACCGTTTATTTACTGATTCTCCCTATGTGACTCCCTTGTGACCTGGTAATATCCACTGTATTTATATATAACTGAGAGGACGCTGTGGATCATCAGTATATAATCCACTTTGAGATATTTTACATATTTAACTGTGTGGGTAGCATATATGGTTTTGCCCTATATACCATTTCATCACGTAATACTGTCCTGTGCTGTATGATGTACCACGGTATTAGTACTAGAGTCTTCTTATGAAGTGTTTTTAATTGTATGTTATTTTCTAAAAATAAAAATTGATATATTCTTATATACTTAGACGTTATGCTCTAGCTTCTTTCTTCGGTATGGTTCAATAATCATGGAGCAGTCTATCTGATACATTATGGGGGGAAGTTGGTCTCTTAAACTTTACCTAGACTGTAACCAATATACGCTTGGAGTCTATGTATCTATCTCCAAGCAGCATGATGACTGGGTGCAGCTGCTTCCGTGGGCTGAGTTCTCATATAATAATCACACCAGCGAGTCCACAAGGAATACACCGTTCTTCATTGTCTATGGCCAACACCCACAAATTCCTCTTCCGATGCCCGATACTTCCGAGGTACCAGCGGCTGACTCCGCTTTTAGAGACTTCCTGCAGATCTGGCAGCAGACTTGATCCTCCATCCTAATGGCAGTCGACCGCATGAAACGGAAGGCTGACACAAGGAGAAGAGAACGTTCTCCCTGGCACGAAGATCTGGCAGTCTTCTAGGAATATCTGTCTAAGGGTGCCATCATGCAAATTTGCTCCCAGGTTCCTCGGACCCTTCAGCAGATCAACCCTGTCGCCTACAAGCTTTGGCTGCCTCCTACCCTCAAGATCCCCAACTCCTTCCATGTCTCCCTCTAGAAGCCGGTGGTTCTGAACCGCTATACCAAGACTCCTAGCCCTGCGGTTGCCTCCAGCGGTCCTTCAGACACCTTTGAGGTTAAGGAGATCTTGGACACCAAAAAAGTGGGAGGAAATACTTTTTATTTGGTGGATTGGAGTGGGTTTGGTCCTGAAGAGAGGTCCAGGGAGCCAGAGGAGAACCTCAATGCTCCTACTCTTCTGAATTAGTTTCTCTCTCGCTCTGGCCCCAAGAAGAGGGGGCGTAAGAGGGGGGATACTGTCATGTCCGTGGCTGCGGGCCATCAGCGCCACTCTCCCCATGACAGCCGCAGTCATGAGTCGGCGAACGCTGACCCCAGTCTCCTCCTCAGGAGACGCCAACGCTCGCTTCCACTCACCTCAGCCGGGTCCCGTAGGGTGCGCGCGCACGCTCGTGCCCACTCTTAAAGGGGCAGCGCGCGCACAAGACTTTGATGAAGCATAGAGCCGTGAGTACCTTGGACCATAAGAGGGTTCCAGCCCCCTGCTTCGATGCCTAAGCGTTGTTGTTGTTTCCCTAGTTTGTCTATGCAATGGTCTCCTAGTGTGTTCCTGTTCCTTGCATTCCGTATTATCCTGGTCGATTACTGTGCTGAGCCACGAGTCATGCTTCACCACGCCTGACGTCTACCTGCTGCCTAGTCCCAGCCGAGCCTGCCTTGCTACTGTCCGAGCTGCCACAGGTACCCTATACAAACTATAGACATTGACCTGCGCCCTGTTGGCCAGCTGCCATACCGCCAAGGCGGTACGGCCCAGTGGATCCACAGACCCAACGTGACACTTTCTCAAGCATAACAATACAGTGTGAATGTGCTTATATATACCAAATTATGACATCATCAAAACGTGACCAGTGCCAGAAGGTGACAGTAGAATAATAGATGCAGTAATCCCCTCCGTCTGATTCATTGTCACAATGTACTTTGAAATAATGAGCTTTATAGTACTCCATCTATTATTGTACTCTGACCTCTTGACTATGGTCACATTTTGATTATGTCATACTTTGGTATAGATTTGGGCACATTCACACTGTATTGTTATACTTGAGAAAGGCTTGTTTTAAACTGAAAAATTGCTTTATATTGGAGAAGAGAAAACCTACTCACTACCTAGTCTGGTTGTTTCGTGTGCTGTCGCCAATCTTGTTTGAGGAATTTGGATAGTGTGATCCTGTCAGACCTAACCAAAAAGGTCACGAGCACTGATTATATTACATACGCGGTGCTGCTGGAACAAAAATGTATGTGTAGAGTCAAACAACATGTATCTGACCAGTCGTTGTTGCGGCCCAGTCTTAAAGCTGCGCTGCTTAGCCAAATATTTTTATGGTCTTTATCAAATAAATATGTGTGTCATTTACTATCGTTAGAAACTGCAGTGTATATAGGTAGTAGATAGATAAAATAAATAAAGTATTTCTAGAACAAAGGTCTTGATAAGCAGCTATTTTTTCTCTTGGAATACATCAATGACAATATATTTTCCTAAATGGATTCTAAGCCAGTTTACCAACAAGACAAAGCAGACATTTGACAAGCATATGTAATTATATAGCTATTTTTCCTTATACCAAGGCAGATCATAAGTCTGTTTTGGGGCCCGTGGAGACTAGTGGTCCAGCCCTGGTTAGTTTCATCCTCTTTGTTACTGGGTGGCGAGAAGCTGTCCAAGACTCCCCTCTCTAGATGAACTGCACTGTTAGCAAACAAGGGCTGGGGATTTGTCCCTATGGTCATGAAAAGGGGGTTGGAGAAGATGGACATACTTGGTACTTCTATTCTGGGTGGCAAAACCAGGCACCATAATAAAGGGCCCATTTTCATCTTTGCTATGTGCCCCCTCTCTTCTATGTATGTCACTGCCCATGAGAAAATATTTCATATATAAGACTAAGATACCCTGTTAAACACTTTTTGCTAGAAATACTATTTTCTACAAGCCTTTTTGTGATTGTTTAAAACCACCTCCAAGTGGAAGTGAAACAAACTTATCAGGTGGGAGAGATAACTAAGCCCAAAAGCCCACTCGAATACATCTTTGAAACATATAGTTTAGGGTGTAGATTACATATTGAACATAGGATGTGACACTAACTAAAACTCACATACTTACCAAAAACCAATAAATATTCATAAGTGTCAATAAGAACAGTAGGACGTTGAAGAAGAAATAAAACGGGATATTTGGATTAGATTCAAGGCTTGAACAGCATGTGACATAAAGGACCTTTATAGGAAACCAGAAGAGTCTGAACCAGAACCTGCAGGAAGAGTAACATAAGAAGTTATAGACGTCTGTGCATACAATTACAGTCTAGAGTAGATTATATGCCAGAGGAATTACGTACCAGCTTACACTGAATAGGACAGATCCGATATCTGTAATTATTGCATTGATTTTGTGGTATGTTCCTCCTCGTATTTTAAAGTAGATGTTGAGTTTGGTGAATTCCAGCAAAATATCATTGAAATCATGAAGGAAAAGTACTAGAATTCCAATGTTGTGATATCTGAAATAAAGAAATATAGGATCAGATAGTTTTACCATTAGAATTTGTAAGGTGATTCTCACACGTGCAACTGATGTTGTGCCGACATCTTGTTAGTGGTAGAAAATCTAATTCTGGTTTCATGATGACTCTCCAAAAAGCTTGTCTGCTAGACTTGTCATTTAGTTCCCCGAGCTTAAGTATACAGAAGAATTAAATAACTGATGTTTAACCCCTACCCCTGCTTGCAGGGCCGGCGTCAGCACCCGGCAAACCCGGGCAAGTGCCTGGGCCCACTCCACTTGGGGGGGCCCACTCGGCTGCCGGGTGCTGACGCTGCCGTCGTTAAGGCATCACTGTCCATATATGGACAGTGATGTAAGGAGAGGATTCCCAGGCAGAGCGCTAGAAGCGGCTCTGCTCCGGGACTCCGTCTCTGGGAAAGTGAATATGGACAGCGATGCCAGGACCAGAGCGGTGTCCCAGCCTGGCCGCGCTGGTCCCGCCTCGCCTCGCTCCAGCATTCACTGTGCCGTGAGCAGATCGGCACAGGCAGGCGCGATGTAGTGACGTCACTACCTATCGCCCGTCTGCGACGAGTCACTCACAGGACAGTGCAGAGGAGGAGAGGGATCCTCCCCACGTCAGTAGGTAATTATGTTGTTTTTTTCTATTAGGTACATATGTGGACATTATACTGGGTATGGGAGGGGGGTCCTATTGTAGCTGCTGAGGGGGCATTATACTGTATGGGACAGCTGTGGGGGGCATTATACTGTATGTGGCAGCTATGGAGGGCATTATACTGTATGGGGGCAATATACTGTATGGGACAGCTATGGGGGGCATTATACTGTATGGGACAGCTATGGGGGGCATTATACTGTATGGTGCAGCTATGGGGGCATTTTACTGTATGGTGCAGCTATGGGGGGCATTATACTGTATGGGACAGCTATGGGGGCATTATACTGTATGGGGCAGCTATGGGGGGCATTATACTGTATGGGACAGCTATGGGGGGCATTATACTGTATGGAGCAGCTATGGGGCATTATACTGTATGGTGCAGCTATGGGGAGCATTATACTGTATGGGACAGAAATGGTGGCATTATACTGTATGGGGCAGCTATGGGGGGCATTATACTGTATGGGACAGTAATGGGGGGCATTATACTGTATGGTGCAGCTATGGGGGCATTATACTGTATGGTGCAGCTATGGGGGGCATTATACTGTATGGTGCAGCTATGGGGGCATTATACTGTATGGTGCAGCTATGGCGGGCATTATACTGTGTGGGGCAGCTGCGGAGGGCATTATACTGCATGGGGCAGCTACAGGGAGCATTATACTGTGGTGGTCAGCTATGGGGGGCATTATACTGTGTAGGGGGGCAGCTATGGGGGCATTATACTGTGTGGTGGATTTATACTGTGGGAGCAGCTATGTAGGGCATTATACTGTGGTGGTCAGCTACTGTGGCATTATACTGTGTGGGGGGCAGCTATGGGGAGCATTATACTGTGAGGGGGCAGCTATGGGGGCTCATTATACTGTGGGGGCATTCATGAGGTCTGTCAGGCAAGGCAGCTGGGCATAGGCGCGCACAGGGGTCTGGTGGTGTTGGGTAGGGGGGCCTAAGCTGAATTCTTGCACTAGGGCCCATGAGCCTTTAGCTACGCCACTCCCAGGCAGAGTGCTAGTAGTGCTCTGCCCGGGACTATGGATCTGGGGTTGCCCCTGACAACACTGTCCATATATAGACAGTGACGTCAGGAGCTGTGTGCCACTACCTGGGTGGAGGGTGCTGTGTGGCACTATCTACAGAGGGTACTAAATTTATTGGGGTACAAACTGGGGGCCTAACTTATATATGGGGGCATAAACAGGGCCTAATATCTATATGGGGGCAGAAAGTGACGATTTTTGGCATTTTACTGCCGCCGTGAGTTTCCCCGCAGAGGGGCCCACTAAGTCTGTGTCGCCCAAGGGCCCACATAAGCCTGGAGCCGGCCCTGCCTGCTTGCATTCTGGGCCCTAATGACCAAGCAATTTTTTTAGTTTTTCCATCTTTCCATCGTCACATTCAAAGTGCTTTAACTTTTTTATTTTCACGTGGACATAGCTGTATGAGGACTTGTTTTTTGCAGAATGATTGGTGTTTTTTCAATGGCACCGTTTTGGGGTGTATATAATTTTATATATAAAAAAAACAGCAATTTAGCCATTGTTCTATGCATTTTACATTTACGCCATTTACCATACGGTGTAAATAACATGCTTCCTTTATTCCATGGGTCAGTACGATTACGACGATACCACATCTGTATATATTTTTTTATGTTATACTACTTTTGCAGAATAAAAACACTTTTGAACTAAAACAATTTTATTTTGCATGAGCCATAACTTTTTTATTTTTCAGTCAATGTCGCCATGTGAGGGCTTGTTTTTTGTGGGACTTCATTGCTACCATTTAGGGGTACATGGGACTTATTGATTAACCTTTTATTATAATATTTTTGCTGGGAATGGAAAAAAATATCAATTTTGAAGTTGTTTTTTGCATTGTTTTTTTTTTTTTACGGCGTTCACCTTGCAGTTGAAATAATATGCTAACTTTTTTGGGTCATTACTATTGCGGGATACCATATATGTGTTGTTTTTATTTTTACACTTTTACTAAATAAAACTATTTTTATAGGAAAAAATGTTGTTTTTTTTTTTTTATGTGTACGTTTTTTTAATTTATTTTTATTTCACATTACGGTAATTATTTTTTCAGTCCCACTAGGGGACTTCACTAAGCGATCTTTAAATCACAGATATAATGCTTTGGTATACTTAGTATATCAAAGCATTACTGCCTGTCAGTATAAAACTGACAGGCATCTATTAGGCCATTCCTCTGGCACGGCCTAATAGGCATATAGCCAGCAAAGGCATATAGCCCCCGGCTGCCATGGTACCCCATTAGATACCCGCAATTGGATTTGCGGGCCGCCGATGGGTGACAGAGGGAGCTCCCTCCCTCTGTAAACTAATCAAATGCAGTGGTCACTAATGACCGCGGCATTTGAGGGGTTAAATGGTCGCGATCAAAGTAAACTTCAATCGCTACCATTGGAGCCTGTCAGGAGCTGTCATCAGACACCTGTGCAGGACGTTGATTAGGCAGCCGTGAAAAGGCGGTGGCCTAGAATAAAGCCCCTTAATGACCGCCGTGAAAAGGCGTATCGGCGATCATTAAGGGGTTCAAAGCCCCAGAGTTATAAGTTAGGACTAAGCGTACATTTTGTAAGCAGGATGTTCAATAGGTGATCATTTGTAGCATTGGTGTGATCTTGGAAGGCCTATCTTAGACCACAGCATTTAGCTTCTTTCCCATGGGGAGATACGCATTGGATGATGATTATATGAAGCTGTTAAAGAGGCTCTGTCACCAGATTTTGCAACCCCTATCTGCTATTGCAGCAGATCGGCGCTGCAATGTAGATTACAGTAACGTTTTTTTTTTTTAAAAACGAGCATTTTTGGCCAAGTTATGACCATTTTTGTATTTATGCAAATGAGGCTTGCAAAAGTCCAAGTGAGCGTGTTTAAAGTAAAAGTCCAACTGAGCGTGTATTATGTGCGTACATCGGGGCGTTTTTACTACTTTTACTAGCTGGGCGTTCTGACGAGAAGTATCATCCACTTCTCTTCAGAACGCCTAGCTTCTGGCAGTGCAGACACAGCCGTGTTCTCGAGAGATCACGCTGTGACGTCACTCACTTCCTGCCCCAGGTCCTGCATCGTGTCGGCCACATCGGCACCAGAGGCTACAGTTGATTCTGCAGCAGCATCAGCGTTTGCAGCTAAGTAGCTACATCGACTTACCTGCAAACGCCGATGCTGCTGCAGAATCAACTGTAGCCTCTGGTGCCGATGTGTCCTCGCTCGTCCGACACGATGCAGGACCTGGGGCAGGAAGTGAGTGATGTCACAGCGTGATCTCTCGAGAACACGCTGTGTCTGCACTGCCAGAAGCTGGGCGTTCTGAAGAGAAGTGGATGATAGTGGATTTACTACAGCTAGTAAAAGTAGTAAAAACGCCCCGATGTACGCACATAATACACGCCCAGTTGGACTTTTACTTTAAACACGCCCACTTGGACTTTTTGCAAGCCTCATTTGCATAAATACAAAAATGGTCATAACTTGGCCAAAAATGCTCGTTTTTTAAAAATAAAAACGTTACTGTAATCTACATTGCAGCGCCGATTTGCTGCAATAGCAGATAGGGGTTGCAAAATCTGGTGACAGAGCCTCTTTAAGGTTGTATATAAAATTATGTACGATTGATGAAATCTACAGGGTGGGCCATTTATATGGATACACCTAAATAAAATGGGAATGGTTGGTGATATTAACTTCCTGTTTGTGACACATTAGTATATGGGAGGGGGGAAATTTTTCAAGCTGGGTGTTGACCATGGCGGCCATTTTGAAGTTGTCCATTTTGTATCCAACTTTAGTTTTTTCAAAGGGAAGAGGTTCATGTGACACATCAAACTTATCGAGAATTTCACAAGAAAAACAATGGTGTGCTTGGTTTTAACGTTACTTTATTCTTTCATGAGTTATTTACAAGTTTCTGACCACTTATAAAATGTGTTCAAAGTGCTGCCCATTGTGTTGGATTGTCAATGCAACCCTCTTCTCCCACTCTTCACACACTGATAGCAACACTGCAGAAGAAATGCTAGCACAGGCTTCCAGTATCCGTAGTTTCAGTTGCTGCACATCTCGTATCTTCACAGCATAGACAGCATAGCGAGATGTGCAGCAACTGAAACTACGGATATTGGAAGCCTGTGCTAGCATTTCTTCTGCGGTGTTGCTATCAGTGTGTGAAGAGTGGGAGAAGAGGGTTGCATTGACAATCCAACACAATGGGCAGCACTTTGAACACATTTTATAAGTGGTCAGAAACTTGTAAATAACTCATGAAAGAATAAAGTAACGTTAAAACCAAGCACACCATTGTTTTTCTTGTGAAATTCTCGATAAGTTTGATGTGTCACATGAACCTCTTCCCATTGAAAAAACTAAAGTTGGATACAAAATGGACAACTTCAAAATGGCCGCCATGGTCAACACCCAGCTTGAAAAATTTCCCCCCTCCCATATACTAATGTGTCACAAACAGGAAGTTAATATCACCAACCATTCCCATTTTATTTAGGTGTATCCATATAAATGGCCCACCCTGTACAAATACACAATGAAAAGTTGGAATTTTAACCACATAATCACGTTATTTTTAAAAGAATACAGATTGAAGGAAGTGAAGAGGAGTAGTCTGCAACTTTTCCTATGTATATCTGTTGCAATAAATTATCAAGCACTTTTATAATGCGCTATTTGTCATTAATTGATAACCTTATAAATTCATACATATTCAGCTGGGATGTATAAACTTATTTTCATAGAGTGGTGCAAGTTTATAGCTGACTCAGCTCATACTGTGCAGATTGTCTGGGATTTCATGCTTTGATACTTTACGTTTCTCATATCATTACATTGTCTCAATATATAGACTAAATAACATGATCATATGAGTGGACAGGTTCCTAGCTTCTAGGTGAACAACCTGACTGGCTAATAAACAGGACAGGCAGACAGATAGAACATGAAGACAGGAAAATGTGTAACATAATATGGGAAGTAAAATGGTCAGTTTGGAAAACAGACACCTTTTATTCATTTATTTAAAGAACAGTACAAATGACCAAGGGACATTCTTTACATGTGGAGAAAAGGCAACAGACATCAATATAGGAAAGGGTTCTTTACAGTTAGAGTAGTCAAGCTATGAATTGCCCTACACCAAGAGGTAGTAATGGCAGATACAATGGCAGCATTCCGAAACGGGTTAGATGCTTATCTGATGACATTGAAGTGAGGGTTATAAATGATTTAGCAATGAATGATGTATAATTAATCTTGGAAAGGTTGAACTTGAGAGACATGTGTCTCTTTCAATGCAACTATGTATATAGGTGTGAAGAGAAAATGCTTGACATGTAGGATAGAACCATAGATCCCACACCTGTAAATCTCATAAAAAAAAATCATTTTTTTTTTGTCAATAACTACCTTTCCCAACTGATGCAGGACCCTTTTGGACTTAATATTAGGGCTGATTCAGACGTGCGTGGCGTTTTTGCGCACGCAAAACACGCGGCGTTTTGCCTGCGCAAAAGCCACTTGCCTGCTCCGTGAGGCAGCATCATATGATGCGCGGCTGCGTGCTTTTCGCGCAGCCGCCATCATTATGACACGCCATTCGGATGTTTGTAAACAGAAAAGCACATGGTGCTTTTCTGTTTACATTCATCCTTTTGTCAGCTGGTGCGCGAAACAGGCAGTTCGCACGGAAGTGCTTCCGTGCGACCTGCGTGGTTTTCACGCACCCATTGACTTCAATGGGTGCGTGATGCGCGAAATACACGGCGATATTGACCATGTCGCGCTTTTTGCGCAGCGGACAAACGCTGCGGAAAAAGCACGGTCTGTCTGTACTGCCCCATAGACTTGTATTGGTCTGTGCGTGGCGCGTGAAAACCACGCGGCCCGCACGGACCCAATACACGTTCGTGTGAATCCACCCTTAAGCAATAGATCTAAAAGAAAAACATTAATAACTGAGGTGCAGGTTGTGGGGCACCTAGGAAATAGTGACCATAATGTAATAAACTTTCCCTTGACTTTCATTAGGTTATTTTGTCAAAGAGCCACAAAAACACTGAAATTCAAGAAGGTGAAATTGATCAGTTTAGAACCTCAATGTCCTCAAAGTAAGTGTACATATACTAAATGGGAAACTCTTTAAAGGCATCTTACATTTTCATTGTAAGAGGTACACACTTTTTGGGAATAAAAGGGTTAGGAACAGGAGAAAACCATTGTGGATAAATAAAATTGTAAAGGGGGCAATAAATGATAAAATGAAAGAACTTAACTACTCAAACAGGAAAGGAGTGAAAAAGAACTAAAAAGCTATAAAGTTATAAAAATTATGTTAAAAACAGGGAGAGGCAGCAAAGCTGGAGGAAGAGAGACTAAGGGTATGTTCACACGCACTAATTACGGACGTAATTCGGGCGTTTTTGCCCCGAATTACGTCCGAAAATAGCGCCTCAATAGCGCTGACAAACATCTGCCCATTGAAAGCAATGGGCAGACGTTTGTCTGTTCACACGAGGCGTAATTTACGCGCCGCTGTCAAATGACGGCGCGTAAATAGACGCCTGCGTCAAAGAAGTGACCTGTCACTTCTTTGGCCGTACTTGGAGCCGTTATTCATTGACTCCAATGAATAGCAGCGCCAATTACGTCCGTAATGGACGTGGCGTTCAAGCGCCTGCACATGCCGTTACGGCTGAAATTACGGGGATGTTTTCAAGCTGAAACATGCCCGTAATTTCAGCCGTTACGTACGCCCTCGTGTGAACATACCCTTATTGCCAAAAAAAGTAAAACTAACCGTAAAATTATCTTTAATTATATAAATAATAAAAAGGTAAAAACTGAAAGTGTTGGCCCTTTAAAAAGTAATGAAGGCGAAATTGTGGAGAGTGATGAGAAGAAAGCGAATTTACTAAACATTTTTTGTCTCCACTGTGTTCAAAGAGGAGAATGAAATGTCAGGTAAAATGCAGAGGAATAAAGAAAACTCTCTATTAAATGTTACCTGTCTAACCCAGGAAGAAGTGCAGAAAGACCTTAAATAGATTAAAATAGACAAATCACCGAGTCCAGATGGCATGCATTGCATGAATTGGTGACCATTACATATTAAACGGGAAAATACTGGGTAACACTGTCATAGAAAAAGACTTAGGAATTCTAGGTGAAATTAAACTTAAAGAGGCTCTGTCACCACATTATAAGTGGCCTATATTGTACATAATATTTTTATTTAGAAAAACTATCATTTTTGATGGAGTTATGACCTATTTTAGCTTTATGCTAATGAGTTTCTTTAATGGACAACTGGGCGTGTTTTACTGTTTGACCAAGTGGGCATTGTGGAGAGAAGTGCATGACGGTGACCAATCAGCGTCATACACTTCTCTATATTCATTTACACTGCAGATAGCGATATAGCTATATCGCTATGTGCAGCCACATACACAAACACTAACATTACTGCAGTGTCCTAACAATGAATATACATTACCTCCAGCCAGGGCGTGACGTGTATTCAGAATCCTGTCACTTCTGTAGCGTCTGTGTGAAACTACAGCACAGCACAGCACAGCGAGATCTCGCTGTAAATGACAGCTTACAGCGTAATCTCGCGAGACTACCCCTGCTATGCTGTAAATCACAGAGAAGTGCAGAGAAGAAACTCATTAGCATAAAGCTAAAATAGGTCATAACTCCATCAAAAATGACCGTTTTTCTAAATAAATAACACTGCTGTAATCTACATTACAGCGCCGATCATATTATGTACAAGATAGTGCATTTATAGTGTGGTGACAGAGCCTCTTTAACTGTAGCAACAGTGTCAGTGTCAGGCAGCTGCTGCCAAGGCAAATAAGATCATGGAAAGCATTAAAAATGTGAATGCACATTTTAAATCACAAACCATGTTAGATCGCTGCTTGTGTAATAAGGAATAATATGAAGTGGATTAGTAGTGCAGGAGTAATAGCAATGAGCTCAGCTTTTCTAATGCAACGTACTGTTCAGTTATCCACAAGGGAGGGATGATATTTAGTACAATACTCCATACATTTGGCAGATACCAGTAATAAATAGAAGCAGGCAGTACATGATCAATTTTATTTATAAACGTTACTTATAATAAATGATAAAAAATTTACATAAAAATATGTACCGTATTCTTCGGACTGTAAGACGCAGTTTTTAGCAAGATTAAATCTTGCTAAAAAGTCCCTGCACCTTCTAGACCGCAGTCACGGGACCCCTGACCGCTTCATTACTTAACCCCTTCCCGACCCATGATGTTCCCGGCACATCATGCAGCAGGCGGGGGGGGGTGTGATCGATGGAGCGGGCTCACGCGCTGAGCCTGCCCCATACACTGCAGGTGTCAGCAGCTGACATGCTGCTCTAATGGCCAGGAACAGCAATTTCGGGGTTGTGCCATAAAACACATGTATCCCCTATCACTGGGGGTCCGATAAGGAGAATGAGAACTCACCCAGAGTGCTACATGACAAGCTTTGACTTCTGTGTTCTGTGTCCAGCAGCTTCGTAGAGATGAATGGGATTCTTCTGCGCATGCGCAAGCGGCTATGTATCGATCTCTATGGAGCTGAGGAACAAATAAGCCGGACACAGAACTCGGAAGTTCAGGCTTCTCATGTAGCGCTCTGGGTGAAAAAAAATGGCTCTCAGAATGTGGTGAAACAGAATATTTTTTTTTTTAAATTTCATTTTTTATGACATTTTCAATAAAACAAAAAGAAAAGAAGCACATGTACACTCCATAATTCTTCTCAGTATTAACAATTCTAGACATTGTCATCAATTAATGAAGAATAAATTATTTTTTAAAAAATAATTATTTTCCTATTTTCTGTTGTCTAAAACCTGGGTGTGTCTTATGGTCAGGTACGTCTTATAGTCCGAAAAATACGGTCTAATAAAGGTTAATTTTTATACTCAAACTATTAGTCCTCAGTTAGTGGTGGGCTCTTTATTGGGCTGTATAATTACAGACTATTAGAAAATAAAAAGAAGATATTTATGTGCCCCTCCTTAGTAACTAGAGAGAGTTGACAAATTTGTTTGAATATGCATCAAAAGGGGCACAGATGAGAGAACATTGTTCTACCATTTTATAAATCACTAGGCAGATCACACATGGAATATTGCGTACAGTTTTGGGCACCAGTGCACAACGCGAGCTCAGGGAGGACAGAAACCTCCAGTGGAGCAGAAGGGCAGCGGGTTCAAAGGTGGGAAATTAAAGTAAAAAATGTAATGGGTGGACTACAGTTACCAGAAAGTTTGTAAAAATTAGGGCTATTTCGTTTAGAAAATAGATGACTGAAGGTTGACCTACTAACCATGTATAAATATATCAAAGGTCAATCCAGAGATCTTTCTCATGAATTTTTTATACCCAGTACTGTAACTATAACAAGGGGGCATCCTCTACATCTAGAGGAAAGACGGTTACTACAGAAATATAGAAGCGTATTCTCTACTGTAAGAGCAGTGAGACTATGTAAATTCAATGAAAGAGTTCAAAATGGGCCTAGTTGTCTTTCTTGAGCGTAATAATATTACAAGTTATGGTTACTAGATTACTGGAGATGGGTCGTTGATCCAGGGATTTATGCCGATTGCCATATTGGAGTCGGAAATAATTTTTTTTCCCTTAGATGACAAAAATTGGCTTTTGCCTCATTGGAGTTTACTTCTTACTTTGAAACAACATTGCAGTATAATAGGCTGAAGTAGATGGATGTATGGCTTTTTTTTTTTAGCCTTACAAACTACAGTATGTTGCTATGTTATTTGAACCATAAATTTCCAGGATAATCCGATTCTCTGTACATACACCCAATAGACCTGAAAATCGAATAGTCCGATATCAGTACTTTTATGTACTAAATGCACCTGGTTTTATTGTTTAGACAAATTTTAATATGACATAATACACTGGACTCACCGGAAAGCATAGGAAAAAGAAATTAGAGTGAAAGTGACCACATGATGCACTATCATTACAATAGAGTCTTTTCTCCATGCGTCCATATACAAAGTAGCATAAGTAGAGTGTGCATAGAAACTGCCTTGGATGAGATATACCAGTGCGATTTTCTTGGGAACAGCTGCTCCTGACTTCCAACCTAAACTCCACCAAATAGAAAGAAAAATTGTGTCATACTTTTTTTTATCAGCAAATGAGTTGTAAATTACAGTGGTAAAATAATATGAATAGAACACTGTCACATGCCTAAAGTGCTTAAAGGGGTTATCCTCCCATAACAACGTATCATCTATCCGCAGGATAGTGATAAGTGTTTGATCGCTGGGGTCCCATTGCTGGGACTCCCTCCGATTGTGAGGGTCCCGAATCCCCTATTTAAACAGAGAGGCGGCCACTCCATTCATTCTCTGTGGGACTCACTATGTAGTCATTTCACTCTTCTTTTTAGAAATAAACATGGATTTCCTATCTAAAAGTAGAAAAGCTATGCCCCAACAGCTAAACAAGGGCTTCCTGATGGCTGTGGATGTTGACTCTTAGTTTCTAGGCAGGGCTGAGGGGACGTAGTTTTGTACCTCCTATTTCCTCTTAAAGAGGATAAGTGAGGTTTTATACTAAAGGTGGCCATACACTTTAGAAAGCCGTCCGACAGCTATTCCTTCCGACTCTTCCGTACTCATGCATCCTCGGCTGAACATGCATGTGTTTTCAATGTAAAGAGGGGAATAAGATGCTGGCAGACACCTCTGGAAATAGCTTGTCCCCTGTGGGAATAAAGGTGCGGGTTTGTTGAAATCACACAAGATAGACGTCCAGGCCCACGAAATCAGTGGGTTAGACTAATTGTCTTCTAATGTGTATGAGTAACCCAAGTGTAACGCATTATTCAAAACAGTGGTTTACCTCATGAACCCCACAATAATGAACCCCTTAAACAAGATCATATATCTATTCAGTGTCTCTAGCAACATGAGAGCGGCTGTGCACCTTCCCCAGAAATATAGTCAAGAAAATAAAGATGGTTGTCGCAGTTGAATGATGGATGTTACTACATTGTAATTGATGTAGCAGCTCGGAGGACTTCATGAACAGTAACTGGTGAAATAGTAGAAAAATGAAGCTCTATGGATTCTGGGTAAAGTTACCCTGTGAGCTCTGTGTCAACTACCATTTGGCCTTTTTAAATGTATTTCCATAAATGTATAGTAGGCAGTTCTAAAATAGAATATCATATTGCACTAGCAAGGGCAGGTTCATTTACATACCAAACATAGCATTTATGAACATACATATATATGATATCTAGAGTAGGCTTCATAACCACATATGGTGCGCTATTCAGTAAAAAATAGCACCTGTGTATTCTGTAATTTTCACCAAGAAATAAAAGTGGATTTACACGGGCAGATATTGCCCATATTTAAGCACCTATAACGAGAACCGGAAGAGATGCTGCCGCATAAAAGATTCGATCACCTGATGAACGAGCGTTTTCCGTTCACACAGGCCAATGATCGGGTAAACGAGCGTACGAACGATCGCTTCTAATCACCGCCCTCTGTAAACAGGGCAAGATCTGATTTTTTCTGCGGCTGAATAAATGGTTACAAGTCGGCAGCACATCTCCTTACCTAAATAGAGAGATGTGCTGCTGATATGCTGCAAGTGCATGGGACCAGACAATCGCATTAACAATTGTTCGTCTGACACTTAACGATTGTTGTTCCTTGTAAATGGTGCAAACGAGCGCTGATCGACTTCCTGTATTGTCAATCAGTGCACTGCATGCTCACTGGTGAACTCTAAAAAGCGTGACCAATGATATTAGAAACGATCACAACACAACACCGTTTCTGTCAAGAGCACAGATCTGACCGCTGTCCAACCATTCACACAATGCTTTTGATGCAAGAATGCCATTCAGAATGAGTCACAGCTGACTGCTGGCATAACTTAGTGGTTTCTATCTTTCAAGTGGCAGATGTCCCCGACAGTAGACAGTGCTCCTTCGAAAAATCAGTCTTAAAATTCTGATACTATGAGAATGTCTTTCTAAAGCTCTGCATGTCTTCAATCATATAGACTGAATTATGTTACAAGCCAGTGTAAACCTTATATAAATCATCAGTGAGGTATTACAGTGTATATTCATCGGGAATCCCAGAACCTTGGTGCCTTCATGACAATGGAGGATCTACTTCTAGTACTACCTATTTATATAAAAAAGGTATTTTACTGAAACCAAAAATTTTGCATTATGTTGTTGCAGGGCGGCAATGCTTACGTACCATGGAACGTGGAAGGTGGATCATGAAAAAAGTTGTGTTCAGTGAAGAAAAGGAGGTATGAACAGTAAGACCACGAACAACTGTAGAAGAGGAGTTTCCATGCACTCTCAGGGACCTTTTCTGCTTCTCTTGGCCGCAGTTGACACCATTTACTGAATGCCTGTAGGGGAAGGCAGAAATCTTGTTAATGCGTTTATAAGGAGTGGATGGTCATGGTATGGAATATTTATGTGTCCATAAGATGTCTGTTGGTTCATTCATGAAAAAGAGCCTTGACATTAAGAATAGAACTACTCAAACTAACACACGTGATATCTGAAAGCAGTGAATAAGAGACCTCAGAATTACTGAGCTCATTTGTGTGTGCCAAATAATTCGAAGTCTGCCTTATACCCAAAGGATTAGGAGCAGAACGCAATAGATAGTTCACTGAGAGCATGATAAACGTATGATCAAGAATACCTATTTACATGTGTATTACAGGCTCTGCATATCTAAATCTGTGAGTCAAACAACATAACATGGAAATACGGTGAGGCTGAGGGTTCTGCTGTTTGCTGGCTATGTTTAGGATTGGAGGTAATCATACCTCTTGTATCCCTCAGCAGTTTCCCTGTACTGCTCTATGACCTAGGTCTAAAATTAGGATTTCGCCACTAGGAGATATAAACACCGCACTCACTGTCCACACTACAGTTCATCATGTGTTTTTGGATTTTATAAGATGTATGATATACATGTTAGACCATGTAAGTATTTGGGTGTTTTACATATATTTTTAAAAAGAAAAAAAAAACCATATCACCCATGTGAAAACCTTTCCTGGGTTTAGGGAAAAGATTTCTATGGCCATAAAAAGTAAAAATAACAAACTTTTATATATACTTACCACTGTGATTCCCACCCGTTCCCGCACCGATAGCTCTGCGGGTTCCTCTGTTCACTGCAGTATGATATACTGAAGACACATCGGTGACCTTGGTGGCTAATTGTGGCCTGCCGTGGTGACATCTCTATTGATGTCGATTTGGTGACAGGTTGTCCAGGTCCTGAGGCAACAAAACATCTCCATACCATTAAAATACTATCACCATGTTTGACACTTAATATTAAGTTTTTACTGTGCACTCCATTTCGTCTGGGGTAAAGAAAGGAGTTACACTTTTATCTCATCTGTCCATAGAGCATTATTGAGTTGTTTTTGCAAATGTGAAACGGAGATTTATGTAATTCTTGGCAGTGATTTTCACCTTGCTAGTCCCACATGAATCCTATTCTTGTTTCAAGTCTTCTCCATTTGACGGAACGGCTCACACTGTGATTCCATTGAATCTCTGAGCCTTAGAAATGGATTGTCAACCCCAAACTGATTTATTTAAAAAATGTCTTCTCATTGAATCTGACATTTTTAGTAATAATGGGATAGTGTTCCTGCAGAAAGTTTGTGGTGAACCAAGAGACGACCCAAATCGCCACAAATAGATTTCAACAGGAGGCAAAGGTGTTTTTTTTTTTTACCAGGCAGCTTTTGGCCGCTCGCGGAAGAAAAAGCAGAATGCTCTTTCTTTGAGTGGTTTTTGCCTCTGACTTCAATTGAAATCAATGGGAGGCAGAAAAAACCTGCGGCACTCGTTCGGAGCGTTTCTGACCAAAAAGCGCACACGGCTTTTGCATTAGATAAATACAGCTAAAAAAAAAACGCAGAAAAAAAGCTTTAGAAAAAACGCTGGCATTTCAACATTCTGCCTGACAAAAAAACGCTGCGTGAAATACCCCTTATTGTAAGGTTAACTATTTTAAATTATAAAAATACATTTGGCTAATTGGTTGATAACTAAATGGGCAGTTACTATTTTCACAAGAGTGATATGGGTGTTAGATAGCTGTGTTCAACAAAAAACATCACAAAAGACAAGCAAGTGGAAGATACAAAATTATATATATATATATATATATATAAGGCAAAAAATCCAAAACACAAGACAGCACTCCAAGTTCAGTGAAAAATAGGATCACTTTAATCACCCCTTGCGACGTTTCAGCCCTACTCAATGGGGCCTTTCTCAAGCAAAAGATTTTGCTTGAGAAAGGCCCCATTGAGTAGGGCTGAAACGTCGCAAGGGGTGATTAAAGTGATCCTATTTTTCACTGAACTTGGAGTGCTGTCTTGTGTTTTGGATTTTTTGCTGGCTATTTGGGACACTGGTCGTGTGTCTGAACAAGAACCTGTGCACCCGATACTGGTGATCTAATTTTAGACACAAGCTGTGGGAGAAGGGGGAAACCTGCAAGGTCATGTCACCAACATGGCGGCCATCTTAAAGGGGTTTTCCCATCAGAGACAATTATGACATATCCACAGGACCAGCATCCATCTGCGATTTATTACATAGTTACATAGTTAGTACGGCTGAAAAAAGACACATGTCCATCAAGCTCAACCAAGAGACGGGAAAAGGGAAGGAAAAATTTCTACACATGGGAGCTAATACTTTTTTGTTCTAGGAAATTATGTAACCCTTTTTTAAAGCCATCTACTGTCCCTGCTGTGACCAGCTCCTGCGGTAGGCTATTCCATAGATTCACAGTTCTCACGGTAAAGAAGGCTTGTCGCCTCTGCAGGTTGAACCTTTTTTTCTCCAGACAGAGGGAGTGCCCCCTTGTTTTTTGAGGGGGTTTTACAAGGAACAGGATTTCACCATATTTTTTGTATGTGCCATTAATATATTTATATAAGTTAATCATGTCCCCCTTAGTTGTCTTTTTTCAAGGCTAAATAGGTTTAATTCTTTTAATGTTTCCTCATAACTTAAATTCTCCATGCCCCTAATTAGCTTCGTTGGTCTTCTTTGTATTTTTTCCAACTCCAGGGCATCCTTTCTATGAACTGGAGGCCAGAACTGAACTGCATATTCTAGATGAGGCCTCACTAATGCTTTGTAAAGTGGCAATATTACATCCCTGTCCCGTGAGTCCATGCCTCTTTTAATACAAGACAATATCCTGCTGGCCTTTGAAGCAGCTGATTGACATTGCATGCTGTTATTTAGTTTATGATTTACAAGTACACCCAGATCCTTCTCAACAAGTGAATCCGCCAGTGTAGCTCCCCCTAGGACATATGATGCCTGCAGGTTGTTGGTACCCAGATGCATAACTTTACATTTATCTACATTAAACTTCATCTGCCAAGTGGACGCCCAAACACTTAGTTTGTTTAAATCCGCTTGCAATTCACGAACATCTTCCATAGACTGAACTATATTACATAGCTTGGTGTCATCTGCAAAAAGAGAAATAGTGCTATTAATCCCATCCTCTATATCATTAATAAATAAGTTGAATAATAGTGGTCCCAGCACTGAACCCTGGGGTACACCACTTATTACCGGGGACCATTCAGAGTAGGAATCATTGACCACAACTCTCTGGATACGGTCCTTGAGCCAATTCTCAATCCAATTACAAACTATATTTTCTAAACCTATAGTCCTTAATTTACCCATTAGGCGTCTATGGGGGACAGTGTCAAATGCCTTTGCAAAGTCCAAAAACACTAAATCCACAGCGGCCCCTCTGTCTAGGCTCTTCATAAAAACAGATTAGGTTAGTTTGACAACTTCTGTCCTTAGTAAAACCGTGCTGGTTGTCACTTATAATGCTATTTATTGTCACTTAATCCTGTATATAGTCCCTCAATAGCCCCTCAAACATTTTCCCCACGATGGATGTTAAGCTTACTGGTCTATAATTACCCGGGGAAGACCTAGAGCCCTTTTTGAAAATAGGCACCACATATGCGCTGCGCCAGTCCCTTGGCACTATACCAGTCACTAGAGATTCTCTGAATATTATGAAAAGGGGGACAGAAATAACTGAACTAAGCTCTTTAAGAATTCTAGGGTGTAACCCATCTGGTCCCGGGGCCTTGTGCACATTTATTTTATTTAATTTAGCTTGCACCATATCTACATTCATCCATTTCAGTATATCAACTGATATATTAACAGCACTGGCATCGGCTACATCAGCTGCTCTTTCTTCAGTTGTATATACAGAGCTAAAGAACCCATTTAGTAACTCTGCCTTCTCTTGATCCCCTGTGACCAACTCCCCATTACCATTATCTAGGGGTCCTACATGTTCAGACCTTGGCTTTTTAGCATTTATATACTTGAAGAATTTTTTGGGATTTGTTTTACTATCCTTGGCCACCTGCCTTTCATTTTGTATTTTTGCTAATTTTATTACCTTTTTACAGATTTTATTAAGCTCTTTATATTTTACAAAGGCTGCAGATGTACCCTCAGATTTGTATTTTTTAAATGCCCTTTTTTTGTCATGTATTGCCCCTTTCACAGAAGGTGTAAGCCATGTGGGATTTAATTTGAGTCGTTTATACTTGTTACCTATAGGAATAAATTTTGCACTATAATAACTCAAAGTAGATTTGAAAATCTCCCATTTATCATTTGTCCCATTATATGACATTAGTTTTTCCCAGTCTATATCCTGAATTGCAGCCCTCATCCTGGGGAATTTGGCTTTCTTAAAATTAAATGTTTTTGCCCTCCCAGCCTGTGTTTGTTTTTTACAGTATATGTAAAATATAACTATATTATGATCACTGTTACCGAGGTTTTCACGAACATTGACATTCCCAACAAGATCGGCATTATTAGAAATGACCAGATCCAACAGAGCTTCACCTCTAGTCGGGTCTTGCACAAACTGGCCCATAAAATTTTCCTGCAACAGGTTGAGGAAATGTCTCCCCTTTGCAGTTGAAGCTGAACCATGACACCAATTAATATCCTGGAAATTAAAATCTCCCATTATCACTACAGTACCCGCCTGTGCAGCCCGCTCCATCTGTTTATATAGCTGACCTTCCATCTCCTCAGTTATATTGGGGGGTCTATAGATTACACCAAAAGTAATTTTTTCAGTGTTTACCTCCCTTTCTAGTTCCACCCACAAGGTTTCAACCTCCTCACAGTATTCACCCACTATTGTCTCTTTCACACTCGCCTTCATATCATTTCTCACATACAGACATACACCACCGCCTTTCCTATTTGTCCTGTCTTTCCGAAACAGTGTAAAACCCTGTAGATTTACAGCCCAGTCATGTGAAGAGTCCAGCCATGTTTCAGCAACACCAACTATATCTATATTTTCTTCCAGTATCAAGGCCTCCAGCTCCCCCATTTTGCTTGCTAGACTTCTGGCATTTGTGAACATACACTTTAACTTGCCTGTCAGTTTTTCACTTTTATTATCAGAAATGTGATTTGACAATATATGACATATCCTTTGGATATTGAGCCAAAAATAGGAACATTTTTAAGCAGCACAAGTTCCGAGTTCCTGGTGCGGTGCACGCTGTCAAGCCAGGCAAACCTTCTCTGGCAAAATGTAATTTCCAACAAAGCAGGAGGACAACAGCACACGTCTCCAAATATTCAAAAAGGTTTTATTGTCAAAACATCTTGCGACAAACAGGCAACGTTTCGACCTGCAGTGAGTGAAGGGTCTTTCCCAAGCCTTTAAAAAGACCCTTCACTCACTGCGGGTTGGAACGTTGCCTGTTTGTCGAAAGATGTTTTGACAAAACCTTTTTGAAGATTTGGAGACGTGTGCTGTTTTCCTACTGCTTTGTTGGAGATATCCTGTGGATATGTCATAAATGTCTCTGATGTGAACAGCCCTTTAAATGCAGCCGTCTTGGATTCAACTTAAAGTGTACCTGTAAAGATAAAAAACTTTTTTATGTGTTCCTTTTAACATAATAATAAACTTTTCAATAAATTATATTTACCTTACTGCAAGCGTTAGCCTGCTATTCTGTAGTCTTCTTCTCTGTCTTGCTGCGCCTCCGTCTCTTCTACTTCGGCAGTCCCCACTCGTTGTCAATTAGAATCCGTAGCCAGCAACATCAGATGCTGGCTACAGATTCTATGCAGAACAGAGGCTGAGAGGGAGGCACCACATTGACGTGCGCACTCCCGAGCCTCCTCACTCTAGGCCCTATTCACAGCACTGCTCCCGACATCACTGTTCATATATGGATAGTGATGTCCGGAGCAGAGCTAATGTCCCGGGCAGTGCGCTAATGGAGGCTCTGCTCCGGTACACTGGCTCTGTGGAAGCCTCTAACATCACTGTCCATATATAGACAGTGATGTCAGGGGCAACCCCAGAGCCGGAGTCCCGAGTTCTGCATGGGTCTCCTGCTCTACTCCTAACATCACTGTCCATATATGGACTTTTGATATCAGGGACTTCCCCATTGCCAAGGTCCAGAAACAGAGCCGCTTATGGACAGTGATGCCATAATGAGGGTATGTCCCAGATTATTGCCGCCGTCTTGGATTCAAATTTAGTTTAGTCTGGGGGAGCTTCCATATAGTTATATAGTTTACATCGCTAAAGCTTCGTTCACATCTGCGTTGGGACTCCGTTCATGGGTCCTGTCGGAGCTTTCCGTCATGTGAACCCATGAATGGAATCCAAACTGAAATAAAGAGAAACCAAAGGTTTCCGTTTGATTCACCATTGATTTCAATGGTGACGGATCCGGTGCAAATGGTTTCCGTTTGTCACCGTTGTTTAAAGGTTCTGTCATTTTGATGGAATGCATAGCGCAGTCGACTACGGTATTGATTCCGTCAAAACCGCAGGACCCATGCACAACGGAAACCATTTGCACAAAATCCATCTCCATTAAGATCAATGGTGATGCAAACGTAAACCTATGGTTTCTGTTTGTTTGAGTTTGGATTCCGTTCATGGGTTCCCCTGATAGAAAACTCAGACGGAACCCTGGAACGGAATCCCGACGCAGATGTGAACAAATCTTTAAAAGGTCCCAGCTTCCTTCACTTCCCAGTATTCAGCGGAAATGTATTCAAAGTGAACTCCCCAAATATGTAAAGAGTTGAGATATCTACTGCTAGTGTGTGAGAAGGAAGGTTAAAAGGAATTTACAAAACAAAAAGCCCATTGTTCCAAATGAAGATTCTAAAGTGCTTAAGGAAGTTAGGTTGTTAAACATCATTCATTTTTGTTGTATGTTCTATATTGACAGCCAACGTCAGTGGTGGATATAGAACCCGATGTTCAAAGCATTTGACCATTTAAGATCTATCTATCTATCTATCTATCTATCTATCTATCTATCTATCTATCTCTGTCACGTTGGGTATGTGGACCCACTGGGCCGTACCGCCTTGACGGTATGGCAGCTGGCCAACAGGACACAGGTCACAGTCTATAGTTCGTATAGGTGTACCTGTGGTAGCTCAGACAGTAGCAAGACAGTACTTAGACAGCAGGCAGGCACCAGGCTTGGTGAAGCAAGACAGGCGTGGTATTCAGCGAAGCACGACTCCAACTCAATACGGCACTTGACCAGGATAGCACAGGATACAGGTTACAGTTAGCAGGAACACGGGAAACACTGGGAACTGGAAAACACTTAGGAGACCATTTGCATAGACAGACTAGGGTATCGACAACAAAGCTCAGGCAAGGCAGGAAGGGGCTGGGCCCTTCTTAGAGTCCAGGGTGCTCTGGGAGCAATCAGCTCAATCTCACACCTGTGTGGCTCCTTAAGGTTGGACTGAGCTCGCGAGCGCACTCTGGTAGTCACTGTGGAACAGGATGGCCGCATGTGCAGACATCTCTGCAGAGAAGGGCGTCGACAGGATGGTAAGGAGTTCGTGGTCAGCGTCCACGGACGTTACAGTATCCCCCCTCTTACGCCCCCTCCTCTTGGGACCAGAACGAGAGAGAAACTTCTTAATGAGGGTAGGAGCATTGAGATTCTCTTCTGGCTCCCAGGACCTCTACACTGGACCAAACCCCTTCCAATCCACTAAATAAAAGGTTCTTCCTCTTACTTTTTTGGTGTCCAGGATCTCCTTAACCTCAAATATCTCGGCAGAACCGCTGGGGGCAACTGCAGGGCTAAGAGTCTTAGAGTACCGGTTCAGGACCACAGGTTTCAGGAGAGAAACGTGAAAGGAGTTGGGGATCCGGAGGGTAGGAGGCAGCTGAAGCTTGTAGGAGACAGGGTTAATCTGTTGCAAGATCTCGAAAGGTCCGAGGAACCTGGGAGAAAACTTGTAAGATGGCACCCTCAGCCGGATATTTCTGGAGGACAGCCAGACCTTGGTACCCCGGAGAAAACTGGGAAGGTTCTCTTCTCCTTGTGTCTGCCTTACGTTTCATGCGGTCCAACGCCAGCAGAATGGTGAATCGGGTCTGCTGCCGAATCCGCAGGAAGTCCCTAAAAGCAGAATCAGCTGCGGGAACTTCGGACATAACGGACACCGGGAAAGGGAGTCGTGGGTGTTGGCCGTAAACTATAAAGAACGTTGTCTTTCTTGTGGACTCGCTAGTATGATTATTATACAAGAACTCAGCCCAAGGAAGAAGCTGCACCCAGTCATCATGCTGCTTGGAGATAAAGTGTCAGAGGTAGTTCTCCATGATTTGGTTGATCCTCTCGACTTGACCATTGGACTGAGGATGGTAGGCTGAGGAAAAGTCCAACTTTACATTGAGGAGTTTACAGAGGGCTCTCCAGAACTTCGAGGTGAACTGAACTCCCCGATCAGACACAATATGCCTAGGCAAGCCGTGCAGGCGGAAGATGTGTTGGATGTAGAGGGGAGCCAGTCGAGAAGCAGAATGGCGACCGTTCAGCGGAACGAAGTGAGCCATCTTCGAAAATCGGTCCACCACCACCCAGACCGCACTGCATCCCGCAGGGGGAGGCAGGTCCGTAACAAAGTCCATAACAATATGTTGCCAGGGAGCATCGGGCACAGGCAGTGGCTGGAGCAGGCCAGCCGGTTTGGAGTGGGCAACTTTATTTGCTGCGCACACCGTGGAGGAGGAGACAATGTCCATGATGTCCTTTGGCAGTGTGAGCCACCAGAACTGACGGGCAATCAGGTCTCGGGTCTTACGGGCACCCGCGTGACCTGCCAGTTTGGAACTGTGTCCCCAGCGGAGGATTCTTCTTCTGTCTGCCAGACGCACAAAAAGTCCTCCCCGGGGGAATGTCTCTAACTTGCAGAGGGTTGACAGGGATGATGCAGGATGGATCGATGATATTTTGGGGAGACTCCATAGTATCCTCTGCCTCGAACGACCTGGACAAGGCATCAGCCCTCACATTCTTGTCGGCCGGACGGTAGTGGTGCTCAAACTGGAACCGGGTAACGACTTTGGCACAGCACAGTGCTAGACCAGGAAGGTATGGATTGCTAGGAACAGGAACTGGAAACACATATAGGTACAGGGACAGGAACTGGAACAGGGACTGGAGTAGGAAAAACACTAGGAGGCCATCACATAGTCAAACTATAGGGAACACAACAACGCTCAGGCATAGAACTAGGGGGCTGGACCCCTCTTATAGTCCAGGGTACTCACGGGTCAAAGTTCGTCCATGAGGTCCGGTGCACGCGCTGCCCCTTTAAGAGCGCACCCTACGGGATCCGGCAGAGGTGAGTGGACGCGAGCGCTGGCGTCTCCTGAGGAGGAGGCTGGGGCCAGCGCTTGCTGACTCGTGGCTGCGGCTGTCAGGGGGAGGTTGGAGCTGACAGCCCGCAGCCACGGACATTACACCCAGGAAGCGCTGTATGGACCTCAAGCCTTGAGGGCGTGGCCATTCCAGGACGGCCTTTACCTTCTCAGGATCCATCTTGAGGCCTTGATCCGAGATGATATAGGCCAGGAAGGGTAGAGCATTCTTCTCAAACGCGCACTTCTCCAGTCTCTGATGAGTCATAGGATCTGGAGAAAAAAATCAAGATGTCATTAAGACAGACCACAACACAAACATAGAGGAGGTCACGTATGATGTCATTAACAAACTCTTGGAGACCGCGGGAGCATTACACAGGCCGAAGGAAATTACTAGATATTCATAGTGTCCGTCACGAGTGTTAAATGCCGTCTTCCATTCGTCACCCCGGCGAATCCGGATTAGGTTGTAAGCCCCACGCAGGTCTAGCTTAGAAAAAATCTTGGCTCCTCGTATGCGATCAAACAGTTCAAAAATCAATGGCAACGGATATCGATTCTTTTACCGTGATCTGCTTGAGACCCATGTAGTCGATGCAAGGACGCAGAGAACCATCCTTTTTCTTGAGAAAGAAGAACCCGGCTCCTGCCAGGGAAGAAGACTTCCGTATGGAGCCCCTCTCTAAGTTCTACTTAACATAGGCGGACATGGACTGAGTCTCTGGCAAGGAGAGAGGATATACCCTACCACGGGGAATGGATGCACCAGGTATCAGCTCGATAGGACAGTCATAAGCCCAGTGTGGGGGCAGGCTGCGGTTGAGACACTCGGAAACTCACTGGAGAACCTCTCCAGAATTCCAGTCCAGGACTGGGGCATGTAGTCGGAGCCAGGGCAGGCCCAGCAGCACAGGGTTGATGGCTTTAGCCAGGACAAAGAACGAGATGAGCTCGAATTGGAAGGCTCCCACTTGGAGCCTCAGCGGCTTGGTCACAGTTACAACCGGGTCTGGCAGAGGTAGTCCATTCACAGATGCAACCATCAAAGGCCTCTCCAGAGGGGTTGTGGGCAATTGGAGAAGATCCACCAGGTCTCTTCGAATGAAATTAGCAGCGGATCCAGAGTCCAGATAAGCAGAGACCCGGTGTGTTTTTTCGCCGGACACTATGCTCACGGGAATGGACAATTTAGACAAAAGTCTTTCTTCGCCCAGGGTTGTCTCTCCCACCAACCCTAGGCTCTGGGGCTTTAGGGGGCACAGATGCACAAGATGGCCTCCGAGGCCGCAATATAGACAGAGTCCCGAGGTGCGTCTGCGTTGTCACTTCTGGGTAGACAGCTTAAACTGGTCCGTCCTCACAGACTCCTTTGGAGGATCAGCAACTGAGGACAGCAGGGGTTGCTGCAAAGTAGGAACCGGGCTAGGGAGTCTTCCCTCCCGACAAGCTTCTTGGAACTTTTCTCGAATCCTTAAATCAATCCGGGTGGCCAGAAGGATGATGTCATCCAGGGTAGACGGTAGATCTCGGGCGGCAAGCTCGTCCTTAATCTCAGGAGACAGTCCCTGCCAGAATGTAGCCACCAAGTCCTCATTGTTCCACGACAATTCTCCCGCCAGGGTGCGGAAATGGATGGCGTACTCGCCCACGAAAGTGTATGTGGCCTAGGTTCAGCAAGGAGGCGGCTGCAGACGAGACTCGTCCAGGCTCCTCAAACACCATGCGAAATGTCCGTAGGAACCCCTGGAAGTCTCAGGTCCTTGTCTCTCCCAGATAGCGTTCGCCCATGCTATGGCCCTGCCAGTGAGTAAAGAGACGATGAAAGCGACCCTTGCACCATCAGTCGAAAATGACCTTGCATACAGGCTAAAGTGGATCTTGCACTGGTTCAAAAATCCACGGCAGGTCTTCGCGTTTCCAGTATAGCGGTGAGGTAGCGGCAAAGAAAATCGGGGATCAGCACTGCCAGGAAGTGTAGCCGGAGGATCTGTACTGCCAGGAGGTGTAGTAGGAGGAACAGCAGTTTGCACCTCCAGCTAATGTGCAATAATGTTCAATGCCTGGAGGAGTTGGTCCTGTCGAGACCGGAGGTCTAGCATATCCGCCCGCATCTCTTGTGACGTCATCTTGGTGTTGGATCGACCAGCGGGGTCCATGGCCTGAGCTTACTGTCACGTTGGGTACGTGGACCCATTGGGCCGTACCGCCTTGACGGTATGGCAGCTGGCCAACAGGACACAGGTCACAGTCTATAGTTCGTATAGGTGTACCTGTGGTAGCTCAGACAGTAGCAAGACAGGCTCGGCTGGGACTTAGACAGCAGGCAGGCACCAGGCGTGGTGAAGCAGGACAGGCGTGGTACTCAGCGCAGCACGACTCCAACTCAATACGACACTTGACCAGGATAGCACAGGATGCAGGTTACAGGTAGCAGGAACGGGAAACACTGGGAACTGGAAAACACTTAGGAGACCATTTGCATAGACAGACTAGGGTAACAAAACAAAGCTCAGGCAAGGCAGGAAGGGGCTTGGCCCTTCTTATAGACCAGGGTGCTCTGGTAGCAATCAGCTTAATCTCTCCAGGGATGACGCTTCATCCCACGTGACCGCCTCTGCAGCCAATCACAGGCTGCACCAGCCTCTGCAGCCAATCACAGGCTGCTGCGTCAGAAAGGAAGGTCAGACTGGAGGAAGAAGAGGGACTCGTCACCAAGACAACGACAGGGTACATATAAACTTTATTTTTAATCAGCAGCCTCTTTTTCTCTATCAGTGATTGAGAGAGACAAGTGGCTGCCGATTAGTGTAATATTGTAATGTATTTCTGCCCGCCCGGCCGTTGCTAGGCAACGGCTCCGTCACACACGGACGGCACACGGATGCCTTCCGTGTGCCTTCAGTTTTTTGGACGGCCTCATTGACTTGCATGGGCCTCACGGTCACAGAATCTCGGACCAAAGTAGGACATGCTCTACTTTGCATCGGAACGGAGCAACGGGATCGTCAAAAAAACTGAAGTGTGCATGGCTCCATTGAAATGAATGGGTCAGGGTGCTAGCCGTCAGAAAAACGGCTAGCACCCTGAAGAAAAACACTGAAGTCTGCATGAGGCCTAATGCCACCTAAGCCACTAAATATAAATAAGTATGCATTACTGCTAAATCTACTTACAATAGGGAGGTTCTAAGCGCACATTTTGATCAAATTGTGTGAGCTCACCTGCCACGGCAAGGCGGCCTCTATGAGGTGGGAACCTACGCTGCACATACACCCAGAACTGGGACTAAACCTACATATTCTTGGGTATGGTAGGAACCAACATTAAACTAATTAAAATCACCCACGGCAGAAAGGGGGGAGTACAAGATCAAAAATGGAGGCAGTCACTAACTCCACATCTATCTATCTATCTATCTATCTATCTATCTATCTATCTATCTATCTATCTATCTATCTATCTATCTATCTATCTATCTATCTATCTATCTATCTATCTATCTATCTATCTATCTATCTATCTATCTATCTCTCTATCTATCTATCTATCTGTCTATCTATCATCTATCTAAAGTCCAAATACAATGTCAGCCGCACAGCCTTGTAAATCATAGGTGGGTGCCGACCTGCCCAGGTCAGGGCTAACAGACCTGCTGTAGTAGAATCCAAAAATCAGGCAGCACTCCAAGGTATAAGCAAGGTAGAAAAAGGTGCTTTATTGGTCCATATACACACGACGTTTCAGCTCAACACAGGAGCCTTTCTCACTTGAGAAAGGCTCCTGTGTTGAGCTGAAACGTCGTGTGTATATGGACCAATAAAGCACCTTTTTCTACCTTGCTTATACCTTGGAGTGCTGCCTGATTTTTGGATTCTATCTATCTATCTATCTATCTATCTATCTATCTATCTATCTATCTATCTATCTATCTATCTATCTATCTATCTATCTATCTATCTATCTATCTATCTATCATCTGTGATTTTAATTCGTTTAATGCTGGTTCCTACCATCCCCAGATATATATGTAGGCTTAGTCCCAGTTCTGGGTGTATGTGCAGCGTAGGTCCCCACCTTACAGAGGTCACCTTGTCGTGGCAGGTGGGCAAACACTTTTTGATCAAAATGTGCACTAAGAACCTCCCTATTTGTAAGTAGATTTAGCATTAATGCATATTCAGTGCCGTAACTACCGCTATAGCAGCCGTAGCGGCTGCTACGGGGCCCGCAGCATGAGGGGGCCCGTGCCATGGCCGGAGGCTCCGCTAGCAGCTGCTATGGCTGCTACAGTGCAACGCCACTGAAGGGGTTGTTCCTACAAAACACATGCATCCCCTATCCACAGGATAGGGGATACATGTGTGATCGCTGGGACACCCAGCGATAAGGAGAACGGGGAACCGAAAGTCCCCCGAAGTTCTCCATGACAAACCTCGGACTTCCGGGGTCTGTCTGCAGCTCCATAAAAATGAATTGTGCACTTGTCGCGCTTGTGCGCATACGTGACCAGCGCACCTTTCATTTTTATTGAACTGCGCAGACGCCGGAAGTCCGAGGTTCGTCATCGAAAGTCACCGAAAGTCCCCCGTTCTCCTTATTGCTGTCAGCGATCAAACATGTATCCCCTATCCTGTGGATAGGGGATGCATGTCTTTTGTAGGACAAACTATAGGTCGTTTTTTTTGGGGGGGGGGGGGGCTATATGGCGTCATCTACAGGGGGGGTCTGTATGGCGTTATCTACAGGGAGGGTCTGTATGGCGTTATCTACAGGGGGGGTTCAGTATGGTGTTATCTACAGGGGGGGTTCAGTATGGTGTTATCTACAGGGGGGGGGTCTGTATGGCGTTATCTACAGGGCGTGGTTCTGTATGGTGTTATCTACAGGGGGGGTCTGTGTGTCATTATCTACAGTGGGGACTCTGTATGGCGATATCTACAGGGGGGTTTGTATGGCGTTATCTACAGGGGGGTCTGTATTGGGTTATCTACAGGGGGGGCTGTATGGCGTTATCAACAGGGGGGTCTGTATGGAGTTATCTACAGGGGGGACTCTGTATGGCGTTATCTACAGGGGGGATTCTGTATGGCGTTATCTACAGGGGGGACTCTGTATGGCGTTATCTACAGGGGGGACTCTGTATGGCGTTATCTACAGGGGGGACTCTGTATGGTGTTATCTACGGGGGGGGTCTGTATGGCGTTATCTACAGGGGGTCTGTAAGAGGTTATCTACAGGGGGGCTGTATGGCGTTATCTACAGGGGGGGCTGTATGGCGTTATCTACAGGGGGATTTGGGGCTGTAAGACGTTATCTACAGGGGGCCTGTAAGGCGTTATCTACAGGGGGCTGTGTATGGCGCTATCTACAGGGGGGCGCTGTGTGGTGGAATCTATAGGGAGGCACTATCTACAAGGGGGAGTTGTGTGTTACCCAGCGGAGGGGGGCCCCAGTCAAAAGTTTGCTATGGGGCCCAGTCTTTCCTAGTTACGCCCCTGTGCATATTTATTTATATTTAGTGGCTTAGATGGCATTAGTGTGCGCAGTGTGCTGTCGCCATTTCTTTGTCTGCTATTTATCTATCTATCTATCTAAAAAAAACAAAAAAAAAAACAAAAAAAAAAAACACTTCTACACTTCTCTTCATTCAGGTTCAGCTGTACTAACAGCACAGCGTGATCTCGCGAGATCATGCTGTGCTGTCACTTACTCCCACATTAACTTTACCGGAGTTTCGGAAGAATGAAAAGACATTGTGTCCTGGCTGGAGGCGATGTCTTTTCATTCTCTCAACACTCCAGTAAAGTTACTGTGGGAGTGACAGCACAGCGTGATCTCACAAGATCACGTTGTGCTGTGAGTACAGCTGAACATGAGTGAAGAGAAGTGTGTATGACGCTGATTGGTCATCGTCATACACTTCTCTTTACTACGCCCACTTGGTGAAAAGTAAAAAAATGCCCCCTGGGGCATTAAGAACAAATTTGCATAACACTTAAAATGCTCATAACTTTGTCAAAAATAAACGTTTTTTTAAAAAAACAACAAAAAACACATTACTTATCTACATTAAGGCTATATTTACACGACAGTGAAAAAAAATTGCCATTAAAAACTGATCAACTGTCAGTTTTTCATGGCCGTTTTGCATCAGTGTCTCTAAATTTTCATCCATTTCCAGTCCGTCTGTCCATTTTTAATAGCCGTTTGACATCCTTTTTGCATCAGTTTTTCATGGCCAGTAAAAAAACTGATGAATTTCATTGGTCAGGCTTTTTTTGTCCCAACCCCCTGAAAACACCCAAAGAAAGGTCACATGTTTACCTAGACACTATTTACAGCCTCCCTGTATATGATGCCACATACCTCCCTGTATATGATGCCACACACCTCCCTGTATATGCCACACAGCCTCCCTGTATATGATGCCACACAGCCTCCCTGTATATGATGCCACACACTTCCCTGTATATGCCACACAGCCTCCCTGTAAATGCCACACAGCCCTCCTGTACATGATGCCACACAGCCCTCCTGTACATGATGCCACACACCTCCCTGTATATGCCACACAGCCTCCCTGTATATGATGCCACACAGCCTCCCTGTATATGATGCCACACACCTCCCTGTATAAGATGCCACACACCTCCTTGTATATAATGCCACACACCTCCCTGTATATGATGCCACACACCTCCCTGTATTTGATGCCACACACCTCCGTTTATGATGCCACACAGCCTCCCTGTATATGATGCCACACACCTCCCTGTATATGCCACACAGCCTCCCTGTAAATGCCACACAGCCCTCCTATACATGATGCCACACAGCCCTCCTGTATATGATGCCACACAGCCCCGATGTAGATGCCACACAGCCCGTCATGAATACCCTACATACTCACCGATGCAGCGCTGTCTTCTCCAGGTAAGGTCTCTCGTCTTCACGGGATCTGCGGAGGCGGCGCGATGACGTCATCGCGTTGCCTTCGCAGAACCCGTGAAGACGAGAGACCACACCTGAAGAGGTCGGCGCTGCATCGGTGAATATGTGTAGTCGCGCCGCCGATAGCTAGCAAGGGAACTAGTAGTTCCCTTGCAAATCCCCATGTCACAGATCCATTTTTAACGGTTGTTACATGTATTGACAGCCGTTAAAAACGGATACATTGACTTCTATAGGGGCCGTCAGGCCGTTAAAACGGACAAAAATAGGCCATGTCCTATTTTTTGACAGCCATTATTCGTGGGCCATTAAAAAAACGGCCGTGTGAATACACCCATAGAACATCATTGTTCTGAAAACGGTCGTGTGAATAAGTCCTACAGCGCCTATTAGATTAGGTAGAAGATAGGGCAGTTATAAACTGGTGACAGAGCCTCTTTAATGCCACAGTTGTGGTAATCTATGCCACGTCCCAGCTAGGCCATAGCCAGCAGATGACTCATGAGCACTATGTTGAGGAGTTGTCTGGAAGTAAGATCATGAATTATCCCAAAGGAGTATTTTTTGGATAATACTGGGTGGACTGACTGAGGAGTGACATAGACCTCGCTAAGAAGGGGCCTCAGGGTAGGTAAAATCAGAGTAGTTAAGTGTCATAATTCTGGGCAACAGTTAAACATTCAGGTTTTGCCCAAATTATCCAACATTGGTTAGGTTATATTAGGTTGGTAAGGTCAAAATAGGTAAAATTATATTGTCACCAAACCTACAACGTTACATCATACAATATACTGTAGGGACGTTCCTCTGAAAGAGAGAAACAAGAAAACTCAAGCATTGATGGGTCTTCCCACTGGTCTTGAAAAACTGTAAACACTGCATATACTGTTGGTCCACAAAATATGCACACAACAATACATAATATACATAAAATCCTCAAGTTAATAAAAGTTTAGACGTATACATCCACCAAGTCTTCCTCTATGCATTTATAGCATGTGGTCAGGTTAGAAGAAGACATTACTATTTGAGTCTAGACTGAAACGTAAGGAGAGATACAGTGATGTTGCAACAGCTTAACCCCTTAGTGACCAGCCCATTTTAGGCCCTAATGACCAAGCTATTTTATTCGTTTTTCTATAGTCGCATTCAAAGAGCTATAACTTTTTGATTTTTTCGTCTACATAGCTGTATGAGGCCTTTTTTTTTGCGGGATTAGTTGTGCTTTTTAATAGCACCATTTTTGGGTATATATAATTTTTATATTAACTTTTATTAACCTTTTTGGGGGGGATTATAAAAAAAAACTGAAATTCCGCCATTGTTCTATGCGTTTTTAAATTGACGCCGTTCACTATGCGACGTAAATAACATGTTACCTTTATTCTATGGGTCGGTACGATTACGGCGATACCACATATGTAAAGATTTTTTATGTTTTACGACTTTTGCACAATAAAAACACTTTTGAACTAAAATTATTTGCTTTTGCATCATCGCTTTGCAAGAGCCGTAATTTTTTTATTTTTCCATCAATGTAGTGATTTTTTTGGGCTTGTTTTCTGCGGGACAAGACGTAGTTTTGAATGGTACTGTTTTGGGGTGCATGGGACTTATTGATTCATTTTTATTATGACTTTTTTGGGGGGCAATGGAAAAAAATTGCAATTTCGCCATGGTTTTTTGCGTTTTTTTTTTACGGTGTTCACTTTGCGGTTTAAATGACATATTAACTTTATTAATGGAGTCATTACGGTCGCGGCGATACCACATATGTGTACTTTTTTTTTTTTTTACACTTTTACTAAATAAAACCACTTTTTATGGAAAAAAATGGTTTTTGTTTTTTTTTTACTGTACTTTTTATTAATAATCTTTATTTCACTTTGACGACTTATTTTATTAGTCCCACTAGGGGACTTTACTGTGCGATATTCCGATATTCCGATCGCTGCTATAATGCTCTGGTATACTTCGTATACCAGAGAATTATTGCCTGTCAGTGTAAGGGTATGTTCACACGGCCTATTTACGGACGTAAATCGGGCGTTTTTGCCCCGAATTACGCCCGAAAATAGCGCCTCAATAGCGCTGACAAACATCTGCCCATTGAAAGCAATGGGCAGACGTTTGTCTGTTCACACGAGGCGTATATTTACGCGCCGCTGTCAAATGACGGCGCGTAAATAGACGCCCGCGTAGAAGAAGTGACCTGTCACTTCTTTGGCCGTAATTGGAGCCGCTATTCATTGACTCCAATGAATAGCAGCGCTAATTACGGCCGTAATTGACGCGGCGTTCAAGCGCCTGCACATGCCGGTACGGCTGAAATTACGGGGATGTTTTCAGGCTGAAACATCCCCGTAATTTCAGCCGTTACGGACCCCCGCCGTGTGAACATACCCTAAATCTGACAGGCAATCTGTTAGGACGTGCCTCCGGCGCGTCCTAACAGGCATATGTCCAAGGCAGACCTGGGGGCTTTTATCAGGCCCCCGGCTGCCATGACACCCTATCGGAGACCCGCGATTGCATTCGCGGGCCGCCGATGGGTGACAGAGGGAGCTCACTCCCTCTGTAAACAAAGTTAAATGCCGCGGTCGCTATTGACGGCGGCATTTAACGGGTTAAACGGCCGCGATCTAAGTAAACTTCGATCGCGGGCGTTGGAGCAGGAGCTCAGCTGTCATCAGACAGCAGAGCCCCGGCTCCTGCCTGCACGGGAGACCCGTGCAGGACTTAGACTAGGCTGACGTGAAAAGGCGTCAGCCTAGCCTAAAGCCCATTAGTGACCGACGTAAAAAGGCGTATTAGTGGTCACTAAGGGGTTAATATATTCCCCCCTATTTGTCTACAGTTGTGGCAGGCAGATAGTACTTTGCTACCCTGATCATGGAGTTTAGCTTTACCATCCACAGCACTTATATTGTGATACTGTATGTACGAAGAAGTCTGTCATTTAACACGTTAGTGACCGCCAATACGCCTTTTCACGGCGGCCACTAATGGGCTTTATTCTGATGCAATAGCCTCTTCATGGCGCTGCATCAGAATAAAGTAAACAGAGCAGGGAGCCGATAAATTTCCCTGCTCTCAGCTGCCAGAGGTAGCTGAGGGCTGGGGGCGTCCCTGCTCGAACGTGTGAGATCGATATTAGTATCGATCTCACCCTTTAACCCATCAGATGCGGCGCTCAATAGCAAACGCCGCATCTGAGTGGTTTTGGAGAGAGGGAGGGAGCTCCCTCTCATCCCACCGACACCCGGCGATAAGATCGCCGAGTGTCTGTGTCTCCCATGGCAGCCGGGTGCCTAATAAAGGCCCCCAGGTCTGCCTGTAGTGAATGTCTGCTAGGCTATAGCAGAGGCATGGCTCAGCAGATGCCTGTCCGTTTTAAACAGACAGGCAGTAGTAATACACTGCAATACAAAAGTGTTGCAGTGTATTATAAATGCGATCGGATGATCGCATATTAAAGTCCCCTAGTAGGACAAGTAAAAAAAAGTTTAATAAAGTTAATAAAATAAAAAACTCACTTTTTGCCCTTTACTATTAAAAAAACAAAATAAAGTAAAAAAGTTACGCATATTTGGTATCGCAGCGTCCGTAACAAACCCGACTATAAATCTATTACATTATTTAACCCGCAGGGTGAATGTCGTAAAAAATAAAATAAAAAACATCCCGCCTTAAAAAATTTGGATAAAAAGTGATCAAACAGCAGCATCTACTCCAAAATGGTACCAATAAAAACTTCAAGTCGTCCCGCAAAAAAAAAAAAGCCCTCATACAGCTATATCAGCGGAACAATAAAAAAGTTATGGCTCTTCAAATATGGAGACAAAAAAACAAATAAATTTGAAAAAAAAGTAAAACATACAAAATCTATACAAATTTAGTATTGTTGCGATCGAAACAACCCGCTGAATAAAGTTATTGTGTTATTTATACCACACGGTAAACGACGTAGATTTAGGATGCAAAAAAGAGTGGCAAAATTTCTGTTTGTTTTCTATTCCCCCCCAAAAAAAGTTCATAAAAGTTAATCAATAAATTATATGCACCCCAAAATGGTGCTATTAAAAAATACAACTTGTCCTGCAAAAAACAATACCTTATACACCAAAATGTGTAGACGCAAAAATAAAAAAGTTATAGCTCTTGGAATGCGACGATGGAAAAACTTGAAAAATAGCTTGTCATTAACCCCTTCCTGACATTTGACGTATCCATATGCCAAAGTCGGGTAGGGGAAGTATGGAACGGGCTCACAGGAGTGAAGCCTCTCCATACGATGCCGGCGTCGGCTGTTTGTTACAGCCGACACTTCAGAGTAACTAGCGGCATAGCGCTCGAGCGCGATCCCGCTCGTTTAACTCGTTAAATGCTGCGGTCAAAAATAGGGGGCGACCCCCTCTAACAGCTCATCGTGCCCCCCACAACGCAATCGCGGGGGGGGGGGGCAATGGTTGCTATGGCTGCCTGGGGGCCTAATGAAGGCCTCCAGGTCCGCCATCTTTGTGCACCTATTAAGGGGACTAATAAAAAAAGTAAAAATTAGTTAAAGAACAGGGTTTTTTTTATGTAAAAAAAAAATTAAAACTTCCAAAAAAAAACCCTTATCCCATTTTCCCCCTAGAGCATGTTAAAAAAATAAATGAATAAACATAATTGGTATCACCGCGTCCGTAAAAGTCTGAACTATTACAATATATCATTATTTAAGCCGCACGGTAAACACCGTAAAAAAAAAATTGTAAATGACAGAATCTGTACACCAAAATGGTATTATTAAAAACTACAGCTTATCCCGCAAAAAATAAGTCCTCATACCACTTAATCGACGGAAAAATAAAAAAGTTGTGGCTCTCAGAATTTGGCAACCCAAAATAAATGTTATTCTTTACACTTAGGTTTTTACTTGTAAAAGTAGTAAAATATAGAAAAAATTATATATATTTGGTATCGCCGTAATCGTATTGACCCACAGAATAAAGTTAACATGTTGTTTTAATTGCACAGTGAATTCCGTAAAAACGGTGCGCAAAGAACCAGGGAGGAATCGCTGTTTTTTTCATTTTCTACCCCACAAATAATTTGTTTCCCGCTTCCTAGTACATTATATGCCAAAATAAATGGTGCTACGAAAAACTACAACTCGTCCCGCAAAAATCAAGCCCTCATAGGACTATATCGACAGAAAAATAAAGACGTTATGGAAGGTGGTGAGGAAAAAAACGAAAATGAAAATCTGAAAAAGGACTGCGGCGGGAAGGGTTAAGGTTTAAAGTAGGCTGGTCATTAAAAGGTTAACCCCTTAGTGACCACTAATACGCCTTTTCACGGCAATCTCTAAGGGGCCTTAGGCTAGGCTGCCGCCGTTTCACCGCAACGTAGTCGAAGTCCTGCACGGGTGTCCCGTGCATGCTGGAGCAGGGGCTCGGTTGCTGACAGCCGTGCTCCTACTCTAACTGTAGAGATCGAAGTTTACTTTGATCTCGGCCATTTAACTTGTTTACAGAGGTTCTGACATTGAGAAGCATCAGGGCGTTCTATGCAACGCAGCATTCAAAGTCATCAGTGCTCTGTCACACACAACGTTCTGACGCTGCAACATGCTGAGGGAGCCTGAGAGGACCCAAAGGAAAGAAGAGGAGCAGTGAGGTGAAGCGAGTTTACAGTATATACTCACAGTGTGACGCCTTCCATCTTTTGTAAAGCCAGACTGCATTTCATAATCTACTATCTGTAACTGAAAGACCAAGTAAAACTGTGTTTCTTATCACTAGCTGGATTCAGTCTCAGAACACATGTGTGTGATATCAACAATTCTTACACCTAATGCACACGACTGTGTGTACTGTCCGAGTCCCGTCAGTGATCCGAGGAAAGATAGGACATGTTCTATCTTTCCTCGGATCGGAGACTCTGACTATTTTTCACGGACCTGATTCACCCGCTAAAGTGAATGGGTCCGTAAAGACTATCGGGTGTCAAAAATGGCCCGAGTGGCACAATAGTCGTGTGCATGAGGCATATAACTACTTAGGTATTAGAAAAGGATTTTATTGAGGGAAAGAACCAACGGCGCCCGACTAACCCATTGACTTTAATGGGGTCCATCAGCTCTATGTCATTATGTGTGCCGTTTTGTTCGACAAAGCTGCGCAATTTTGTCTGGAAAAAGTTATGGAATCTGCAACGAAGGCCGCTAACGGAGCCTCTGATAAAGATGTGAACAGAGCCTTAAAGAGGCTCTGTCACCACATTATAAGTGCCCTATCTCCTACATAAGGAGATGGGCACTGTAATGTAGGTGACAATAATGCTTTTTATTTAAAAAAACTATCTATTTTCACCACTTTATCAGCGATTTTAGATTTATGCTAATGAGTTGCTTAATGCCCAAGTGGGCGTGTTTTTACTTTAGATCAAGTGGGCGTTGTACAGGGGAGTGTATGACGCTGACCAATCAGCATCATGCACTTCTCTCCATTCATTTACACAGCGCATAGGGATCCTGTTAGATCCTTGTGTGCGGTCTTATACTAACACATTAACGATACTGAAGTGTTTAGACATTCCATGGGATGTCTATTCACAATCCCGGCACTTCGTTACTCTGTCTGTGGTAGTTACAGCAGAGGAAGCGTGATCTCGCGAGATTACGCGGTAAATGACAGGTTACAGCGAGATTACATTTCCTCTGGCTCGTGGGAGAAAGAAGGGACATGCCCTATCTTCACGCTGTTATGCCTCTGACCTCCCATTGACATCAATGGGAGGCAGAGAAAGCGTATTTCGCAGCGGTTTATGCCCGCGGCGCTCAATGGCCGTGGGCGAAAAATGCAGCGAAAAACGCTTTTTCTGCCTCCCATTCATTTCAATGGCAGTTCAGAGGCAGAACCACGTCAAAAAAGGCTAAAAGCGACTGGGGGAGGGACGGGGAAGGGGACGCCTCAGGTTTCCGTGTCAAAATCTGCACCACAAAAACTCTGTGTGAACTGGGCCTAAGCTGTGCATTCTGGAAATGATAAGGGCAAAGCCCCACAAGGCGGAATTGCGGAGCATAGGCTGCGGTGCGGAATTTGGTGTCCGCAGCATACAATGGATGTTGCGGACCTGTGGCGGACTGGTTGCGGACTCTTTGCGGAAGTTCTCCATTGACTTCAATGGAGATTCTAAATTCCGCAACGAAGTCCGCAGATGTCATGTACATGTTATGTGTGCTGCGGAGCATATTGGTTTTTTAACATGACATTTCTTCATTCTGGCTGGACCTATGTATTTCTAGGTCTACAGCCAGACTGAGGAAGTCAATGGGGCTCCCGTAATTACGTGTGACTACGTGTGTGCAACCTTAATTACGGGTGACTACGTGTGTGCACCCGTAATTATGGGAGCGTTGCTAGGCGACGTCAGTAAATAGTCACTGTCCAGGGTGCTGAAAGAGTTAAGCGATGGGCAGTAACTGTTTCTGCACCCTGGACAGTGACTACCGATCACAATACACAGCAACCTGTAAAAAAAATAGAAGTTCATACTTACCGAGAACTCCCTGCTTCTTCCTCCAGTCCAGCTTCCCAGGATGACGTTTCAGTCTAAGTGACGGCTGCAGCCAATCACAGGCTGCAGCGGTCACATGGACTGCCGCGTCATCCAGGGAGGTAGGGCTGGATGCCGAAAGAGGGACGCGTCACCAAGACAACGGCCGGTAAGTATGAATTTCGTTTACTTTCACTAGGGAAAGTGCTGTCCCTTCTCTCTATCATGCACTGACAGAGAGAAGGGAAGTACTTTCACCTCAATACGCAACGGCTAGTCCGCATCAATTTACTGCACATTTTGGGCAGATCCGCAACAGAATCTGCAACGCAGATTATGTGCGGCATTGATGCGGACAGTGGCGGAAGAAATACGCCACGTGGGGCCATGCCCTAAGAGTTTCACATCGTGCAGATAGGTGTAGTTGTTATTGGGAACACTCACCTTATTGGAAGGTTGTTTTAACTCTTTCCTTTGCAGAGCGCACAGCTTAGAGGGAACACTGCTGGTGACTAACACGCAGGTTGTATTTGGATGCCATTTACAGGAAAGATCCAGTGGTAGAAGGCTCTCGGCATATATTGGTAATCATTACACAACCCTCAGACAAGTCAATGTGGTACCACTGTGTGCCCCTCGGTTGCTATAGAGACTCAGAGGGATGCTAAAGTAGCGATGGGTGACTGTTCTGCAGCTGCAACCATTTAGTTCTCCTCATCTCCACCCCCTCTGATTTTGGCTGGAAGTGAAATGCTTCTGTGCGTAAAGTAGTAAGGCAGGAATTCACATTTGTCTATGTGAGGAAAAGGAAGAATAATCATGCCCTGGTTTTAACCTGTCTGAATAGAGAACAAATGACGTTATATATTTGGGCCATGTTTTTCTAATGAGTCAGGATGTAGTCAGAACAATAATCATCTAAATTGTAGGAATAAGGCTCTGTTCACATCTGCGTCGAAGGCTCCGTTTGCAGATTCAGTTTTTTTTTTACAGGAAAAATAGTGTTGCATGCAGCACTATTTTTCCAGTCAAAATGATGGACACCTTGGCGGAATATAACAGAATATAGCGCGGTTGGTGTTTTTCATGCGACAGATCCATCACAGTGCTGTGGTTTGCATTGTAAATGGAAGTCACAAAACAGATGTGAACAGAGCCTAAAAGAGATGTAGTGTAATGTCTGTGCATGAGTATATCAGAGGTGTGCTCTATTATAGAAAGAGATAATGGGGCACATACATGGCGCCAAATTTACTCACTAGGGCAGCTTCATTCATTCTGTTCAGGATAAAACTAGACCGGACAGGTAGAAACTGCGCCAAATTTATCACAGTGGCACAAGCTGTATGATAAATTTGGCACAACTCGCTAGACATGTTAAACATTTTTAATCTTTCTTACGCCATCTCTTTGCCGGTGTAACTTACACCAAAACAATGGCGCACGCTGGTAAAATATCTGGTGCATTTTGCCACGCCCCATTTTCTAGAAACTTTTCAGAACTTTTGAGAAAGGTGCAAAAAGTGCCTCAGACATATAATAAAATTGGCACACGCAACCTACTGCATTTTTGGGGCGCAATTTGTGCCAAAATTCTGGCACATTTTGCTTACTGAATCTCCCCCCCCCCCCTCAATAGCTATGCAAAAAAAAAAAAAAACAGTTAAAAAAAAAAGAGATCTCTATGCAACAGATGCGTACTGATGCCAAAATCAACATTTCCGAATCGGTCTACATCCAACAGAACTGAACGAAATCTCACAGTGGGTCTATTTCTATACACTTTCTTCAGGATACTCCAGTAAGGTTCTGTTCACACTATTGTTAGGGTCCGTTCTATCAGATTTGACACCCAGAATATCGTAGTCTTCTGCGCTTTTCCTTTCTGGAAATCTGATGGACCCACTCGAAGTCAATGGCGCCCTTCGAAATCTATTACACTACGATCTATCATCATTTTCCTGGTTCCGTAGTAGCGAAAGCCATAGCGCTAGTGTGAACAGAACCATAGTGAGATAACTCCTCCAGGCTGATTGTACTTTGTATTAGGAGTAAGTGCCAATATAGGTGAATATATATAGTATATGATATAGGTGAATGTAGGTAAGCCGTGTAGCCTTTATTTAGAGATGGAGTAGGTTGTACATTATGATAAAGTCACCTAACTCGCCCTGACCATTACTACTCCGGTATACAGGTCAGTATACATACATTTCCTTCTATATGAGGAGGGTGGTAACTTTAGATACTTGGAAGATGTTGTGCCTACTGCTCCTCTTCTCACACATGAACTCTCTGATCTAGGGCACATGGCTGTGTCCACACTTCATGGAGTGTCACTTACTTGGAAGATCCATGTAGTACTTGCCATGCGTAGAACAGTCCATGCCAGGGTGCACAAAATAACACACAATAACTCCATCCAGGTGAAATGGGCATGAGCCTGAAATGTGTCCCACGATGATACCAAGCCACAGTCTTTGCATTCTTTCAGTGCTCCGGTAAATTGTCTCCCACTTTGGATGAGCAGGTTCACATAGCCCAGAGAAGATGGTATCTCCACAGGTTGTATTTTATGTTCTTGCTCCATGACTGGCATGAGAGGGGATTTAGAATGATATTATTCTAAAATACTAGTATGCCAATTCCTACTAGGATAGACACACTAATGGATGCCACTTGAAAAACGTACATGAAGACCTACCCTTGCATGCAGGATAGGATGGCATCAGCTGCTTTGGCCACTGTGAGCCCTTCTCAGGGGGCAGTAAATGGTGATCTTGTGTGCCCCTTTCTGGTCTTATCTTCTGCACATCTATAAGAGGGGGCAGTGATGCCGATTATGGCTATATGTAATAAAGGGGAGACAGGCAGATAGGGTGATGCATATGGGAGGGTGCGCAGCAGCCCCCGAGTCTTCTTTCTCTAGCTGGGGGGAGGAGGGGGCAGCTGGTGCAGTGAATCTCCCGCTCCCTGATTGGCAGGATCCAGTGTAGCAGGGCAGGATCTAGCAGGGAGGAGCGGCTAGGATAAGTAATGAGAGCAGACAAGAGGCAGAACGTGGGCACCGGAGAAGATGGTGCACTCAGCTCCGAGGAGATCCGCGCAGCGGTCAGTGCCAGCCTACCCATGTATATATTCAGAGCACGTTTGAATGGAGGGAGGGGAGAAGAGGGACGGATTGTCCGGGCACCAATCACTGACACATGGGGACAGAGCCCACGTGATGACGGATCCCTCAGTCATGGTCAGCGACGATGTGGCGTAGTGGGCATGAGATATGTGTGTGCCCACTGTCTCCTCCCGGCTGTGCACTGCCCCCTCCTTTATACGGTTACCTTACCTAGATTTCTATGAAGGAACATGCATCAGAACGATAGACAATCTTGGGCATTGTTCACTCCTGCAGTTATGGTTTACCAGACTAGTTATAGTTAACCACTTCAGCACCCGAGTATTTCATTCCCTTCAGAGTGTATTTACACATGCCAGTTTTGCGGCATTTTTTTTCACAACGTGACAAAAAACACCTCAAAACTGGCACATGTACAGTAAAAACACAACCAGACAGGGTCTATTCATATGGCGCGGTCAAATTGCGTTTTATTGCTGCAATTATCGCAAAATAGGGTGGATTTGTCACGATTTCTCTACATATTTTTGTACATGGGGCTTTAACAATTATACGTTTTATTTCTTACCCTTTCCGAATTGTTTTTACGTGTTTGTGACAGACAGGGCGTTTTTTTTTTTATACCAGAAATATTTCTGAAAGGAGTGAAAAAAAATTGCAATTTTTCTCACAGTTACTTCTTACGTTTTAATGACACAACTTCTATACAGAGCTGCAAAATATGTTGGCGCTATATAAATAAAATGACAACTTTTTAGTGACATAATATATTACTAAAAAGATCTTAGTGTGAAGATGAGTTCCCTTTTCTGTTATATTCTCATTTTGAGATATAACGTAGGATTTTGGGCAATTGGAGTAAAAGTTTGGGTTATCGGCGATGTTTCACCAAATTCACACTTTTTTTTGTGTGACAGGAGAAATCATATAGGTCAGGATAGGCCATCAATATGTGATCAGTCGGGGTCTGACACCCGGGACCCCCGCCTATTAGCTGTTTTGAAGGGGCTGCAGTGCTCGTACGAGATGGATGTAGCGGCGGTTCACAATATTACAGCCCTCTCCCATTCACTTCCATTGGAGAAGGCTGTAATACTGTGAACCGCCGCTACTGCTGTGTCGCCGATTCACAGTGTGGGCAGTGACCAGATTGAAGGGGGAAGCAGCGCTCATACGAGCACTGCGGCCCCTTCAAAACAGCTGATCGGCTAGGGTCCCTGAAGCCGGACCCCGACCGATCCGATATTGATGGCCTATCCTGAGGATCTAATGGCCGTTTGCAGGGAAACACACACATAAGTAGCCTTGGTGCATAAAATGGTTTTACCAAAAAAGGGTCAGTGTTGCTCATAGCAACCGGATTCCAGCTTTAAAGAGGCTCTGTCACCAGATTTTGCAACCCCTATCTGCTATTGCAGCAGATAGGCGCTGCAATGTAGATTACAGTAACGTTTTTATTTTTAAAAAACGAGCATTTTTGGCCAAGTTATGACCATTTTTGTATTTATGCAATTGAGGCTTGCAAAAGTACAACTGGGCGTGTTTAAAGTAAAAGTCCAAGTGGGCGTGTATTATGTGTGTACATCGGGGCGTTTTTAATACTTTTACTAGCTGGGCGTTCTGACGAGAAGTATCATCCACTTCTCTTCAGAACGCCCAGCTTCTGCCAGATCACGCTGTGACGTCACTCACTTCCTGCCCCAGGTCCTGCATCGTGTCGGCCACATCGGCACCAGAGGCTACAGTTGATTCTGCAGCAGCATCAGCGTTTGCAGGTAAGTAGCTACATCGACTTACCTGCAAACGCCGATGCTGCTGCAGAATCAACTGTAGCCTCTGGTGCCGATGTGTCCTCGCTCGTCCGACACGATGCAGGACCTGGGGCAGGAAGTGAGTGACGACACAGCGTGATCTCTCGAGAACTCGCTGTGTGTCTGCACTGCCAGAAGCTGGGCGTTGTGTAGAGAAGTGGATGATACTTCTCGTCAGAACGCCCAGCTAGTAAAAGTAGTAAACACGCCCCGATGTACGCACATAATACACGCCCACTTGGACTTTTACTTTAAACACGCCCACTTGGACTTTTGCAAGCCTCATTTGCATAAATACAAAAATGGTCATAACTTGGCCAAAAATGCTCGTTTTTTAAAAATAAAAACGTTACTGTAATCTACATTGCAGCGCCGATCTGCTGCAATTGCAGATAGGGGTTGCAAAATCTGGTGACAGAGCCTCTTTAAAGGGGGTTGGTTCACAATCAAATATTACATTTCTCTGTTAGATCATGCAAAACATTATCATTTTAGAATTGGAATCATTTTAAAAATGCTCTAGTGTCTAGATATAGCTGTTAAATACGTGTTATAGCACCCACTGGTGTTCTTTTAATTCCTTCCCACCTAATGTGTCCAGTGCCAGTGGTCACACACGGCAAGTAGCTCAGTTCCACCACTAGTGTTGGCAACTGTCCGTAAATTTACCCCTCTGATAATTTGCACTGCGCATGCGCCAAAATTTACATGCGCAGACACAGTGCAACCAATAAGGGAAGCGGGCCCGCGGCAGCCCACAGCCGAAGTGGACTTGGAGCAGGGGAGGAGTGTATGACAGTATGTGACTGTCTCTGACTTAGGTGACCTCAGCCAGAGACAGACTGTTATTGGGTCGGTGCCGCGACCAGTGAGGCACCTGGTCCTGACATCACGAGTGGGTGTTAAATACATGGATTATGGGGGTTATATACAGAGTTGAAGGGGTAATATACAGGGATGATGGGTGCCATATACGGTGATGATGGGGGTCCCTGTATATAACCCCATCATCCCTGTATATAACTCCCATCATCCCTGTATATAACACCTTTGATTACTGTATATACTAACCAGCCATCATTCCTGTATATTACCCCCATCATCCCTGTATACAGGGTTAATGGGGGTATAATACGGGGATGATGGGGGCTACATACAGGAATGATGGGAGTTATATACAGGAATGATGGGGGTTATATACAAGGATGATGCTGGTTATATACAGGGATAATGACTGGGGGAGGGGCTGATGGTCACTTTACTGGTGGGGGGGCTGATGGTCATTTTACAGTGGGGGCTGATGGTCATTTTATTGTGGGTGGGGAACTGATGTTTATTGTACTGTGAGTGGGGGGCTTATGGTCATTCTACTGTGAGTGGGGGGCTGATGGTCATTTTATTGTGAGTGGGGGCTGATGGTCATTTTCCTGTGGGTGGGGAACTGATGTTTATTGTACTGTGAGTGGGGGGCTGATGGTCATTTTACTGTGAGTGGGGGCTGCTGGCCATTTTACTGTGGGGGCTGATGGTCATTTTTCTGTGAGTAGGGGCTGATGGTCATTTTGCTATGAGTGGGGGGCTGATGGTTATTTTCCTGTGGGTGGGGAACTGATGGTCATTTTACTGTGAGGGCTGATGATCATTTTACTGTGAGTGGGGGCTGATGGTCATTTTACTGTGAGTGGGGGCTGATGGTCATTTTACTGTGAGTGGGGGGCTGATGGTCATTTTACTGTGAGGGCTGATGGTCATTTTTCTGTGAGTAGGGGCTGATGCTCATTTTTCTGTGAGTGGTGGGCTGATGGTAATTTTGCTATGAGTGGGGGGTTGATGGTCATTTCGCTATGAGTGGGGGGCTGATGGTCATTTTACTGTGAGTGGGTGGCTGATAGTCATTTTACTGTGAGTGGGGGGCTGATGGTCATTATACTGTGAGTGGGGGGCTGATGGTCATTATACTGTGAGCGGGGGGCTGATGGCCATTATACTGTGAGCGGGGGGCTGATAGTCATTATACTGTGAGTGGGGGGCTGATGGTCATTTGGCTGTGAGTGGGGGCTGATGGTCATTTTGCTGTTAGTGGGGGTTTATGGTCATTTGGCTGTGAGTGGGGGCTGATGGTCATTTGGCTGTGAGTGGGGGCTGATGGTCATTTGGCTGTGTGTGGAAGCTGATGGTTTTCCAACGGTTTCTGCCTCTGACCTCCAATTGAAATTAATGGGAGGCAAAAAAAACCTGCGGCTCTTGTTTGGAATGATTTTTAGCCTGTGGTTTTTGCATTACCTTCAATGGCTTAAAAAAAACACGGGCAAAAAACACAGGAAGAAAAGGCGAGCAATTAAAAAAATGCTGTCAATTAAAAATCTTTTCAGATGTTTTCTGCCTTACAAAAAACGCTGTAAGGGCTTATTCACACAAACGTTGAATACGTCCTTGTGACAGCCATCAAAACAACCGCCGTCACACAGAAGCATGTATTTCAATGGGGCCGTTAACACGGCCGTTGTTTCAACGGACCGTGTGAAGGTTGCTTTGAAAAATAGAACATGTCCTATTTTCTTCTGTTTTCACGGATCCCTCCATAGACTCAAGTCTATGGAGATCCGTGAAAACGGGTCCTACATGGGTGAAACCCGTTTTTCACGTCTGAGTTTCCCCACGTTCGTGTGAATAAGCTTAGTGTCGTGCTTGAGTGTAGTGCTTGTTTTTAGCCGTTTTTTGTAAACAATTTTTGGTAGGGGTGCCCTGAGGAATTAATTTTTTTCCCAGGGGAGCCTCGAGCCTGAAAAGGTTGGGAAACTCTTCATTAGTTGGATGTTCTGAGAGGAAATGAAAAGAACACCATGGGGCGCTGTAAGAAGCATGTAACAGCAATATCAACACACAGGAGCAGCTTTTTATTTTGCTAATTATTCCACTTATATAATTGTTATGTTTTCTGGCGCAAAAATAGCCTAACAGCTAGATAATGTATTCATTATTAAACATTGTTTTACCCAAGTCCTATAGAGTGCCTCGCCGTTTAGGGACTCACTTTGGATCCTTGATTCTTCTTTTTTTACATCTTGTTTTCTTTCTTAAGTGGCCCAAGATATATTCGCTCTTTAACCCCTTTAGGACGCAGCCTTTTTTGGCCTTCAAGATGCAGGAATTTTTTTTGTTTTTCATTGTTGCATTCCAGACCCATAATATTTTCATTTTTGAATGTGTTGTATACTTTATTTTATATTCGAGGAGGTTTGTAAAGGATCTGCCAGGCACAACTTCTGTGGATACGCCCATAGGTAATCAGTCTGCACCTGAGTCTCAGTCTCTGAGACTGACTCCATCTTCCACCACTCAGGATGGCAGGCATAGGAGTGGGAGAGCCTATCGCAGCCTGGCCAGACGGAGCTAGCTCCCGCCCTCTGTCTATTTATACCTGCCTTTCCTGTTCCTCCTTTGCTTGTGATTCTTCTCGTGTGGTTTCCTGGCCCAGCTACAGCTTCTAACTATTTGATCCTGCTCCATACTGACCCTGGCTTACTGACTACTCTCCTGCTCTGCGTTTGGTACCTCGTGCACTCCTGGTTTGACTCGGCTCGTTCACCACTCTTGTTGCTCACGGTGTTGCCGTGGGCAACTGCCCCATTTCCCTTAGCTTTGTGTACCCTTGTCTGTTTGTCTCGTGCACTTACTGAGCGTAGGGACCGCCGCCCAGTTGTACCCCGTCGCCTAGGGCGGGTCGTTGCAAGTAGGCAGGGACAGAGTTGCGGGTAGATTAGGGCTCAGTTGTCCGTTTCCGTACCCCTATCATTACATAATCACAAGCCCATATACCTAGTCTACCCTGGTCCCTGACACTACTATGGACCCCCTTGAGACCCTGGCCCAGCAAATGCAGGGTCTCTCCCTACAGGTCCAGGCCCTGGCTCAGAGGGTCAACCAGCCTGACGCTATCATGGTAGTCCCCCTCACCTCACCTCTTGAACCCCACCTCAAGTTGCCTGACCGGTTCTCAGGGGACCGGAGGACTTTTCTCTCCTTTCGGGAGAGTTGTAGGCTCTACTTCCGCTTAAAGCCTCACTCCTCCGGTTCTGAGAGCCAGCGGGTGGGTATAATTATGTCCCGGCTCCAGGAAGGGCCCCAAGAGTGGGCCTTCTCCTTGGCTCCTGACGCCCCTGAACTTTCCTCCGTTGATCGTTTCTTTTCTGCTCTCGGACTCATTTATGACGAGACTGACAGGACTGCCTTTGCCAAGAGTCAGCTGGTGACCTTACGTCAGGGTAAGAGACCTGTTGAGTAGTATTGTTCTGACTTTAGGAAGTGGTGCGTAGCTTCTCGGTGGAATGACCCTGCCTTAAGGTGCCAGTTTAGGTTGGGTCTGTCGAACGCCCTGAAAGACCTGCTAGTTAGCTATCCCTCTTCTGACTCCCTAGACCAGGTTATGGCTTTAGCGGTACGACTTGACCGACGTCTCAGGGAACGACAACTTGAACATTTTTGTGTTTTCCCCTCTGACTCCCCCATGATGCCTCCCGAGGTCCCGTTGCTTCGCTCTTCCACGGAAGACTCGGAGGTACCTATGCAACTCGGGGCCTCCGTGTCCCCCCGACAACGTAGAGAGTTCCGCAGGAAGAATGGTCTCTGCTTCTATTGTGGGGATGACAAGCATCAAGTGAACACCTGTCCTAGGCGTAAGAATAAGCAGCCGGAAAACTTCCGCGCCTAAGTGATCATCGGGGAGGTCACTTGGGCGCACAGGTATTTCCCGTAAATATGAAACGTAATAGAATCTTGCTTCCCTTTCAGGTCTCTTTTGGTGGTAGGTCTGCTACCGGCAGTGCCTTCGTGGATTCAGGGTCTTCTGCTAATATCATGTCTGTGGAATTTGCTATGTCTCTAGCTATGCCTTTGATTGATTTGCCTAAACCTGTCCCGGTAGTGGGTATCGACTCCACTCCTCTTGCTAATGGTTATTTTACACAGCATACCCCTGTTTTTGAACTCCTTGTTGGCTCCATGCATTTGGAACAGTGCTCTGTACTGTTGATGCAGGGATTATCGTCCGATTTGGTTTTAGGCCTTCCCTGGTTGCAGTTGCATAATCCCACGTTTGACTGGAATACTGGGGAGCTTACCAAATGGGGTAATGAATGCTTGACGTCATGTTTTTCTGTTAATTCTATTTCTCCCCCTGAGGAGGTGAACACGCTACCTGAGTTTGTTCAGGACTTCGCTGATGTTTTCTCTAAGGAGGCCTCCGAAGTATTACCTCCTCATAGAGAATACGATTGCGCTATCTAATTGGTTACAGGAGCTAAGCTCCCTAAGGGTAGGATATTTAATCTTTCTTGTCCCGAACGTGAAGCCATGAGAGAGTATATCCAGGAATGCCTGGCCAAGGGTTACATTCGCCCCTCTACTTCTCCGGTAGGTGCTGGCTTCTTCTTCGTAGGGAAGAATGACGGTGGTCTTAGGCCATGCATTGACTACCGTAACTTGAATAAGGTCACTGTAAGGAACCAGTATCCCCTTACTTTGATTCCTGATCTCTTTAATCAGGTTCAGGGGGCCCAATGGTTCTCTAAGTTTGATCTACGGGGGGCGTATAACCTTATCCGCATCAAAGAGGGGGATGAGTGGAAGACTGCGTTTAACACTCCCGAGGTATTCATTTCGAATACCTAGTCATGCCCTTTGGGTTGTGTAATGCTCCTGCGGTCTTCCAGAATTTCATAAATGAGATTTTAAGAGATTACTTGGGGGTATTTCTTGTAGTGTACCTTGATGACATACTGGTGTTTTCCAAGGACTTGTCCTCCCACATTGAGCATGTCAGGAAGATGCTCCAGGTCCTTCGGGAAAACAAACTGTTTGCGAAAACCGAAAAATGTGTGTTTGGGGTACAGGAGATACCATTTTTGGGTCAAATCCTCACTCCTCATGAATTCCGCATGGACCCCGCCAAGGTCCAGGCTGTGGCGGAATGGGTCCAACCTGCCTCCCTGAAGGCGTTACAGTGTTTCTTGGGGTTCGCTAATTATTACAGGAGATTTATTGCTAACTTCTCGGTCATCGCTAAGCCTCTTACGGACCTCACTCGCAAAGGTGCTGATCTCCTCCACTGGCCTCCTGAGGCTGTCCAGGCTTTTGAGGTCCTTAAGAAGTGCTTTATCTCGGCCCCGGTGCTGGTTCAGCCCAACCAAATGGAGCCATTTATCGTGGAAGTTGACGCATCCGAGGTGGGAGTGGGGGCTGTCTTGTCCCAGGGTACCAGGTCCCTCACCCATCTCCGTCCCTGTGCCTACTTCTCCAGGAAGTTTTCGCCCACTGAGAGTAACTATGATATTGGCAACCGCGAACTCTTAGCCATTAAATGGGCATTTAAAGAGTGGCGCCACTTCCTGGAGGGGGCTAGGCACCAGGTAACGGTCCTTACCGACCACAAGAATCTGGTTTTCCTAGAATCTGCCCGGAGGCTAAACCCGAGACAAGCTCGATGGGCGCTATTTTTTACCAGATTCAATTCTTTGGTTACCTATAGGGCTGGGTCTAAAAATATTAAGGCTGATGCACTGTCGCGTAGCTTCATGGCCAGCCCTCCTTCGGAGGAAGATCCTGCTTGTATTTTGCCTCCTGGTATAATCATCAAGGGTACTTAGGGAAAATCATGACTCCGCACTATCTGGTCATCCAGGCGTCCTGGGTACAAAACACCTCATTGCCAGAAACTATTGGTGGCCTGGGTTGCCTAAAGACGTTAATGCCTACATCGCCGCTTGTGAGGTTTGTGCTAGGTCCAAGACTCCCAGGTCCCGACCAGCGGGCTTACTACGTTCTTTGCCCATTCCCCAGAGACCTTGGACCCATATCTCCATGGATTTTATCACTGATTTGCCTCCATCTCAAGGCAAGTCGGTGGTGTGGGTTGTAGTAGACCGCTTCAGTAAAATGTGGCACTTTGTGCCCCTCAAGAAACTACCTAATGCCAAGACGTTAGCCACCTTGTTTGTCAAACACATCCTGCGTCTCCATGGGGTCCCTGTCAATATAGTTTCGGACAGAGGGGTACAATTTGTTTCATTGTTTTGGAGAGCCTTCTGTAAAAAGTTGGAGATTGATCTGTCCTTCTCCTCTGCCTTCCATCCTGAAACTAATGGCCAAACTGAGAGGACTAATCAATCTCTAGAACAATATTTAAGGTGTTTTATCTCTGACTGTCAATATGATTGGGTCTCATTCATTCCCCTCGCCGAATTTTCCCTTAATAACCGGGTCAGTAACTCGTCAGGGGTCTCCCCCTTTTTCTGTAATTTTGGGTTTAATCCACGGTTCTCCTCCGTTTCACCTGGTAGTTCCAACAATCCCGAGGTAGAGGTCGTTCATCGGGAACTATGCACAGTCTGGGCCCAGGTTCAGAAGAACCTAGAGGCGTCCCAGAGCGTACAAAAAACTCAGGCTGATAGAAGACGTTCTGCTAACCCCTTGTTTATGGTCGGGGATCTGGTGTGGTTATCGTCTAGGAACTTGCGCCTTAAGGTCCCGTCCAAGAAGTTTGCTCCCCGGTTTATTGGGCCGTATAAGGTCATTGAAGTCCTCAATCCTGTCTCCTTCCGACTGGAGTTGCCCCCATCTTTTCGAATACACGACGTGTTTCATGCCTCCCTCCTTAAACGCTGCTCCCTGTCCTTGGCTCCCTCGAGGAAACCTCCTGTTCCTGTTCTCACCCCTGAGGGGGTGGAATGCGAGGTGGCCAAGATTGTGGACAGCAAGATGGTCCAAGGCTCCCTCCAGTACCTGGTCCATTAGAGAGGATACGGGCCTGAGGAGAGGACTTGGGTACCCGCCCGGGATGTTCACGCTGGGGTATTGGTCAGGAAGTTCCACCTTCGTTTCCCCAATAAACCAGGTCCACTTAGCAAGGGTCCGGTGGCCCCTCATAAAAGGGGGGGTACTGTAAAGGATCTGCCAGGCACAACTTCTGTGTATACGCCCATAGGTAATAAGTCTGCACCTGAGTCCATGTCTCTGGGACTGACTCCATCTTCCACCACTCAAGATGGCAGGCTTAGGAGCGGGAGAGCCTATCGCAGCCTGGCCAGACGGAGCTAGCTCCCGCCCTCTGTCTATTTATACCTGCCTTTCCTGTTCCTCCTTTGCTTGTGATTCTTCTCGTGTGGTTTCCTGGCCCAGCTACAGCTTCTGACTATTTGATCCTGCTCCATACTGACCCTGGCTTACTGACTACTCTCCTGCTCTGCGTTTGGTACCTCGTTCTCTCCTGGTTTGACTCGGCTCGTTCACCACTCTTGTTGCTCACGGTGTTGCCGTGGGCAACTGCCCCATTTCCCTTAGCTTTGTGTACCCTTGTCTGTTTGTCTCGTGCACTTACTGAAGGTAGGGACCGCCGCCCAGTTGTACCCCGTCGCCTAGGGCGGGTCGTTGCAAGTAGGCAGGGACAGAGTGGCGGGTAGATTAGGGCTCACTTGTCCGTTTCCCTACCCCCATCATTACAGTATGAACCCAGTTGCACCTCATATGAGTCACTGAAGTGGCAGGACGGCACAGTGACCAAGACTGCCAAAGTCAATGGGTTCCGTCCGAGCAGAACAACGGAACACACCGACGCAGGTGTAAACATAGCCTAATGGATACAGACAGAAGGCATATCCTTTTGTATCAGTGATCCATTTGAAAGCTCCTTTCCGTCAAGTTTCCGTAACTTTGGATGGAAAAAATAGCGCTGCAGACTACGCTACTGCTTCAGTCGAATAAACGGAAACCTGATGGGACAGAGCATAACTGAGCAAAAATCATGCTAAAACAAAACCCATTTAAATCAACGGGTAGTTTGACGGAAACGTTTCTTTCAGCTTTTCTGTTCCTCTGACAGAGTAGAACAACAGAAATACACAATGTATATGTAAACGAAGCCTTAGGCCTTGTTCACATCCACGTTGGAAACTATTTTTCCTGGTGCTGTACACCTTTCCGAGCCATAGGAATACACTAAGAAAAGACATTAGTTGGAAAAATTACCACAAATTGCTGGACTGCGACTAATGTGCAAAAAATGTCTGTATGTAGGCCCCAGCTGTAAGGATAACTTTTCCCTATTCATAACCAGTAACTTTTTAGTAGAGAAACTAAAACAACAAAAAGTCTTCAAATCTAACACAAATATAACTCACGTCATTAACCGGTTAAGGACTAGGCTGTTTTACAGCTAAATGACCAGAGCAAATGTCACAATTTTGCAATGCGCTTCTTTAGATGACTATAACTCTGCAGGCGAATAAAGTTCATCTTTGAATTTTACACTCTTTATAAAGGACAGATAGGGATTTGTTTTAGCGGCATTTGTCAATATACATCATTTTTATTTTTTTCTCTAAAGTGGGCAAAATTGGAAAAAATGCAAGAGTTTAGCAAATGTGTCAGTTTATGATAGCATTTTTCACACACAGTATAGACCACGGACAAAATGTATCTCCTTTCACATTCTTCCACTTCTCCCGTGCATGGGGATACCAAATATGTGTGCCTTATTCACTGTGCGGGCATGTGCCAGGGCTTGGCATAAAAGGAGACTTTTTGGCCTTTTCGGTCCAGGAATTCTGCATTTGATTTTATAGCAGCATGCTGTTTTCTGGGGGGCCTAATGCTGCTGAAAGATTAGAAACACCCCATAAATGACTTCATTCACATAAGTAGACCCCAAAAGGTTTTCTTCAAGAGGTTTATCATATTTTTAGATAGGCCAGTTTTCTTCTGAAAGTCTCTTGAATAAGATGGAACAAAATAAAATTAGCATTTTTTTTAGCAAATGTGTCAGTTTATGCTAGCATTTTTCACACACAGTATAGACCACGGACAAAATTAATCTCCTTTCACATTCTGCTACTTCTCCTGTGCATGGGATACCAAATATGAATGCCTATGGCCGCGGGCTGCCAGGTTTATTACCTCCTGACGGCCGCAGCCATGGATCAGTGAGCGCTGGTCCCCATCTCCTCCTCAGGAGATGCCAGCGCTCACTTACACTGCTCTCTGCTGTGTTCTGTAGGGTGCACGCACCTGATTTAAAGACCAAATTAGCCCATGAGCACTCTGGACTATAAGAGGGGCCCAGCCCCTTCCTGCATTGCCTGAGCATTGTTGTCGTTTACCTATGTTTGTCTCTGCAAATGGTCCCTTTAGTGTTTCCTAGTTCCCATTCCTACTACCTGTATCCTGTGTCCCGTGCTATCCAGAACCAAGTTCCATATAGAGTTGGAGTCGAGCTGCGCTAAGTACTAAGCCTAGTACACCACGCCTGTCTTGCTGCTGTCCGAAGTTGCCACAGGTACACCTTTTTGAACTATAGACTTTAACCTGTGTCCTGTTGGCCAGCTGCCATACCGTTAAGGCGGTATGGCCAAGTCGGTCAACGCACCCAACGTGACAGTACGCTCAGGCCATGGACCCCGCTCGTCAATCAAAGAGCATGATGACGTGACAAGTGATGTGGGCGGATATGCTAGACTTCCGGTCTCGACAGGACCAACTCCTCCATGCATTGAACGTTATTGCACATCGGCTGGATGTGCAAACTGTTGTTCCTCCTACTACACCTCCTGGCAGTACAGACCCTCCAACTACATCACCTGGCAGTACTGATCCCGGATTTTCTTTGCCGCTACCTCATTGCTATGATGGAGACGCGAAGACCTGCCGGGGATTTTTGAACCAGTGACAGATCCACTTTAGCCTGTATGCAAGGGCATTTTCGACGGATGGCGCAAGGGTCACTTTCATCGTTTCTCTCCTCACTGGCAGGGCCCTAGCGAGCTGATACCTGGTGCATCCATTCCCCGTGGTAGGGTATATCCTCTCTCCTTGCCAGAGGCTCAGTCCATGTCCGCCTATATTAAGGAGAACCTGGAGAGGGGATTCGTACGGAAGTCTTCTTCCCTGGCAGAAGCCGGGTTCTACTTTGTCAAGAAAAAGGATGGTTTTCTGCGTCCTTACATTGACTACCGGGCTCTCAACCAGATCACGGTAAAAAAATCAATATCCGTTGGTCAACCCTCTGCAAGTTAGTGACATCCCTCCGGATAGGACTTTTGTGCGCCTGGCAGACAGAGGGAGAATCCTCCGCTGGGGACACAGCTCCAGACTGGCAGGTCATGCGTTTACCCGTAAGATCCGAGACCCGATTATCCGTAATTTCTGTTGGCCCACGCTGCCCAAAGACATGGACTTTGTTTCATCCTGCTCGGTGTGCGCAGCTAACAAGGTTGCTCACTCCAAACCTGCTGGCCTGCTCCAGCCGCTGCCTGTGCCCGATGCTCCCTGGCAGCACAACACATCTTCCACCTGCACGGCTTGCCTCGGCATATCGTGTATGATCGGGGGCTTCAGTTCACATCAAAGTTCTGGAGAGCCCTCTGTGAACTCCTCAATGTAAAGTTGGACTTTTCCTCAGCCTACCATCCTCAGTCCAATGGTCAAGTCGAGAGGATCAATCAAATCATAGAGCACTACCTACGACACTTCATCTCCAAGCAGCATGATGACTGGGTGCAGCTTTTTCTTTGGGCCGAGTTCTCGTATAATAATCATTCAAGCGAGTCCACAAGAAATACACCGTTCTTCATCGTCTACGGCCAACACCCAGGAATTCCTCTCCCGGTGCCCATTATGTCCAAAGTTCCCGCAGCGGATTCTGCTTTTAGGGACTTCCTGCAGACCTGGCAGCAGACCCAATCCTCCATTCTGCTGGTGGTGGACCGCATGAAACGTAAGGCAGACATAAAGAGAAGAGAACCTCCCCAGTTTTCTCCAGGTACCAAGGTCTGGCTGTCCTCCAGAAATATCCAGCTGAGGATGCCATCATACAAGTTTGCTCCCAGGTTCCTCAGACCCTTAGAGATTTTGCAACAAATCAACCCTGTCTCCTACAAGCTTCGGCTGCCTCCTACCCTTAATATCCCCAACTCCTTCCATGTCTCCCTTCTGCAGCCTGTGGTCCTGAACCGCTACTCCAAGATTCCTAGTCCTGCAGTAGCTCCCAGCGGTTCATCAGATACATTTGAGGTTAAGAAGATCCTGGACACCAAGAGAGTGGGTGGAAGAAACTTTTATTTGGTGGATTGGAGGGGGTTTGGTCCTGAAGGGAGGTTCTGGGAGCCAGAGGAGCACCTCAATGCTCCTACCCTCCTGAAGAAGTTTCTCTCTCGCTCTGGCCCCAAGAGGAGGGGGCGTAAGAGGGGGGGTACATGAATGCCCATGGCCGCGGGCTGCCAGGTTTATTACCTCCTGACGGCCGCAGCCATGGATCAGTGAGCGCTGGTCCCCATTTCCTCCTCAGGAGATGCCAGCGCTCACTTCCGCTTCTCTCTGCTGTATTCTGTAGGGTGCGCGCACCTGAATTAAAGACCAAATTAGCCCATGAGCACTCTGGACTATAAGAGGGGCCAAGCCCCTTTCTGCATTGCCTGAGCGTTGTTGTCGTTTACCTATGTTTGTCTCTGCAAATGGTCCCTTAGTGTTTCCTAGTTTCCAGTGTTCCCGTTCCTGCTACCTGTATCCTGTGCTATCCAGAACCAAGTGCCGTATAGAGTTGGAGTCGAGCTGCGCTAAGTACTACGCCTGTCCTGTTCCTGTTAAGGCGGTACGGCCCAGTGGGTCCACGCACCCAACGTGACAGGGATACCAAATATGTGTGCTTTATTCACTTTGCGGGCATGTGCCAGGGCTTGGCATAAAAGGAGACTCTTTGGCCTTCTCGGTCCAGGAATTCTGCACTTGATTTTATAGCAGCATACTGTTTTCTGGGGGGGAAGCTGTCTGGATAATGACGGGCATCGCTGTTATGCTCTGCATTCAGAGGTGTTCGTCATGACGCTGACGGGATGACGTCGGTGGGTGTGAGCGGTGCGCGGCGCACCATTGGTTACAGGGGTTTTCCTATAGTGTATTTAAAATGAAGCTGTCAGAGTAGCTATTACACCTCCTGACGAAGATTGCAAAACGCGCGTCGAGGTGCTCGGTGTCCAGGTGCCCTACTACATACTCACCATGTCCTCCTCAGGTATGCTAAACTACAAGCATTAGTAACTCTTTAACATTAATTGTTGCCATTTGTAGTGTTATCTTTCTCAAACTGCCTCAGCATGGTCATGTTGTCTAAATAAATTTACTGCACTGTGATCTTAATTGCCATTTCAGATTGTGCTTTATATTCTGTGCCATATGAATACATATGTTATTTAGTTTTTCACTTCACCTGAGGTGTAATTGCATTTCATGAGGAGTCATTACCATTCATGATTCATGACATCATATTAGAGGTTACCTGGCTTTGTTTTATATATTTTATATGTCTATAGTATATACTTGCGAGGGGGGTTATTTTTGTATTTTTGTATTGATGTATAATAAATTGTAAAGTATTAAAATAAAATTGTATTTTGACAAATATAATTGCATGATATCAAGATCTCTCTTTTGGTTTAATATATGTGAATATTGTGGTATCTTGAGTATAATAAATTGGCAAGAAATATATTTATATAGGTGATAATACCAAATATGTGTGCCTTATTTATCACATAGAGATGTAGGAGGGCGGACGATAGAAGAAGCTTATTTCACAAATCACCTTTTTTCAAAGCTGGTTTTACAAAACTCAGCAGAGTTTCTATAAGGGTATGTTCACACGCTAGCTGTCATTTATGGCTGAAATGACAGCCTGTTTTCAGAAGAAAACAGCTGCGTCGTTTCAGCCGTAAATGCTCCTCCTCGTAATATACGAGGCGTCTGTGACGCTCGTATATCTTGAGCTGCTCTTCATTGAGTTCAATGAAGAACGGCTCAAATTACGTGGCAAAGAAGTGCCCTGCACTTCTTTGCCGAGGCAGTCAATTTACGCGTCGTCGTTTGACAGCTGTCAAACGACGACGCGAAAATTACAGGTCGTCTGCACAATACGTCGGCAAACCCATTCAAATGAATGGGCAGATGTTTGCCGACGTATTGTAGCCCTATTTTCAGGCGTAAAACGAGGCATAATACGCCTCGTTTACGCCTGAAAATAGGTCGTGTGAACCCAGCCTTACACTTCCAAAATATCTGCTCTTGAAGCAGAGATCCCAAAATATTCATCTAGGGGTGTAATGGGAATATTATTTTTTGGGGTTTCCTAAAATAAGAAACTGCATGTTTATGCAAATGGAGCTCTCCAGCAGATGAACTTCAGAAAATACGCAAACATGACATCCACCCCCCACCCATTCTCTCCCTCACCCTTGGAGTAAAATCAGGGGAAAAATAAAAATGTAATGTAGGGCAAATATATTTTAAACAAATTAACTAACATCTAATAATTCAGAACGATGTGGTATTTTTTAAAACATGGGTGAATGCACAGGCCTGGTTGTGAGGGACATGGACAGAAATATCAGGAATCTTTGCGGCGCCCGTCTTTTCTGCAGACGTGGCACTTTTTCTGTGGGTTGCTTCTAGTTGATGTTGGGGTAATGTGACTGATAAAATGTTTTTCAGTCAGTCGTTTGACATCCTCAGACTGGGGGCATTCTCTGGTGTCCTGAACATCAAATATGAGGCCTTCGATAATTTTCTCCTGGAAATCCAGATATGTGTCTCTGCCTCTGTTTGAATGGTGGATTGCCACCTGTAGAAGACAAATGGCCACTTTTTTTTCTACCAGGTTTTTGTTTTGCGTTTCACTAAATAGGGCTGTAAAACCTGGTCGCTTAAATACACCCCATGTACTTGTTATATTCGGACACGCTCACTGGTTTGTGCTTGTCCGATGTTGCCTCCCTATGGCTGGGTTCACACGACCAATTTTCAGACGTAAACGAGGCATATTATGCCTCGTTTTACGTCTGAAAATACGGCTCCAATACGTGGCAAACATCTGCCCATTCATTTGAACGGGTTTGCCGACGTACTGTGTCGACGACCTGTTATTTACGCGTCGTCGTTTGACAGCTGTCAAACGACGACGCGTAAAATGACTGCCTCGGCAAAGAAGTGCAGGACACTTCTTTGCAACGTAATTTGAGCAGTTTTTCATTGAATTCAATGAAGAATAGCTCAAGATTACGGGCGTCAATGACGCCTCGCAAAATGCGAGGAGGAGCAATTACGTCTGAAACGACGGAGCGGTTTTCTCCTGAAAGCAGTCTGTAATTTCAGACGTAAAAGCCAGTTATCGTGTGCACATACCCTTTCCCTCACTGCCACTTTTCCTGCCGTATGTATTGTGCTTATTACACAGATGCACAGATTACACAGATGCATAAGCACAGGAGTCCCCCTTTATCATGCGCTTCCCCACTAATTGATGTGACAGTCTCCTATGAAGCCCTGCCGGAGGCAGAGCTTCATAGGAGTACCAAGATGGCGGACCTGGGGGACTTAGTCAGACCCCCAGGCAGCCGTGTGAACCAACGGCTCCCCCCGATCTCGCCGCGGGGGGGCCGTTGAGACGTTACAGGGGGTCGCCCCCGTTTTTAGTAATTTAAATGCCGCGATCTCTATTGAACGCGGCATTTAACGGGTTAAACAAGCGGGATCGCGCTAAAGCGCGATCCCGCTCGTAACCCGGAAGTGTCGGCTGTAACACACAGCCGACACACTCGCTCTATGGAGCGGACTCAGCCCGTGAGCCTGCTCCATATTCCCCCACCCGGCATGCGCCGTATATACACGGTGGATGTCGGGAAGGGGTTAAGGTTGAAAGTTCTGGCAGCAAATCTTCTTCCTCTTTTCTTCTCCTCACACTCAAACAATGTGTGAGGAGAAGAAGAGACTTAGATATAAATCTATCTATCCATCTATCTATACAGAGAATGTTTTATAGTGTAACACTTTTTTTTGCCCAGGAATTCATCCACACTTACATTCTGCTCAGGGGTGTAGAGTTGCAGAAACAAATTATTGAGGGAATTTATTAGCAGTCTTATCAATCGGTATTTGGGTGGGCCTGTGCATTGTCATTGAAGTGGAGGAACCTCATTATTGTTTCATAACGAGACCTGGGCATTACTGCAGAATACACTGGGGTGGCTTGGGTGGGTCTTGTTGACCAGTAAGACCTAACGGAGGTTTTTGTTTTTACAATACGCGTATTTAGGGTGAGCCCCAAAAACTTTTCTTAATTCCTATAAATTGGTGGGCATCCAATCTCTGGGATGGGTGGATGAAGGTTTCTGCCTAATATACTGAGTGGCATATACATTTGTTTCGTGGACAATCATATTTAGGAGGTCATCTGTAATAAATGGAAGTAATCCATTTGGACAAAATTTGTATTGTCCACAATTATGCCAGGAGTGTCAGTAAATCCATGGATTCTAGGCCCAAAAGATGGAGCAGGTGCCCATACGAGAGCCTGAACTGGAGGGACCAGGCTGTCCCGTGCTACAGCGCTACTAGGCCACCGCGCTTTCATGTTCTGCTGTTTCTACTGCGTCAGGGACAACGTCTCCTGAAGATGAACCTGAAGTGACGCTATCATCGTCACTACCTAAAAGAGGTTCCATCGCTGATGCAGTCTCAGACTCTGACCACAGCATGGCGTATGCCTCCTCAGCGCTAAATAACTTCCTCACAATAATGTCACTAACTAAACAATTTTTTTTATAAATACACATATACACACACACACACACACACACACTATATATATATATATATATATATATACATAAATACACACACACACATACATACATATATATATGCATACATACACACAAACTAACTGGTACATATATCTATACTACTGCTAACAAGAAAATAAGCCGCTATTGATAGAAAATATATGTATGTATATATATATATATATATATATTATATATTCCTTACCTGTCTATTCTAATATTCTAGTAAAGATAGAAAGGTAGATAGATAGAACAAAAGATAGAGAGAATTGCTGCCAGAAGAATACTGTAAAAAAATAAAAAAAAAGTGTTACACTATAGAACATTCTCTGTATAGAAAGATGGATAGATTGTATAGATAGATATAAATCTAAGTCTCTTCTTCTCCTCACACATTGTTTCAGTGTGAGAAGAAAAGAGGCAGGAGATTTGCTGCCAGAACTTTCAAAATAAAAACAAATGTGATCGCTGTTTTCACAGTGATCACATGTCCAGAGACCATCAGATTGGTCCCTGATACTCTGACCAGTGCCCAAAGCTGTTGGTAACAGCATGGGCATAGGGCTGTGTGCACGCCATTGCATGCACACTATATTTTACATTGAAATGCATGTGATCGCTGTGATTGGTTGTCACAACGATCACATGTTCAGGGACCAAAAGATTGGCCCCTGACACTCTGCCCAAGGCTGTTAGCAACAGCCAGGGCACAGAGCTGTGTGCATGCGATCGTGCGTGCACAGTCTCTGAAGTGCCGCCATAATTAGTCTATACGGCGAACTTCAGAGACCCTGACCGCTGGCCGTAAAAATACAGCCAGCGGTCGGGAACCTGTTAAAGTAAAAGCTTTTACGTTTGTTGATGTTAGTAGATCCTAATTTCATAGCTAACATGTATGTCAGTCATTTGTATCATTTTACTTTACAACTAGCACAGAACAAATATGGTCATAGAAATTAAAAAATAAATTGCTTGGTCATTAAAGGGAACCAGCATTTCACCTATTAAACCAGCAATACCTGGTGGAAGTGGGTGAAAAGTCATTTTTATGTAACCTATAATTATCTTCTAAGTAGGCTCTGTACCTAAATCCTGCGTATCGATGTCCTAAACAGATGCATGCGCACAACGGGACACCATAGAGGCGCATGCGCAGTAACTAGACTTGAGGCCCCGACAAAGCAGGGAAGGGTGTTGTTCCATACATGACGGGCGCATGCGCACTAACTAGATTTGAGGCCCGGGGGGCGTAGCTTAGCGGCATATGTGAAAGGACGCAGGAACCGGAGCTCCCGCTGCCGATATCCTGAAAACCATCCTGGGACTTCATTCTCCTAACGGAGACATACCTGTGGTGAGAGGGGAGAAGGAGGTGATCCTGCAGACACGATTCTGGATCCATCAGAGGCTGTGATGACCCGGTCCAGGAAATCCAAGGCGGCAGAGGACGGTGAGCTGGGGCCGCAAGATGGCGCCGACATGTGCTCGTATGCAGAGAGCAGGGATGTCAGAGGGGCGGCGGCATCCAGGTTGGAGCGCTTTGCCAGGAAGGCACCTTTGAAAGCTGATGCGGGTGGAGGGATGTCGGATGGAGGGAAGGAGCAGGCTGGCCGCTCAGGGTCGAGATATGAGCCGCTGCGAGTACAGATGGAGGAGGAGAATGGAGAAGACGCTTCAGGCGGCTCAGGAGGAGGATCGGATAGAGACACGCAGAGCCTGGACAAACCTGGCGCCACGCTGGCAGATGTCTTCTCGGCGGTAAGCCTGAGTAATACCACGCTTGCTAAGCTTACCTGCCAGGTGGGGGGGGGGATTAAGGAGGATCTATCTATCATACGCCATGATTTGCAGAAGGTGTCAGAGCGCACGACAGTGGTGGAGGGCCGAGTCAGCGACTTAGAGGATAGAATGCTGCCCATGAGAAGGGATGTAAATGCGGTGGATGTTACGTATCTTTTATCTAAAACCGATGATCTGGAGAATCGTTTAAGATGAAATAATGTGAGGATGGTGGGAATACCTGAAAAAGTGGAAGGGTCCAATCCGGACTCCTTCTTTGAAAAATGGCTATTGGAGGTGTTTGGCAAAGAGTCGCTGACCCCACTGTTTGCGGTGGAAAGAGCTCATAGAGTGCCCACGCGTCCTGGCCCACCTGGACGGCCACCGCGGCCTGTGCTGGTAAAGCTGCTTCATTATAAAGATAGAGATCTAATTCTTCGACAGGCCCGGGAACGGCAAGACATACGGATGAACAGTGTGAAAGTGTCATTTTATGCGGATTTCTCTGCAGAGGTTCAGAAACGGAGGATGCAATTTCTGGACATTAAAAGACGGCTGAGGAACCATCGGGTTCAGTATTCCATGCTGTATCCTGCTAAGCTTCAGGTGGCGGCGTTGGGATCCGTACAATTCTTTGAGAATCCGAAAGATGCACTAAGATGGCTGGACAGTCATGAAGATCGCCTACGGCAGTATCGAGAGGAAGCGGCGGCGTGATCAACAGGTGGATGGCTGAAGTGGGAACTCTGCTATGGAAGGAGGAAGATGAGTCGCACAAGGGAATAAGGCATTGTTTTCTGCATTTATATGTTGGTCTACAGTTGGGCTGAAGTCTCTATGTCATTGATGGCGGGAGGAGAGGAAAGTGCTGTCAGTTCAAGGGCAGAATTGGATATATGAGTCATAAAAATGCTACTTGTTTATTGAGAAGGTGGCGGGAGGTTCTTGGTTCTTAAGGTTAAATTGTGGAAAAAGGATGTGTTTCTACAAAGTGAATGGGAAGCTGTATGGTCATAGTGGTGACGTTTTCTTCGCCAGCCCGGGCCCTCTTGGGAGGGTATGTTTATGGAAAGTTGGGTGGGATAGGGTGGTGGGAGGGGGATGGGAGATGTTTTGGAGGGAAAGGGAGTTTGAAACGCAGTACGCTCTGATTGCCACTGGGTGTAACGGAAATAGCCACTGTCAAATGCAAGAAATGTCCAGATGGGGGGTAGAGTAAATCTTTTGTCCTGGAACGTGGGAGGTATGGGGGAGGTAGCTAAAAGGCGAGCTATATTTGACTACCTGAAGGGGCAGTCTGCTGGGGTGATGGGCTTGCAGGAAACTCATCTTACTACTGATACGGTGCAACAGCTTACATTCCTTTCATTCTACCTACTCGAGGGGGGTTAGCCTCCTGGTTCATAGGGATGTACCGTTTAGCTGTTTAGATTCCTTTAAAGATAGGGAAGGTAGATATGTCGGGGTGCATTGTAAATTGTTTAACTGGGAATGTATAATTGTGGTGCTGTATGTGCCTCCCCCATACTCTGTGGTTCCGATAAGGAAGGTGTTGGAGAAATTGGCTGGATGGCCCATGATACCGACTATATTGATGGGAGACTTCAACAACATAATGGATAAAGGGTGGGATACATTTCCAAAAGGGGGGGGGGGGTGGGGGATGTCTGCCTGACGAGGTTTGGTAAATACATGACGGAAGTTGGGCTCACGGATATTTGGCGGGCAAAATGGCCCTCTACTACGCAATACTCGTGTGTATCATCTACATATGGATCATTGTCCCAAATAGACCTAATGTTTAATAATGGAATGGGGATGGAATGTGTGGAAGGGGTGGAATATCTACCACGATCACTGTCTGATCACTCCCCGATGCTATTAAAGATCCGAACAAGTTCGCAGATGGGGGGGGTTGAGAATGCACTGGAGGCTAAACCCGTTCTGGATACGCTTGGTGGGAGAGGAGACAATAAATACGAGCCTGCGAGAATACTTCGAGTTTAATAAGGGTACGGTCCCTTACGGATATTCTATGGGATGCTATGAAGGCGAATATAAGGGGGTGTATATACGGGAGATCACGCTCATAAAAACTAAGACACGACAAGTGGGTCAACATCTGACAGACAGAGTGACAACAACAGAGGAGAGTCACATCACTAATAACACTGCGGAAACGTTAGCCCAATGGAAGGTTGCTCAAAAATTGCTTAGGGAACATCAGCTGGAACAAGCAGCTAATAAAAGATTGTTTTTGCAACAAAAATACTATGAGGAGGGCGAAATGACGGGCAGACTGTTAGCAAATATTGCACGGCCGACGCGGGAGGGTGTGTTCATTCACCAGTTGCAGACAGCAAATGGGACTCTGGTTGGAGAAACAGGGGATATATTAGGTGTAACAAAAAGAAAAAATATTATCCTTTTAATAACCCAAAAAGAAATGCAATATATATTGCACGGTGCCGTCCAAAATAAATATAGCAGAAAAGAAAACGAAAAACTAATAGACCAACCAGCACACTTTGGGTAAAATAAATACAAGATAAGACTGTATTAAACAATTTATACAAAATGTATTTATTATTAAGATTTTTTTAATATATATATATATTAAAAAAAATTTGGATATAAATTACATTATCCATGCACAATGTCAGATTGGTGGAAATTCATTGTGCATAGAAATGGATTACTAACATTCATAGAAATGAATTACTAACAAAGTTGCAAGAGCTATTGCGATATACCGACAAATTATTGCATGCATATAAACATTGTTTTACAAAATGATACAATAACATTATGTGGTTTAAGGAGAAATGACATACAAGAGAATATAAGCAGGTTATTCCCTCCCAAAGCCGGCTATATGCTGTTCACATTGTGCGTTTAAACCAGAGATAAGGCAGACACTCCCAAGATCTGTACTGTGCTGTTCACATTATGCGTTTAAACAGGAGATAAGGCAGACACTCCCAAGATCTGTGCTGTTCACATTGTGCGTTTAAACAGGAGATAAGGCAGACACTCCCAAGATCTGTGCTGTTCACATTGTGCGTTTAAACAGGAGATAAGGCAGACACTCCCAAGATCTGTGCTGTTCACATTGTGCGTTTAAACAGGAGATAAGGCAGACACTCCCAAGATCTGTGCTGTTCACATTGTGCGTTTAAACAGGAGATAAGGCAGACACTCCCAAGATCTGTTTGGAGAAATTTTGTCTAGCTACCTGCTAGGGATTTTCCACTCGTGCCTTCAAATTACAGGCATCGTCCAGATTACAACATTTATGTTATGGACGGGATCCAGGTGGCAAAGGATCCGGAAGAGATTTTTTTAAGAGATGCCAAATATAACCTATATTTAAGCAGGATGTCATGAGCCGTTATTTTTTCTGGGAATATATATTCACATGACACATATCTGTATTAGGCCAAAAATTGCTTCTTTAGAGAGGATTATTTCATGACCTGCCTAAGTAGAGTCGTGTGTTAATGAACCTTCCCTTACCCATCCTATCCCTCCACCCCCACCTTTAGGAAAGACACGTGACACCGAGGTTGGATGTGAAATGGCCACAGCAGCCGTTTATTAATTTCACAGTTTTATAAAACAATTTAAATCCGAAACATTCGGATAACTAGTTAGGAATCCACCAGAGAATTCCTCCTAATAATTCACATGACCCAACATGGGTCAGAATCGTAAATAACAATTTTAACGTTAACATTAACCCGAGCAGAGGAAGTCCTTGAAGCCCTTTCAGATATTCCTTTTTTAAGAACACACCGAGTTAGTCATCTGCAAACCAGTAATTACCTCCAGCCGTAAACCAGCTCGGAAGCACCGTTCACCTCTGCAGATGGCTCCAACCACTAGAAGTCCACTTCAAAGGGATAACACCCGATGAAGCCCTCAAGTGATATACCGACCACTAGAAGTCCACTTCAAAGGGATAACACCCGATGAAGCCTTCAAGTGATATACCTTCCACCAGAAGTCCACTTCAAAGGGATAACACCCGATGAAGCCTTCAAGTGATATACCTTCCACCAGAAGACCACTTCAAAGGGATAACACCCGATGAAGTCTTCAACCATGTACCTTTTTTGGGGGACGCATACCCCCGATGCGACCCCCCCACCATTTTGTACTGACTGGCCTCAAGGACTCCCCCCGCCAGCTGCCATGACAACAGAACCTACTCCGGAAAAAAGAAAAACATGTTAAATAAGCACACAAATCAAACACAACACTCATAGACAGACGTACATAAAGACCCACAGGGGTAACAAATCAAGGGCGGGAGGGTGGGAGCTTGTCTCTCCCTGTGTTACTTCTCCCGCTGCTTCCGGCTCAATGCCGAAAAACAGCGGGAAGCCCAGCAACGGCCCCCTGACTCCTCCTTATCCCTCCTCCTCACTCTCCCTCCAACTCTCCCTTACCTATTAACCCTTTCCCTACCAGGGAGGTCATGGAGGCTTCCCCTTAAGCCCTGCAGGCTGCGTCCAGCCTCTTCTTGACCTGCCTAAGTAGAGTCGTGTGTTAATGAACCTTCCCTTACCCATCCTATCCCTCCACCCCCACCTTTAGGAAAGACACGTGACACCGAGGTTGGATGTGAAATGGCCACAGCAGCCGTTTATTAATTTCACAGTTTTATAAAACAATTTAAATCCGAAACATTCGGATAACTAGTTAGGAATCCACCAGAGAATTCCTCCTAATAATTCACATGACCCAACATGGGTCAGAATCGTAAATAACAATTTTAACGTTAACATTAACCCGAGCAGAGGAAGTCCTTGAAGCCCTTTCAGATATTCCTTTTTTAAGAACACACCGAGTTAGTCATCTGCAAACCAGTAATTACCTCCAGCCGTAAACCAGCTCGGAAGCACCGTTCACCTCTGCAGATGGCTCCAACCACTAGAAGTCCACTTCAAAGGGATAACACCCGATGAAGCCCTCAAGTGATATACCGACCACTAGAAGTCCACTTCAAAGGGATAACACCCGATGAAGCCTTCAAGTGATATACCTTCCACCAGAAGTCCACTTCAAAGGGATAACACCCGATGAAGCCTTCAAGTGATATACCTTCCACCAGAAGACCACTTCAAAGGGATAACACCCGATGAAGTCTTCAACCATGTACCTTTTTTGGGGGACGCATACCCCCGATGCGACCCCCCCACCATTTTGTACTGACTGGCCTCAAGGACTCCCCCCGCCACAGCGAAACAGGCCTTGACCACCTTAAGCCTGTGAGTTCCGCCACACCACCACCGCCCTTTCTATTCCTTCTGCTATCGCCAAGCTCCAAAGATCAATGCCAACCTCGGTCAGATGAACCCCATCACTCCTCCAGAAGTTCCCCACTCCTGACTCCAAATCCCTGTGCCGCACGCAAATGCCCCCGTTTTTTGCCACAAAACGGGACACCGCCCGATTAACTTTAATGCGAGCCTTATTGACTCTCTCCACTGACCTAGCCAACCGCCAATGTTTCCTCGGGACTATGTCCGACCACACTATCACCAACTTGGGATAAGAAACCCACAAACACAACATATCGTGTTTGATGTCCCGCACCAACTCACGCAAGGGGCGGACTCCTAAGTCATTCCCACCCACGTGCAACACTAAGACCTCCGGAACCCTATCAAGCCGGGCATATATCTGGAATTCCGCCAACACCCTGCTCCATGACATACCTCTAAATCCCAGCCAATGCACAACCGCATCCTGTCGCGGAATGCGCAATTGGCGACCGTCCGGGCGGACGTCCGCCCTCAAAGCCCCCCAGTGCACGTAAGAATGACCCAGCAACCACACCAATTACGGAGGCGAATCTGAAACAGAAAACAATTAGACACCACCATATAAAACATTTCTTTAAGCGTTAACAACAAACCTCATAACAAATGGGGGCGGACATAGGACTTAAATCTGTTGGACTCCCAACGACCAATGCGCCGAACCCCTTCATCATCCAACCCCCAGCGCCCCGCTTCAGTTGCTGCGCCAATCCTGAAGGAATGAGATGAATATGAGCCCGCCGCGACACCAACCGCCGTCAAACATTTTTTAAATACAGCTCCAAACTGAAACCTGGACAAAAACGACCCGTCCACATGACGTAACAAAGGCAAATCTGGAGGCCCCGCTCGCGGCTTAAAACCCTGCATGCACTCTACTGGGCACATAACCGACCCCGGAAGGGCGAACAAAACTATCAGCTTACCCTTCCCCAATTGGTCAGGTTTTGAGAAAAAACCCCGCCTCCCAGGCGTCCCCTAACCAGTACAAAAGTGCCACCAACCTGTCTCTATCCGTATTGACGTCACCCACTCTCTTACCCACTCCTCCCACTGCCTCCAACAAGCAGAATAAGCACTCCACGTCGTGCGCACCAAAGACCTTTTTACCAGTTGTTCCACGGGACCGAGACCAGATCCCAAATATGTTCCGGACAAGCCAAACCGAGCCGTTCCGCTCCCGGTGCCAATTGCCGAAACCGGTTTCACCGCGAGCGAGAAAGAGCATTAGCGATACAATTCCGTACTCCCGGCACATGCACCGCCACCACCCACGCGTTCAACGACAAACACACCAACACTAAATGTCGCAACAATTGAACTACCGGAGGAGAGGACGCCGTGATGTTATTAATGGCCAGCACCACCCCCATGTTGTCGCAGTAAAAACAAACCTTATCCCTGAGCCTGTCCCCCCAAATGGTCGCCGCCACCACGATGGGGAACAGCTCGAGCAGGGCCAGATTCTGCGTGAGTCCACTGGACACCCAACTAGCCGGCCATTAACCTGCGCACCACGGACCTCCGCCGTAAGCCCCCAAAACCGCCCGCCCCAGCCGCATCCGTAAAAATATACAAATCACTCGTATCCTGCGCTGGGGCCATCCACAGCGAGCGACCATTGTACTGGCACAAGAAGTCATCCCAAACCTGAAGATCAGCTCGGTGCTCCTCCTTGAGCCGCACAAAAATGATGCGGCGCACGCACTCCCGCCGTTGCCGCCGCCAACCGTCTACCAAACACCCTCCCCATTGGCATAATCCGGCAGGCGAAATTCAACTTCCCCAGCAGCGACTGAAGCTCCCGCAGCGTCAATTTCTTCGGTCTACAAGCCCGCCGTACCTCCAGCCTCAAAGCACCCAGCTTCTCCGCAGGGAGACGACACTCCATTGCCACCGAATCTATTTCAATTCCCAAAAAACAAATCGTCGCTACTGGGCCCTCCGTTTTTCCTGGCGCCAAAGGGATCCCAAAATCCCTTGCCACCTTCTGTAGTGCATAAAGCAAATTACCGCAAACCGGCGAACCCCCCGGCCCCACGCACAAGAAATCATCTAAGTAATGGATCAACGAGTCGACCCCGGATACTCCCCTCGTTACCCACTCCACGAAGCTACTAAACGCCTCGAAGTATGCACAAGAAAGGGAACACCCCATCGGAAGGCACCGATCCACTTAAAAAGCCCCATTCCCAAAAACAGCCCAACAGCCGTTGGCTTTCTGAATGAACTGGCAACAACCTGAACGCCGCCTCGATGTCGGTTTTTTGCTAGCAGCGCGCCCGGACCCACAGCCCGCACTAAACCCACCGCCTTATCGAAAGAGGTATAAACTACGGAGCACAACTCGTGATCTATCCCGTCCTTTACCGACGAACCCTTGGGATACGATAAGTGTTGAATTAAACGAAATTTTCCGGGCTCGCGCTTAGGAACAATACCCAACGGGGACACAACTAAATCTTTTACTGGCGAATCAACAAAAAGGCCCCGACATGCGACCCAACGAAACTTCTTTTAACAATTTGTCCGACACGACCTTGGCATGCAAGTAAGGCGATTTTAAATTCCTCCGCGTAACCGGCACCTCATAAGGAGGCGGAGGAATAACAAAACCCACACAAAAACCCCTCGTAAAGCAATTTAGCCGCCGCCCTATCCGGATACTCATTTAGATAAGGGGCCATCTTTTCCACCCTCACCGGTGACACCCCCTTGACCAGCCGCGGAGGACAGGTTCCCTGACCTCTTTTTACGCATACATTTTGCCGCCCCGTGTGATGCACCATTACACTCGGAACACACGTGCTTGAACTTGCACGTGGCCCCGAACTTACACTGGCCTTCATTAAATTGCCAGCAAAACCCCGCCTTTCCCCCGCCGCCTTGTCCAACCTGACTAGACTGGCCTCCTTGGCCGGCGCTCACGGGAAAAGACTGCCTAACCGGAGCCGTAACCCGTAACCAGAGAGCAATATCCTTCTGGTCCCACCGAATCGCCGGCCGAACCGCTTTCCGCTGACGGAATTGCTCATCATATCGCAGCCACGCCTGACCCCCATACGCCCTATGAGCCTCCCCAATGGCATCAAAATAACAAAACAACGCCGAACAATTTTCCGGCGCCTTTTCCCCTATCACACTGGCTAATATGGCGAACGCCTGCGACCAATTGACGAACGTCTGCGGGATAAGCCTATACCGCCGCCGTTCCTCCTCGTCCTTTTTACTCTCGTCCCGCTTGCTCTTATCTAAATTAAATTTAGCGAGCGGCAAAAGAGAAAAAATCTCAACATATTCGTCCTTCCAGATCCGCTCCCGCACCTCCTGCTTTAAATGCGCCCCCAACGGACCTTCGAAACAAACATACACCTCCCCACGAGCACGATCATCAATACGCACCCGATCGCCATCTTTTTGCGCCTCGGTCTGTACCGACACTGCGACCGCCTCTCTAACCGCCGTCCCGGGCCGCGCTTGTAACAATCCCACGTCCCTGGGACCCTCCCAAACTACCGCCGGGGACACTTCCGTGACTACCGGCGCCACCGCCCTATCTAGGCGCCCGACCAGCTCTCTCAAGCAACCCACTAAATCTCCCAGACCCGGGCCATCACGCCCGCCCGCGCCACTACCGGCCACCGATGCGACGCTAGCAACCCCCCCGCCGACACCCGACATAAAAATCGCTGGATATGACAATGATGGAGTTATACACTCACCGGGCTGCACAGGCGCTGTGTTCCCGTCAGCCGGACCATCCTGACCTCGACGATACGCGTCCAATTCACCTTCCTCCAGCTCCTCTCTCGCAGACGACTGGCCATCCCACCGACATCTTCGGAACGGAGATGATGAAGCGCTGACCGATGGGCCGGCAACCTGCCGCCCGACCGCTGGAACCCAGACTTCCGACCGGACCTGCTGCCTCGACGTCGCTGTAGATCTAGGCGTCCGTCTCGATGATCCTGAAGAAGCCTGCCCCCTGGCCGGAACATCACCAGGCGGGGCGGCCGTACCTTGTCCTCCGAATCTTCCATCCGATGGGGGAGGGGTGACAGGGAGCCCGGCCTGCGACTCCCTGCATACCGCCGGACCCCGTCGCGGCTTGGGATTCCTGCCAGGACGCAGGGCCTGGGAAGAGGCGGTCCTCCCAGCTGCCTGGCCTGCAGCGTCCGTGATCGGGCTCCCTCTGCGACGCCGTGTCCGCGGGACCGCCTCAGGACTGAGGCGCTCTGGAGGTCGAGACCGCCGGGAGGGACGAGTTGACCCGGCCTGCATCGCCGTCACCCCCGGCAACGCTCTCTGCCTGCTCCGGACAGGAGCAGTTGTTGTCGACTCCCCCCCCGCCGCCATGCTAGGAAGGGGGCCGGGGGAGGGGAGCCTGTCTCCTGCAACAGACCCCGAACGCCGTGCCTGACGTGGCAACACGGCGTCCGGGATCCTTGCTAATGCAGCCACGGTCTCCTCCAGCCATCCGGGACCGTGGTGCACAGCAGCAGCACGCAGCTGCTCTAACAACCCTGCCTCTGCCATACTGAGTGAGCGCGGCAACGGGGAGCTTGTCTCTCCCTGTGTTACTTCTCCCGCTGCTTCCGGCTCAATGCCGAAAAACAGCGGGAAGCCCAGCAACGGCCCCCTGACTCCTCCTTATCCCTCCTCCTCACTCTCCCTCCAACTCTCCCTTACCTATTAACCCTTTCCCTACCAGGGAGGTCATGGAGGCTTCCCCTTAAGCCCTGCAGGCTGCGTCCAGCCTCTTCTAACCCTTTTCTCAAGGTTCAAATTGTTTAATACAGTCTTATCTTGTATTTATTTTACCCAAAGTGTGCTGGTTGGTCGATATATTAGGTGTGTTGACATCATTTTATACGGAATTATATCGCACTAAGGTGGACTATCCGGAGGATCTTCTGTCAGAATATCTAGCAGAAATTACATGGATTACTCTAGGGGAGGAAGAGAGGGAGGGGTTGGAGGAGTCAATTACTTTAGAGGAAATACAGGAAGCGGTGAGTTCTATGGCAAATGAAAAGGCTCCAGGGATGGATGGTATACCCACTGAATTGTATAAAACATATGGAGAGACTGTTCTGCCAGAGTTACTGGAGGTGTTCCAGGATAGTTTCGCCAGGGGGCGTTTACCGCAGACGATGTACGAAGCCGCTATAGTCGTAATTCCCAAAGATGGGAAGGACCGGAAGCAACCTGATTCTTACAGACCGATATCTCTGTTGACCACGGACATTAAAATTTTAGCAAAAGTACTGGCTAACAGGTTGTCGCGAGTGGTGACTAAAGTTGTGGGGATGGATCAGTCGGGATTCATGCCATCGCGCTCTACAGCAGTTAATTTACGTAGACTTTTCTTAAATTTGCAGACAGATGCTCCGGATGCACGGTGTAGAGCAGTGCTGTCTTTGGACGCCGCCAAGGCGTTTGATAGTGTGGAATGGGGATACTTGTGGGCTGTATTGGAGCGGATCGGCTATGGAAGGAACTTTATAAAATGGGTACAATTACTATATAAGGAACCGGTAGCTAGGATCAGAGCAAATGGAAGGATGTCGGACTCTTTTAGGCTGGAGAGGGGGACGCGACAGGGATATCCACTTTCCCCGCTACTATTTGCGCTGGCAATTGAACCCCTAGCAAATATGGTAAGACAACATCCGGGGATAGAAGGGTTTCGTTGTGGGGAGCTGGAGGAGCGTATAGCACTATATGCGGATGATATCTTGTTGTTCCTGGGGGAGATAGATTATTCATTGCCAGTGATAATGAATGTATTGGAGCGGTTTGGCAGATTTTCAGGGCTAAAAATTAATTGGAACAAGTCGGTGTTGCTGCCACTCCAGCCAGTAGATACGCCGTTGATGATTGGAGGAATTGAGGTACCGTGTGTACAGAAGTTTAAGTATCTGGGAATTACGGTATCGGCAAGGGTGCAGGACTTTATTGAGTTGAATGTGATACCATTATTGAATAAAATTAACAGATAAGACTAAAGTATGGCTTTGGCTACCACTGTCAGCGCTGGGACGAGCAAATCTCATCAAAATGATTCTGATGCCCCAGGTTCTTTATGTTGTGCATAATGCCCCAGTGTGGTTGCCTAAATACTGGTTCAGGAGAATACATAATTTGTTTAGGGACTTAGTGTGGAAAAGGGGGATCCCCAGGATTAAAATGGAAAAGCTACAACTACCAGCGGAACAGGGAGGGTTAGCTATTCCAAATGCATGGATATATTATCTAGCGGCTCAAATACAACACTTTAAAGGCTGGAAGAATAGGGAGGAGTGGGATTCTAGTGGGAAACTGGTGTACTATTTGGGTCAGAGAACGGATGTACTAGAGGCCATGGAATCTCATAAATTAAGGAGGGAGGCGAGAGGGAAACAGACTTTGCTATTACTACATAGAGTTTGGTGGGAAAGTAAAAAAATATTGGGGGTTACAGGATGCTCCAATTATATGCCTTTATGGGACAATCCATACCTATGGGAATTTAATATTTTGGAAGGATTTCAGGAGTTGGAACAAGCTGGGATCAGATATGTGCACCAGTTGTATGAAGGAGTTACTCTTAAGCTCTTTGCACAATTACAGGAGGAGTTTGGACTCCCACATCGGCTGTTCTACCAATATCTTCAGTTAAGGCATGCGGCGCAGGCTCAAGAGAGGCTGGTGGACTTGAGTTGTTCCACTATGGGAGGGATGGAACAGGTATTGGGGCAAAAGACACTAAAGGGATTATTTCGGTGCTATATAGTACGCTACTCTCCAAATTCCTAGGAGATCCGCTGGTGGAGATCAGATGTAAATGGGAAGAGGATGTAGGGACTATAGCAGATGAAGAATGGGAGGAAATACTTGGATCGTCCAAAATACTCTCTATTAGTGTAGCGCACAGGTCACAACTTTTTCTATTACATAGGGTGTATAGGATGCCTAAGGTGCTATGGCAAATGCGAATTAGATCAACAAAGGAGTGTCCCAGGTGTTTGTTTGATGGGGCGGACATAAAACATATGTTTTGGAGCTGTCCGATGCTAAATGTCTATTGGAAGGAAGTTAAAGGAATGGTATCTAGAGTATATGGTAGATTTCCCACTGGAACCTAAATCTTTTTACTGGGCTGTATTGGGGAGGAAGGAGGGGATGGAGTGGAATTACTGTCTATTAAAAAGGTTCTGTATCACACTAGGAAACTAATTGCAAAATATTGGCTGCAGGCGGATCCCCCGGAGGTGTCTGAACTGGTTGGATATGTTAACCACACAGTATCACTGGAACATCGAATATATCTGAAAAGAGGGGCAATTCATAAGCATGAGAATCAATGGGGTAAATGGGTAAACACCTATGGTAATGCAGTACACTAGATGAGATTTGGATGTGGGCTGGCACACTTATATTGTTGAGGTATGGTGGGATCTGTTTACTATGCAGGAAGGATGGAGGAGGTGGAGTGGTTTGACGAACCAGGAGACAGAGGAGGTACTGCGAGGGGGGGGGCTTGGGAGTTAGGTTGGCAGGGGTAGGGATGGGGACGCATGTGAAGATACAACCAAAGATGCTGTATACATATTATAATGTACCTGCAGGGATTTTGCATTAATTACGAAATGTTATGCTGTTATTTTTTTCCTGGTATTTATTGTCGGAAATGTAAAAGCTGTATAACGAATGTTGTATTCTCAATAAAAACTTGTTTGATTTAAAAAAAAAAAAAAAAAAAAAAAAAAAAGATTTGAGGCCCGGACGAATCAGGAAAGAGTGTCAGACCATACGTGACGGGCATCATGCGCTCTCTCTCAGACGAGATTTTGGAATTCAGGGCGAGACAGTTTTCGTCGGTGGGCGGTCATAAGAAGAGAAACTAAAGAGACTGATTATTACCATAACAGGCGCAAAATGTTTTCAGACCGTTATTTACAGTCGGAGGAGGAGTTTAGGAGGGGGAATAACGGCAATGATCTTTTGACAGCAGCGGCCAGTGAGGGGTGAGTAGAATTCAATAGGTGAAATGCTGGTGACACGTTCCCTTTAAAGCCTAAAATAGGCTGGTCACTAAGGGGTAAAAGCTCACAGAATATAAATGCATCATACTCGTACTAATAAAAAAAAAAAAAACTATGGAGACAGTGTAAACCCAAAGTGAAAGAGAAAAAAAAACAACAATTCTTTATTGGGAATGTTCATGTTACACAAAATGAACACAAGTTGTGAACATATTAGAATGAATAATAAAGTCAAGGAAAAATGGCGATCCAGAAAAAATACAGTATATTATATTCCAATACAAACACTGAAGTAGAGGAATCTCCCCCTCCCCCAATTCTTGCATTCACTTGTGAATTTTTCATTCTGCCTGATTTGAAACGTATGTATTTCCATTGTAAGAGCTAGAACTTGTGTCCATATAGTGAAATATAAATTAAATCGGGTCCAGTTCACGCGCTGGGAGCATACTGCAGCACAAGGCGGTCAAATTCATTCTCCTGGAAGAAACAGAAGAGAATCATTATTGTGTTGAAAGGAGCAATTCTTATAGATTATAATCCCTTTGTAATATTTGTAAAGGGTATATATTTTTCCTAAACCTGTGTTAGGCAAGAAAGGTTATACAGCCTACCACCAATATCAATACATCTACTGAACCGATGGGAGCTGTATAAATATGTAGTGAGCGCCACCTAGTGATGGCTGCAGGCAGCTAGAATTTTACCATGTAAAGCTATAGCAGCGTGCAGGGAAGCAGGAGATTGAGAGATTTCAGAGACCAACACATTTGTTACTGCTCTAACCCCTTCATCATCCTAAACCACCAAACACATTAGTTGTGTATCCCTAAACCACCAGGGATTACAAGGAACACTTAATGCAGTGCAGTATCCCTCCACCACCTGTTGGTGGGGCCCTAGTAGACAAACTTGAGAAACCGTCCTAAATCACTATGTAAAAACGCTTGATATCCACAGGACGTATCACTTCTGTATCCTTTAGGTTTCCATTTCCCTTTGTTCCTGGGGTGTATCTTGATGTTATTTCCGAGTTCTTACATGAATTGTAGTCTATAGACTTTTAGTACACATTCCATTTATGTTTTAAATCTAAACCTTTTTAATAAGCTTACAAATCAACAATAAAAGGAAATTATTCATTAACCCCTTAGTGACCAGCCTATTTTAGGCCCTAATGACCAAGCAATTTTTTTTCTTCGTCTTTCTATAGTCGCATTCAAAGAGATATAATTTTTTATTTCTCTATCGACATAACTGTAGGAGGACTTGCTTTTTGCGGGATTAGTTGTACTTTTTAATGGCACCATTTTGGGGTACATATTTTTTGATTAACTTTTATTAACTTTTTTTGTGGGGGGGGGGGGGGGGGGGGGGGGGAAATAGAAAAAAAACCCAGAAATTCCACCATTGTTCTATGCGTTTTAAATTGACGCGTAAACGTTACATTTATTATATGGGTTGGTAATATTATGGCAATACCGCATACGTATAGGTTTTTTATGTTTTACGACTTTTGCACAATAAAAACACTTTTGAACTCAAATTATTTGTTTTTGCATCGTCGCTTTCCAAGAGCCGTAATTTTTTTATTTTTCCGTCAATGTAGTGATTTTTTCGGCTTGTTTTTTTGTGGGACGAGACATAGTTTTGATTGGTACTGTTTTGGGGTACATGGGACTTATTGATTAACTTTTATTATGACTTTTGGGGGGGGGGTCAATGGAAAAAAAATAGCAATTTCGCCACTGTTTTTTGCGTTTTTTTTTTACGGTGTTCAACTTGCGGTTTAAATTACATATTAACTTTATTGTTTGAGTCATTACGGTCGCGGCGATACCATATAGGTGTAGTTTTATTTATTTTTTACACTTTTACTAAATAAAACCACTTTATAGGAAAAAAAATTTGTTGTTTTTTCTCTCATTTTTATTAATAATTTTTATTTCACATTACGCACTTCTTTTTATAGTCCCACTAGGGGACTTTACTATGCGATCTTTAGATCACTGCTATAATGCTTTGGTATACTTAGTATACCAAAGTATTATTGCCAGTCAGTGTAACTCTGACAGGCAATCTATTAGGACGTGCCTCCGGGGCAGACCTGGGGGCTGCCATGACACCCCATCCGAGGCCCGCAATTGCATTTGCGGGCTGCCTCTAGTTGACAGAGGGAGAAACTTCCTCTGTAAACAAGTTAAACGCTGTGGTCGCTATTGATCGCGGCATTTAACAGGTTAAACGGTCGCAATCGAAGTAAACTTTGATGATAGCCGGGCTCCTGCTCCAACGCCTGTGATCGGACAGCAGAGCCCCGGCTCCAGCCTGCTCGGGACACCCATGCAGGACTTAGACTGGGCCGCCGTGAAAATGCGGCAGCCTTGCCTAAGGCCCCTTAGTGACCGTGAAAAGGCGTATTGGTCACTAAGGGGTTAATGGCGTTTTCTACCCATCTAAAAGCCAGAAATGTGATCACTATTCGCATGACATTAATTTATGTATTAAAAGCTGCCCATTCAATATAATATTAAGCGCTAGTGAACAGAACTAAGATGTATTTACACAAGTGATTTTTTTTTTCCTGCAGTGATTCTCAAGGTAAAAGCACTGCGTTTTTACAAAAATGTTGCAGTTTTGCCCCAATTACGAAAATCACCACGAAGACGACTAATGTAAATACACCCCAACTCCACGCAAAAATGCTACATTTCAGGTGTTACCAATTACAGGGGTCCAGAGAAAGAGAGCTGGTGGTCACCTGCGATTTTGTAGAAGTGCAATTGAACAAGATATATATGTGCATTGGAGAAATGACGGATTATAGTGTTCTTCAGTGGAATAAGCAACAGGCAGTCAAGAACACAGTCCTATTTTATGTCCCATATCTCCAGTGCGAAGAGCCTCTAGAAGCAATTATTAGGATAGTAGCAGCTCTTTCTAGAAGCTTCATTTATATTAGCTGCGGACATTTCAGGCTAAAGGCCCTATTACATGGACCAATGATCGGACAACCGAGCGTTCATATGAGCGCTTGTTCCCGATCATTGCCCTGTGTAAACAAGGAGACGCGCTGCCGACATGATGAAAATTTATGGGGACGAGCGATCAGAGTAACGAGTGCTCGTCCCTATACATATGTTAGGAGTTATGATTTGTAAGGTACTTATAAATGATTATTGCGATAATAAATATCGATAATCAAAAATGTATCTTTTTTTTTTTGCCAAAACTTCCGTACTTTATTTTTTTGCCCCACTAGGGAACTTTCAATGAGTTGACAAAGGAAGCTCCCTCTGTTTGTTTACACCCATGATGGCTGTGATCACTATTGACCGCGGCATCCAACGGGGTAAAAGGGTCGGCTCCGACAGGTGTTTTGGCACAGCTGCTGTTTGGGAAGTCGTTTTCACCTGTGACGTAGATAAATGGTGACTGAAGGCGTTGTATGACATATGGAGGGGGATATTAAGGTACATTAAGTCACACCTATATTTTCTTCTGATCCAGTGCATATTTGCTGGGTTTCCACAGGGCGTTTTTATTGCAGTTCTGATGTGCTTATTAACCACTTTGAAAAGGCATTTTAAAAAAACGCATCCATTTTAAAGGAGATTTCATGATGTAGTTTTTAGGCGTGCAGCAATTATAGGTGAAGCACATTGTTTGAATGTGCTTCATCTGTAATAGCCAGAACGTCCAGAAAGTACATCGCAAGATCGCTGTGAAACGCAAGCACATCAAAACTGCAATAAGAACGCTGTAAAAACGCCCTATGGAAATCCAGGCTAAATGAAAAAAATAACAGACTTTTAGTCAAGGCTATACGCAAAGTTGCATCAGTTTTTATTTTAGATCCATTGCCGCAATAAAATAATTAACTGCACATGGCGTTTCCGGTAGCAATAGTCATTTTATAGCCATTTGAGCAGCAGCGATCAGACCCGATTCCCCCTAATAACATGCACACTGGTTGTACAGAGCGGGGGAACAAGCTGCTGCCAGACACCCCTGGATCCACTCATTTCCTAGGGTCGGACAAGAAAAAGAACACCCTTTCCTATACATGTCCCTCACAACCTCCGCATTGGCAACTATTGTGCAAAGGTCTTCTAGGAATCACACAAATTGAATTGTTGGTGGATCTGCCCTATGCATGAACACAATCTAATTCCTAGGTGCAACCTTCAGGGTTTGACTAACTATGTGGCTATTATTACATGTTGAAGATATTTTTTGTATAGTCACGTTAAAGCCCCTCATTGCAAGTAAGCACTGAACACAAGGTTTCTGGAACTAGGGCGCAGATGCAGCAAAGATAGGATTGGAAGAATATTGAAGCTGCAATTTGCCTTTCAATAGTTCTTTTTGTAAAACGGATGATTTGCTATTACCTTTGCTTGAAATTCCTTAATAAATGGGTGATTTCGATGTCCATCCTTCAACTGAGAGAGATAGCGGTTTGTGACCTTAAGAAAAAAAAACAAAACGAGAAAACCCCAATCATGAAATAAACCCAAACGGGTGAAGGTTGTTCTTACTAAATCCCTTCAAAGTAGGGGACACTTTAATGGTGTTAGAGTAGTATTTCTAATACATTGAGGTGCAGTTACAACACAAATTCTACATTGTGAACATGAATGGCTGAATATTTATTTTTTTATATTGCTTATACAGCGACAACATATTTCCCGGCGTTGTGCAGACTTTGTCACCATTCACATCAGCCTCTGTCCTTAATGGGGCTTACAATCGAATTCTTCCTATCTCAGACACACACTAGGGCCAATTTCAGAGGACGCCAATTTATCCATCAGTATGATTTTGGAGTGTAGAAGGAAACCGCAGTACCTGCAGGAAACCCATGCAATCCATTAGATGTTGCTTTGTCAGATTTGAAGAGCGACAGCAACAACGCTAACTACAGAGACTCATTGTTAGACAAAAAGTGAAACAAAAAAAAAACCTTCACAACTGGTAAACTACAGGGTGGGCCATTTATATGGATACACCTAAATAAAATGGGAATGGTTGGTGATATTAACTTCCTGTTTGTGGCACATTAGTAGATGGGAGAGGGGAAACTTTTCAAGCTGGGTGTTGACCATGGCGGCCATTTTGAAGTCGGCCATTTTGTATCCAACTTTCGTTTTTTCAATGGGAAGAGGGTCATGTGACATCAAACTTAGAGAATTTCACAAGAAAAACAATGGTGTGCTTGGTTTTAACGTTACTTTATTCTTTCATGAGTTATTTACAAGCTTCTCTTTGTTTACAGCCATTGACATGTCGCAGAGGTTAACACGTGAGGAGCGGATAGAAATTGTGTTGATGTCTGGTGAACGCAGTACCCGGATCAGTGCAGCAGATTTCAATGCAAGACACCCTACGAGACCACCCATCTGCCATGCTACAGTTTGCAAACTGCTTGCCAAGTTTCGTGAAACTGGTTCAGTGTTGGATTTGCCCAAATGTGGACGCATGAAAACTGTCACTAATGAAGAAACGTCAGTGGCTGTCCTAGCTTCATTCAGCAAGAGCCCACAGCGTAGCACTCGCCGCATGTCACTGGAGAGTGGCATCAGTCCAACATCCCTTCGGCGGATATTAGCTACTCACAAATGGCACCCTTACAAACTCCAGCTGCTGCAGCATCTCAACGAGGATGACCCAGATCGGCGCACTGAATTTGCAGAATGGGCAAAACAAAAATTGGAACAGGACCCTCAGTTTACACAGAACATTTTGTTCAGTGATGAGGCAAACTTTTATGTGAATGGTGAAGTTAACAAACAAAACCACCGCTATTGATCTGACACTAACCCACATTGGATAGATCCCTCCAAGACTGTTGGAACACAAAAATGTATGGTGTGGTATATGGGGTACAAAGATAGTGGGGCCATTCTTCATCAATGGAAACCTCAAGGCCACGGGATATCTGAAATTGCTACATGATGATGTGTTTCCCACTTTATGCACTGAAGCTGGCACGTTCCCTGAGTTTTTCCAGCAAGATGGTGCACCACCACATTATGGGTGTCTGGTCCGAGCATTCCTAGAAGAACAGTTTCCTGGAAAGTGGATTGGTCGTCGTGGGCCAGTTGAATGGCCCCCTAGGTCTCCCGATCTGACCCCCTTATAATTTTATCTTTGGGGTCATCTGAAGGCAATTGTCTATGCTGTGAATATACGAGATGTGCAGCAACTGAAACTACGGATACTGGAAGCCTGTGCTAGCATTTCTTCTGCGGTGTTGCTATCAGTGTGTGAAGAGTGGGAGAAGAGGGTTGCATTGACAATCCAACACAATGGGCAGCACTTTGAACACATTTTATAAGTGGTCAGAAACTTGTAAATAACTCATGAAAGAATAAAGTAACGTTAAAACCAAGCACACCATTGTTTTTCTTGTGAAATTCTCGATAAGTTTGATGTGTCACATGACCCTCTTCCCATTGAAAAAACTAAAGTTGGATACAAAATGGCCACCATGGTCAACACCCAGCTTGAAAAGTTTCCCCCCTCCCATATACTAATGTACCACAAACAGGAAGTTAATATCACCAACCATTCCCATTTTATTTAGGTGTATCCATATAAATGGCCCACACTGTACAATGAGACCTTGTTTACGGTTTCAATCCTCCCCAGGGCTATTTATAACTGGTAATTAGGTGACTCCTACCATGGTTTAGACAACCTCTACACCTCTCTGTTCATTTCATATTGTTCTCTTTATGCAAAGTCATTGCAGAACAGATTTTAAGATAAGTCACAAGTCTATAAAGCGATGAGCAAAAGAACTTCAGCAAAAATACAATAATTATATAAGCATGTCACATGGTACAAGCTGTAAAATTAGAGCAGGAGGAGCTGACCAAATTGGTATATACCTTTGTGGGAATAAAAATGTATAATTTGTCATATTGCTTTAAGGTTGTGCTTACTGCGGGATAGAGTCCAGTGGGCAGTCTCAACCATCGATTGAACAATCACTGAGTGAGACCGCCCACTGGACTCTTTAGCCCACAGTAAACTTTAAATCAATAAATTACAGGTTATCCTGAACCTTTTCCAACAAAACAATATATTAATCTGTTCAGCTCCTCCTGCTCTATAACATGCTGCCTACAGATGGGACAGCATGTTTGACGCAACAGGTTACCTTTAAATATCTTAGGAAATTGCATGTGTAAGAATTCCCTATTATATACCTATTACCGAAAGTTATCATTAAGAATGTGGGAGATACTGAAATAGAGAAAAATCCTGGGAAGTCTAATTCATACATGCTCTGCTTGGTGCTTTCAACAGAATGGTGCCTGTATTCTGTAAAAGGAAAGAGAGGCTGTCATGATGGCTGCCACTCTTCTCTCTTTATTGGCAGAAAACAAGCACTATTTATTATACCTGCAAGTAGCTGTGGGGTGATAAATATCCTTTACGACAGCTATTCCTACGGACTCCACCATAAACATGCATGCATGCTTGGCTCGGCATGCGTGTTTTTTTCAATGGGGAGAGGAGTGCCAGACACCTCAGATAGTCAACTGATCCCATCGCTAATATGACTGACTGAGCATGACAAACAGAAAATGGAATAATAAACAGATAAAACTACTTCTTTCTTACCTCTGGAGATTTGCCAACGTGTTGAGTTAATACAATGAAATTAAGCAGCGTTTCTGGGTGACTGCTGTCCTGCAAATCAAGGAGAGATACTTTCATGTGACTAATGAGATTAACGAATAGTATATTATGTTAGTATACATTATATAGTATTTTAATTAGTAAATTACAAATCTGAAGAAGTGTTCAGTAAGTCTTAAAGGGTCTTTCCCCACAAATAAGATTTAGGCCGCACGCACGCACGCACAATTACTCGTACCAGGAGCCTGAGTTCTCCGTTCTTCACCAGCACTGCTGTGGTGAGGAGCCGTTTGCTCCACATCACGGACATGCAAGTGAGGAGGAATGGGGCACTCGGGACCCTCAAACTAGTAATCAGTGTGGCTCCCACTCATGTAACATTTATCACCTATCCCTGAGATACAGGTTTGTGGGAAAATGTGCAAAATACATGAATAAGTTAATAAGGCTAAATGATTACATGTAATACTATAATTGTAATGTAGACAGCCTATATGTTCCCAGTATAGACAGAGCACTGATGTCATGAACAACTGTGTAGGGATAGTCTTTTTCTTATACATACTCATCCATATATGCAATAAACTCATAGATATATATCACACTAAAAGCAACCTGTATTGATGTGCAAATTGAAACAAAAGGATCGACCTCCCATTGTGATCAGTCTCCAAAATTAGGCCAGTCTATATTAGAAATGAGATCCACTATAAGTATACTGTCAGATCAGCCCATTATACCAGGTCTAAAAGGGAAGGTGTCACGAAAAAAAAACAATTGTATTTTTTCTTTTAGTATGTTATTAAAATAAATTTTATTTATTTGTGTCTTTGTGTTTTACTTTTTTCTTTTTTTTACTTCTCTATGGGGCTGCCATTTTTTTTTTCATCTCTGTATGTGTCGATTAACGACACATAGAGATGGAATACAGCACATAAAGCCCCATAGAGAATGCGAACGGGAGCCGTTCCATTCACTATAGCGTACGCTGTCTGTGTGGGAACGGCGCACGCGCCGCTCCCACACAGTCCAAAAGGAAGTTCTTCGGCCGAGTGACATCCGGCGCCATTTTCATGTGGACCGGAAGCCGCGGCCGGACAGTAAGAGGACTACTTCCGGTCGCGGCTTCCGTCCATATGTTCAGATGCAAGAACTAGGAGCGGAGGCGGCAGGAGCAGGTAAGTTATGTTTGTATATGTGATGTGTGTATGTTTGTGTTATACTGTGTGATTACCACTGTATCTAATCCTCCTACACTGTGCATTCGCTCAAAAAAAAATGGCGGCACACAGTGTAGGAGGTTTGAACATTCAACCCCCTCCTTTCTCCTGGTACTAGCCAGGATAAAGGAGGGGGGATTGTGTGAGGACACTAGAGCGAGTGTGTCTTCTCCAATTTTGCAGCATAAAGCAATGAGGTTGCTTTACCACATGCCAATGCTGCAATTTTGGGAATTGCTCCCTCTAGTGAGCAGCACTGGGAAATGTTATAAATTAGAATCTAATTTATAATATTTCCTGACTTGTGAAAAAATTAAAAAAATTAGAACAATGTGTAATAATTTATATACTAACAGATTAACTAAAAAAAAAAAAAAAAACATTTCTAGCGACACATTCCCTTTAAGCATTAAGATGCATACATAGTGATGAGCCGGTCTGGGTTTTTAGACTTTTTTAATGGTTGTTCAGCCTTTATAAAAATGTCCAAACACTCGACTGACGTCTACCATATGACTAAATATGCTTGACTTTTGTCTCATCAGTAAATACTGGTGACTTTAAAACCCCAAAACATAAACAACAAGGTAACACTGACAGATAATGATGATACATTAAAGTAAGACTTGTACCTTGTCTAAAGCTTCCTGTAGGACCCCTTCGGCATCCTCCCACTTGCCCTGTCCCATGTAACAAGTAGCTTGCCCATTTAACAGCAAGACAGTGGAAGAGTACTTGTCAGACATCTCTTGGAAGATGTAGAAGGCATCCTGCAGTTTATCCCCACCCTGTTGGAATAAGACTCAAGTAGAAGAAAGCCGAGCACAGAGATGCAGCAGCAACCGATACAACACACAGTGTAAAAAAAAAAGGATCTTCGTCGATGAAATATTCATGAATTATCAGACTATCAGACTATCTTGGTATACACAGACAGTGTCCCCAGTTATGTGAGATGCACAAACGTAAAGGGTAGCTGCCAACGGGGAAAATAAAGGCTATTTTGTAAGCGTCTGTTTACCGGATGGAGGGGGGGGGGGGGGGTTGAATTAATATAGTTAACTTTACGTTACACGTTGAAAACAAAGACAACGATCCAATTTCACGAGAGGCTATTGTGTCTTCTCAATGAGGTCATTCAGGAACCATGAGGTTAAGACAGAGGTTTCTACTATTAGCCAAATATTCGAGCCAAGAGAAGCAGCCTACGGTTATCTACCATACGGTTTTACATTTACAAGAGACAGAAAGGTCTCCTAACCAATCAGACTTTCTAATTTGCTATATAAATGTTATAGAAGTAATCTAACATTTTCTATGTACATACAACCCATGCCACATACTGACCAGGGCAATGTTAACCCATGCGGTCGCCAGCTGTGTCAGTGTTGCGTCCTCGTCTGTATCCACCATCTTCTTCAGTTCTTTGCTAGGAAAACAGGAGAATTAAATTGTATCAGATAATATTTAACCCCTTCCCACCGCAGCCATTTTTCAGATTTTCACTTTAATTTTTTCCTCCCCACCTTCCAAAAGCCGTTACTTTTTTTATTGTTCCAGCAATATTGCCATATGAGGGCTTGTTTTTTGAGGGGCAACCTGTAGATTTTCATGGCACCGTTTGTACCATATAATGTAGTGGGAAACTGGAAAAAAATAATAATTTGTGGGGTGGAATAGGAAAAAAAACAGCAACTCCTCAATCTTTTGGGTGGCTTTGCTTTTACGGCGTTCACCATGTGGTAAAAACGAGATGTTAACTTTATTCTGCGGGTCAATATGATTATGGCGATACCAAATTTGTATTGTTTTTTTTTATCTTTTACTACTTTAACAAGGAAAAACTGATTGTTAAAAATAAAATTTTAGTTTTGTCGCTACATTCTGAGCCATAACTTTTTTATTTTTCTGTCGGTTAAGCGGTATGAGGACTTATTTTTTGCGTGGCGAGCTGTAGTTTCTATTGGTAGCATTTTGGTGTACATGAGGCTTTTTAATCACTTTTTATTTCATTTTTTGAGGGAGATGAAGTGATCAAAAAACAGCGATTCTGGCGGTTTAATTTTCTACGGCGTTCACATGCATACTAAATAGATTTTAATAGTTTAGACTTTTACGGACGCCGCAATACCAGTTATGTTATTGTGCTTTGTGGAAAATGGGAAAAAGGTTTTTTTTTTTTTTTATATATACAGTCCAGTCACATTATTATGACCACCTCCTACTTTTGATGTCGGCAGCGCATAGCCCATGAAGGAAGTGATGTGTTGTGGGCTGGCTTGGTGGGTATATATGGTGTGCACCGTGAAAATCAACCAGGGGGCTACCAGACGTGTGCCTAAAACAACAGTTCAGCGAAACCTACTGCGTATGAGGCTCCGAAGCAGATGGACAGTTACTGCTCCTATGCGAACAAAGTTTTAAAAAAACTTTAAAAAAAAACTTTATTTTACTGTATTTAAAAAAATTTTTACTTGTCCCCCTAGGGGACTTGAACCAGCAATCGATGGATCGCTTGCATGATCTACTGCTATACTAATGTAACGCAGTAGATCGTTCTACTATGAAGGCCTTCATAGGAGTACAAAGATGGCATACCTTTGGGCCTTCATTAGGCCCCCAGGATGCCTTGCCAGCAATCGGCACCCTGCGAACACATCGCGGGGGGGCTGTTGCAATGTTACAGGGGGGCCCCCTTGTTTCTAACCATTTAAATGCCAGTGTCGCTATTGAACGCAGCATTTAAGGGGCTAAACAAGCGAGATAACGATCATTACACTGAAGTGACGGCTGTAAGATACAGCAGACACGCTCGTCCTATGGAGCAGGTTCAGCCCGTGAGACCGCTCCATACTCCCCCACCCGACGTGCGCCGTGTACATATACGGGGGATGTCAGGAAGGGGTTAAAGTCGGCCAATTATTCTCAAAATGATTTTAAAACACTGTAACATGGGTTTCAAGTTCTTTTTATATGTTGTTGTGGTCTAATTTTGTACAAAGTTACCACAAACAGTGCTCCTCCTTTGTAATATATTGTATGCAAATGGTGCTGCCATTTTACTTGTGTGAAACGGTAAAGACAGAAATACCCGTCACCTATTCCCTCTATTAAAACAGAGATAACTCCATGGTGTTGCTGAAAGTACTGCCTCCCCCTCTTCAGCGGCTGGTACCCTAGACCCAGTTTCAAACAATACACACTCCTCAGCATTGAAATTGCAACACCAAGAAGGGCAAGCCGTCAGGTTATGCAAATAGAGAAGGTAGTAGGTGTCGCTAAGATCTGCAAATGATCACATTTCCAAGCACCTAGCTCCAATCTGTGTCACGTGGGAAGGGCATAAAAGCCAGATAGAAAGCAAAGGTTTTTTTTAGTCACAAGAAACCTCAAAAATGAGATCAAGTGGTGTGGGATGACTGTGCGATGCCTCCTTTTCGCAAACTGAGAGGGACACAATCCTTGAACTGAGAGACCTTGGTTTATCACTACGGCAGATCGCTACGCACCTAGTTGAACCTCTGCACGGACAAGTTGTCTGATTGGAAGAATGGCGCGTAGTGAGCCATTCTGTACTGCAAGTGAAATTGGACGTCACACCCCAAGCCTAGGGCGGAAACCAATGTCAACGCAAATCATCAGAAGGTGTTTGCACGACACTGGGCTATAAGCCAGATGTCCAGCTACAGGTGTTCCGTTGACCACACGCCACCGCTCTCAAAGGCTATCATGGTGCCCAGCAAGATGGCAATGGAGGCTGGAGTGGAAATCTATCCTCTTCAGCGATGACTCCTGCTTTTGTCTTGGACGCAAGGATAGCTGGAGATTGGTCTGGAAACCACGTGGGCAACGCCATGAAGAGGCCTTCACAAGGGAACATCACATCGGTCCTACTCCCTAGATTATGGTGTAGGGTGGCATAATGTACAGTAGCCGGACCCCTCTAGTCCTCATTTCAGGTAGTTCAGCGTTACATTGATTAGGTTGTGGAACCAGTGGTACATCTATTTCTCCAAAGTGTCCCAAAAGCCAATTTTCATCAGGACAATGCCAGGCCACATGCTGCTTGTGCTACTGTGAGCAGAATGCGTGGCCTAAACGTGCTACCACAGCATGCAGAGTCTCCCATTGAGCACATCTGGGACGTCCATGGTTGGCAATTGCAAAGAGAGCTGCCAGCAGCCAATCTTGATAACGTGCGTGCCAAGTGCATTCGGTGTGGCGCATGATTCTTCAAATAACCATTAATAACCTCATTGATAGCATGCAAGTGTCTGTATTTCTGCACGCGGCACTCCTACTCAATACTGAATAAATAAAGATGCTTGGAAAATGTTGTTTCCATTTTTTTTATCATTTGCATATCATTAACATGTCTATCGATCCTGTGATTTCCACAATTCCAAAACGTTTCCTTCTTGGTGTTGCAATTTCAATGTTGAGGAGTGTATATATTAGAAGGTTGAGCACTATAGGTACCAATACCATTTAAAGCAAATTGCCCCTCATCCGATTTCTTGCTCATCTGTCACATTTAAAGGTTTCAGATTATTCAACTAATTTTTATATAAGATAAAGACGACATGAGTCAACACAAAATGCAGCTTTTAAATGATCATTCTATTTATTGAGGATAAAGATTTATTCAAAATCTATATCACCCATGTGAAAAAGTAATTGCCCCCAAAACTAAACTGGTTGTGGCCCCCTTGACAGTAACAACTGCAATCCAACATCTGCTATAACTTTGGACTCATTTTTTACATCGTTGTGGAGGAATTTTGGTCCACTCCTTGCCAAATTGTTTTAATTTCGCTACATTGGGGAGTTTTGTAGAATGAACTGCCTGTTTAAAGGGGTTATCCGGAGACCAAAAATTGCTTTGCATTCATATTGTTATGTAAAAAGAAGTCACTTATTAATGTACTTTGATTAAAAACTCGGTACTAAATGGCGCAGTTCAAACCCGGTGAATTGTTCCCAGAAGTCCTGGAGCTTTTCTAATATTGATGACACGCCAACACTGCCCCATGTGATTTTCTTCCTGTGCTATTTGTGTCGGCGTGTTATCAAGGACATGACGGCAAGGGGCAGTCACATTACCTATTGCTGAAGTCCACAAGCAGAGCATCAGCTAGAGCTTTGCTCGGGACTCCAGAACTGCTCCCGACATTTGGTCAGTGACTTCAGGGGTTTCCTGAAGCTGGAGTTCCCGAGCAGAGCATCAGCTGATGCTCTGCCTGGGGACTCCAGCACAGATGCCAACGTCACTGTCCATATCTGGACAGTGACGTTGGCAGCAGTACGGGAGTCCCCAGGCAGAGCATCAGCTGATGCTTTGCTCAGGGACTCCAGCAATAAGCAATGTGATTGTCCTTTGCGGTCATGCCATTGATAACACGCCGACACGAACAGCACAGGAAGAAAGCCCTCAGTCATGTGGGTCCGGGTCAGCGAGTCATCAATATTAGATAAGCTCATGACTTCCGGGAACAATTAACACCATTTAGTACCGAATTTGTAATTAAAGTACATTAGTAAGTGACTTCTTTTTACATAAAAATATGAATGCAAAGCAATTTTTTTAATTTTTGGTCCCCAGATAACCCCTTTAAGGTCTTGCCGCACCATCTCAATGGGATTCAAGTCAGGACCTTAATTTGGAGCCATTCAGAGGTGGACTTGCTTGTGTGCTTAGGATCATAACCGAACAGTAAACATTCTCCTCCAGGATTTTCTGATAGGGAGCAGAATTTGAGGTTCCATCAATCATGACAAGTCCTCCAAGTCCTGCAGAAATAAAGCAGCCCCAGACCATCACACTGCCACCACCACCATATTTGACTGTTAGTATGACGTTCTCATGGTAGAATATGGTGTTAGCTTTACACCAGATGTAATGAGACCCGTGTCTTCTAAAAAGTTCCACCTTTGACTCATCAGTTCACAGAGTATTATCCCAAAAGTCTTGGGGGTCATCTAGATGGGTTTTTGTGTTCTGTTTGGTCAGCAGTGGTTTGCGCCTTGAAACTCTCCCATTGATGCCATTTTTCACCAGTGTCGTTCTTATTGTGGAATCATGTACATTTAACTTAACTGGGGCAAGTGAGGCCTGAGGTTCTTTAGATGTTTGACGGGTTCTTTTGTGACCTCCTGGATGAGTCGTCCATGTGCTCTTGATAAAATTTTGGTAGTCCTGCCGCTCCTGGGCAGGTTCACCACTGTTCTGTTTTCTCCAATTGTGGATAATGGTTCTCACTGTGGTTAACTGGATTTCCAGAGCCTTAGCAATGAAATTTGTAACCCTTTCCAGACTAATATCAATGACTTTGTTGCAAACGTGTATTTGAATCTCTTTAGAACGTGCTTTTTGACACCTCCTAGCCTGCTTTACATTACCAGACAGGTTCAATTTAAGAATTTAAGCGATGTTTAGATTCAACAGGTCTGGCAGTAATATTGCCTGGGTGTGGCAAGTGAAATTAAGCCCAATTCTCAATTGAATTTGATTAACTGGTTGATTTAGTAGTTAAGGGGGCAATTACTTTTTCACATTGGGCCAGATAAAGATGAACAGCATTTTCCCTCAATAAATGAAATCATCATTTAAAAACAGAATTTTGCATTTACTTGGTTTATCTTTGTTAATTATTAAAAGTAGTTTGATGATCTGAAACTTTCAAGTGTGACAAATATGCAAAAATAGAAATTAGGAAGAGGGAAAACCTCTTTCATATCACTGTATAATAGTAATGCCAGTATGATGTTTTCATTTTATATACACACACACACACACACACACACACACACACACACACACACACACACAAAACAATGACTGAGAACGCGGAGAGAGCTTACCGAGCCAGATCAAGTCTGTCTATTCTCAAAAGTACCTGGATAATTGTTGCCATGCTGTAAAGGATAAATTGATATTTTGTTCATATTTTTTAATCACACCTAATACCATATTTCTAAGTAGATGATGAGGTCATTTATTTGTAGATGCACCTAAGGTAGTAGAACGCCTTAATAGAAAAACAAAGTTCTCTCACATTTTGGGAAACCAATTAAATATATAGTGTGATAACTTTCACCTAGCTGTGAGATTTCTTTCCTGTATGTTACAGTTTCTTTTACGTTATACTTAGTGATATTTTAAAACAAAACTTTACTAGTTTAACAAAAAGCGAGCTTGTAATGTTAGACTGCATATTCAATTCAGAATCTGAACTTGGAGAATACAGTGTTAGGCTATGTTTACACAAGGCGGACACACTGCGAAAAAGCACGCTGAAATTCCACCGCAAAAAAAGCAACTTCTGTTATTTGTTGCGGGTTTTACCTCCCCATTGAATTAAATGGGGAAATCCCGCAACATATAAGCAGCGTTTACGCAAATACAATTGGCATGCTGCGGAATAAAATTCCGTAACGCATGTCAATTAGAGTGTTTTTTCCGCAGCGTGCTGCTACTGTATAATGCTCACAACCAATGCGGAGGACAACCAAAATACCCCTTGAAGGTCATACAAAGTAAATAACTTCAAATAATATATAATATATGGGGGGAAGGGCATATATATATTGCTACTGTATAATGCTGCACCATTTACGCAAAGTGTGAACTGACCTTTAGGGCTCATTCAGATGAGCCTAATACTCGTCCGTGTGCTGTCCGTTGAAATAACTGACAGCACATGGACCCATACATTTCAATAGGGCCATTTAGACATGCATGAGTTTTGATGCAGCGAGTGTCCGTTTCGTGAAACTCACTGCATGTCCTATATTGGTGCGTTTTTGTGCACATTGAAGTCAATGGGTGCGTGAAAGCTACGGTCAGCACACGGACAACATCCGTGTGCGGTCCATGTTTCACGCATCAGTTACAAAAAAATGCAGAGAAATTGAAAAAAAAAAAAAAGGTGCTTGCACGGATGTGTAAAACGCATGTCACACGCGAAGCACACTAATGCCAATATGCAATACACACTGATAGTACATGGGCATGAACTGCTGGAAATACGCTTAATTTTTTACACGCGCAAATCGGGGACGTTCGTGTGAATGTAGCCTTAGGCCCCATACACACGACAGTAAAAATTCTCTGCAATTGCGGACCATAGTATGGACAATGCCTTATTTTTGGTATTTTATGTGCATGGGGCCTAAGAATGAGCAGTTTATTGGAGCTTCTTGGCTGCACTGATTTTTATCAGCACTAGATGTCACTGTTGCTATTGCCTTAGAATAGGCATACAATAACAGTAATGCCTCTTTCATATGACTCCAAAGTGACTAAAGACGCTGGATTATCAAGCATACTTGTTTACCCAAAAACTTTGCTTCACGAATCAGTTATGCATTTTCAACACAGGTAGTCTATTGGCTGGCAACTCACCATTCCAGGCTGTCTCCTTGGTGAAGAGTACGCAGGGCAGCATCCGCATTGCCATCATGGAAGTAAACTGCAGCTGCCATTAACAGGAAAGTTGTGTTGGTGACATCAACACTTTTAGCCATCTTCTTATCGAGCTCAGAAACAATAGCATCCCTAGAAAAAGGACAGGATATATAAAAATGTACGTTTCAAAATCAGAACCATGAAAATAGGGCAAGATGCCGACACATACAGTACAAATACTCTGTTGGGAAACTATATGACATATAGATCAAGCAGTACATTTGTTGGAAGGTGTGAAATGTTGAGCTTCAATTTAAAGCTTTTGCCCCAACAATTTATCCCACTAAAATGTATAGGTGAGAGCGTATACCGTCAAAGAGCAACTGAACGATTATTAGAATAGTTGTATATCTTAATGGAGCAGGCATACCTGCAATAGTCTTAACATCCAATATTTGAGAAACTAAAAATCAACTCGGCAGGTCGTCCGTTTTTTTACTACTGGATTAATTTTCCCTTATTAGAGTAGATGTTCTATAAAGAAAGACCCTGTCCATATGCCCTACTAGGGCATATTGAAGTCCTAGAGGGGCTTCCCCATCTATGAGCCAGAAGAGTGACCCGCTCTGCAAGACTAAAGCCACCAATGTATTATATAAACGGCCATTTATTTAAATGGCTGCCATGTAATACTACTTCCCTCCTGCAGCGGCTGCTGCAGAGGCATTGTCTGGCTGGCCATCAAAATCAGCTGTTTGTCAGGGGGGGGGGGGTCGAGAGCCTGATCCACAGCAATCAGCTAAACGCTGCGCTAGTTCCCATATGAAAGGGGTTGTCTAATGAGACAACTACTTTAACCCTTTCAGGACCGAGCTCATTTTGGCCTTCAGGACCGGCCCCATTTTTTCAAATCTGACATGTGTCACTTTATGTGGTAATAACTTCGGAATGGTTTCACCTATCCAAGTGATTCTGAGATTGTTTTCTCGTGACACATTGGACTTTGTTAGTGGAAAAATTTGGTCAATAAATTCATTGCTTATTTGTGAAAAACACCAAAATTGAAAGAAAATGTGCAAATATTATGAGTTCTCATTTTAACTGTATCTGCTTGTAAAACAGATAGTAATACCACACAAAATAGTTACTATTTCACATTCCCCATATGTCTACTTTATGTTTGCATCATTTTTTTAACACTTATTTTTCTAGGACGTTACACGGCTTAGAACTTTAGCAGTAATTTCTCACATTTTCAAGAAAATGTCAAAAGGCCATTTTTTAAGGACCAGTTCAGTTGTGAAGTGGATTTGAGGGCTTTATATACTAGATAGATAGTACAGTGGTGTGAGGGCTTTATATACTAGATAGATAGTACAGTGGTGTGAGGGCTTTATATACTAGATAGATAGTACAGTGGTGTGAGGGCTTTATATACTAGATAGATAGTACAGTGGTGTGAGGGCTTTATATACTAGATAGATAGTACAGTGGTGTGAGGGCTTTATATACTAGATAGATAGTACAGTGGTGTGAGGGCTTTATATACTAGATAGATAGTACAGTGGTGTGAGGGCTTTATATACTAGATAGATAGTACAGTGGTGTGAGGGCTTTATATACTAGATAGATAGTACAGTGGTGTGAGGGCTTTATATACTAGATAGATAGTACAGTGGTGTGAGGGCTTTATATACTAGATAGATAGTACAGTGGTGTGAGGGCTTTATATACTAGATAGATAGTACAGTGGTGTGAGGGCTTTATATACTAGATAGATAGTACAGTGGTGTGAGGGCTTTATATACTAGATAGATAGTACAGTGGTGTGAGGGCTTTATATACTAGATAGATAGTACAGTGGTGTGAGGGCTTTATATACTAGATAGATAGTACAGTGGTGTGAGGGCTTATCTTTTGCAGGAGGAGTTGTAGTTTCTAGTGACACTGTTTAAAGTACCATTTAATGTACTGGGAAACTAAAAATAAAATTCTTTGCAGGCTGAAATTGGAAAAAAACTGTGATTCTTCCATTGTTTTTATGGCTTTCACGGTGCGATAAAAACGACAACTTAACTTTTTTCTGAGACTCAATACGACGATACCAAATGTATAAAAAAAAAATATATATATATATTTTACTACTTTTACAAAGTAAAAACGATTTGTTAAAAAAAAACAAATGCGTTTTGTTTCACCATATACCGAGAGGCATCACTTTCTTTATTTTTTTTGTCAATTGAGCGCATTGCAGTATAATGTCATTTTTATAGGCTCCTGTAACAGCGCGATCGCTGTTCCTGTCCGTTAGTCCCGGGTGTCAGCTGTAATACACAGCTGACACCTGCAGCATATGGAGTGGGCTCAGCACATGAGCCCGCTCCATATATAACCTCCCGCACCACGACATCCTATTAAGTTGTGGTGCGTGGAGGGGTTAATGCGCAGCGGATGGTGCAAAGTGAAAATTAAAATTTTCCACTGATATGCCATTTTAATGCACAATACGTTGTGCCCAGTTTGTGCTACTGAAGACAAATACTTCATACAATGTTGAGCGGGTTCTCCCGGATATAAAATATCATATATGTGGACGTAAGCTGGTGTTTGGGCACTCTGTGGGGCTCAGAAGGGAGGGAGCACCATTTGGCTTTCAGAGTGCAGATTTTGCTTGGTAGTTGTTCTGTTTGGGGTTTTGCTGGTATTTAAGTTCATGATGTGGGGGCATATGCACTCTGGTCAGAGTACCGTTTTGCATCCGTTCCGGGCCGTGTTGCTGTTTTTAACGGCCGATTTTGACCCGTTTTGCATCAGTTTTTTTCCCTGTCAGTTTTAAAATCGGATGAATTTAATTTGTACATTTTTTGCCACACACTTCCCTCTGTAGATGATGCCACACACTGCCCTCTGTAGATACTGCCACAGCCCCCCTGTAGGTAGTGCCACACAGACCCCTTGTACATAGTCACCCCCCATAGATGGCACCCCCCCCCCCACACTTTCCTGTAGGGGACGGCTCCAGGAGAAGTCCCTCACTTCACTGTCCATATATGGACAGTGAAGTGAGGGACTTCTCCTGGATCGGAATCCCCGGCCACAGCGGTGAGGATTCCGTTTCAAAAGTCCCTGACGTCACTGTGTCCATATATGGAGGGGAATCGCCGGCCACATCCCAGGCCAAATCGGTCGGCTGGCTTTTGAACGGCACCCTGTCGTGTGAATAAGGGCTAAGAGGGTATAATAATGGGGTAAATAAATAATAATTCATAGATATGTGGCCAGCATCGCACTGATAAATGGTGCACAATCTTATCCGCTTTTGGAACGCTCTGCACATTTTGCATCGCCATATTCTGAGAGACAGAACTTTGTTATTTTTGAGGGCTTATTTGTTGTGGGACAATCTGTAGTTTTCATTGGTACCATTGTGGTGTACATGCGATTTTTTGATCACTTTTTATTCCATTTTTTGGCACGCAAGGTGGCAAAAAAACAAATTCTGACAATGTTTTGTCTTTTTTTTTTTTTTGTGTTCACTGGGCGCTATAAATGACATTTTACTTTATTTTGTGGGTCGGTACGATTACGGCGATACCAAATGTATATTTTTTTTTATGTTTTGTAGTGTTTGCGCAATAAAATCACTTTTCTATAAAATTATTTATTTTTTGTGTTACCATATTCTTCAAGCCATAACTTGCGGAGCGGGTTGTAGTTTTATTTGTACTATTTTGGGGTAGATGCGACTTTTTGATGACTTTTTATTCTATATTTTGCGAGGGGCGGTGACCAAAAAAAAAAAAATAGTGATTCTGGCATGGTTTTTCACTTTTTTTTTTGCAGTGTTCATCTTGCGGGAAAAATAATATTATAGTTTTATAGTTTGGGTCGTTATGAACGCAGTGATACCAAATTTGTACATATTTTTTTTTACATTCTTTTATTTATATTTTCATCTGAATAAGTATACAGCAAAACAAAATATTCGCACAAAGCGTACATAGAAACTAAAACAAAATAGATTATGCAAAGTTCCAAAACACAATGTACAGTAGGACCTCTGACCCAGCAGAAGAAAAAGTGATAATGGAAACAGAAAACATGGATGTTAGAAAGAAGATACATGTCAATACAAAATGAGCATTACTAACAGGACTGTAGGCACCACAGCGACCAGAACCAAAACCACTCAGCAGCGCAGATCACCAATATACACCGCCTTTGTCAGAGAGAAGAAATGAACGCAAAACAAAAAAAACCAGAGAACTCTAACAGATCTGACATCTCACCCCCCAGAACCTGTCAATGTCCCCATCAGTATAGGGCATGCTCTCCCCCGTCCGCCAGCTAACGGAAACATGACTCAGTCTGCAAGGAACCCGCCCCCCTCCCCGTATGAAGCCTATGCGTACGACAAATAGTCATCAGACTCCCAGAACTCTCTCCACTCCTGCCAAACCAACCTCACATTCCCTGAAGTCATATGATGGGCCTGTGTTGCTTCCTCCATTCTCTGCAGATGTAGCATCTCCTGAAACCAGTCAGTAATCGTAGGCACGCTACTGGTCTTCCAAAGACATGGGATAACAGTGCGAGCTGCGATCAGCAGGAAACTAATCAGAGTTTTCGTATACCTTTTGACCGCACCAGGGAGCATGGAGAGAAGCAACACCTCCGGAGTACTGGGAAGCACCTGACCTGTGATCTTGTGAATCAGGTCCACTACTGTAGACCAGAATGTGTGTATTAATGGGCACCCCCACCAAATGTGCAACATAGTACCACCTGCTCTGTTGGACCGCCAACATTCATATGGTACCGCTGGATAAAAGGAGTGGAGCAACGCCGGGACCCTATGCCACCTAGATAATATCTTGTAGTTACTTTTCTGGGCCTTTCAAGAGATAGAGAATTTATGACACAAGGCAAATGCTTTCGACCTGTCAGCTATCGACGGAGGCAAAGGCAATCTCCCTCTCACAACTCCATCCTTTGTGAAGGGGTGGATCATTACTTAAGTCCTGCAAAAAATTGTAAATGATAGAGATAGTTTTAACTGGAGGAGTAGAAGCAATACACAACTGCTCCAGGGGTGTCAGGTCTCTATGCAGACACAGCTTCGTCGTCTTATCATTATAGAAGTGTTGTACCCGTAGCAAGTCCCAGCGTCTAGTTATAGATCTCTCCATTTCTGGGACAAGTACATCAAAAGACTTAAGACCCTGAGTCGTTAAAACATGATGGAAAGTCAAAGGAGAAGGTCTAGAGGAATAAGAGAGAAAATTGGGGCGCAACCCCGGGGGGAATTGAACATTGTGGGATATCGACACCAGCGGACCATCTGATGGCATCACCATCACTAGGCCCGAAACCGTTTATATGTGAGAACTAAATGTGTACATTTTTAACGGTCTATTTTTTTTTAGTAATAATAAAAAAGACTTTATAGGGAAAAAAGCATTTTTTGTTTTTGTAACTTATTTGTACACTTTTATAATCTTTTTCTTTTTACTTGAAGACCTGCAGCACGGATAGCTACTATAATACATTACACTAGCTAGGTAGTGTAGCGTATTATAAACGGTCATATCATGGTCCTCATAGGCTTCCATGCATGGTAGACCCAAAGGCCGTTGTATGGCCTCCGGTTTTGCCATGACAACCAACGGCAGCACCGGTCCCCGGGAAAGTTTGTTGTAGCAACAAACCTTCCAGTTTGTTGCTACAACAAACATTCCCTGCGATTACATGATCGGGACCTGAACCAATCAGGTCCCGATCATGTCCCTGGGACCAGAGGACAGTGTTAACAGCGCGATCCGGGTGTCAGCGCTACTCTGAGACATCCAATCGCGCTGTTAACACCCACCGTGAAATCACGTTGGCGCTGCAGAGCCAAGCAAGCGCCGACGTGAATTTACAGTGAGTGGTCGGGAAGCGGTTAAAGACAATCTGTAAATGCAGAGAGAACATCGCATGTAAAAATCTGACTACCTGATATCAAAGTTTTAGCTTGCTGCTCCTGTACCAGAGCCAAAATGGAGGGATGACCTCTGGATAGTTTGTCAGCTTATATTCAAACCAAATACTCCCTATGAAATTTCAGTAAGGAAGGGAGGATGGACTTACGTAATTCAAGGCACCAAGCTATCCAAAGATCTCTGGGTCAGTGCCGGTACAAGAATTAGAAGCTACGTTTCCTGGGTTAGGGTAAGACGAGCGGTCTCAAATGTAAGATTTGTCTGCTATGACGGAAGTTATTCTACAACATGTTAAGTACGGACAGATTTATTGTTATTTTTGTACAAAGGAAGATAATAAAGGGGTTTTCCGAGATTATGAAAAATACTAAAAAAAAAAAGTACCTGTATGTGTCTGAACGCACACAGATGAAGCCACCATAGCTCACAAGTTATTTATTTTTCATTTACATTATCTGTTTTGATACTGGCAAGCCTTGCTGTGAGCAGGATTAGCACGTAAAGGACTACAGTCCTCATCATTCCTCTCTGCCTTATTTTCTGACTCATTACGCTCATGGACTGCAAGAACATTACAGCCCCGTCGAAGTCAATAGAGAAATTCCAGCCATCTTGCAGAAGTTAATACTCTATTTTCTCTGGTTCTTTTTCTTGCGAACTTACAGACAGTAAGAGAGAGTGACACGTGACAGAGATTGCTTGTAGTATGTAACAATGGAGACACATAGATCTGCATAGGAGCTGTATACACAAAACGGTAGGATATTTATAATCAAGACTACTTGAAAAGTCACTTTATTCTTAATTTTATTTAGATATATTGCAGCAAGAGAAAAAGGATTACAAAGGCATATACAGTTTTAAAAAATGAACTCATAAGTTTTGAGTCATTTTATGTCGATTTATACTTCTATTCCAGCAATTAAAAGGCGTTAACTCAACACAGACAGCCCCTTCTTAAAAGGAGTCACTGAGGTTATCAGCGGATCGCTGCGGGTTAGACACCCCAAACAGCTTATTTGGTCAGGGGCAGTCGCGGCCTGTTATACATTTCCCCTGCAGCTGCTGTAGTATTACATGGGCGGCTCGAGACCACCAGAGAAGGACCTGCCCCCCGGCCTTAACGACATCAATATGCCCTAATCGAGCATATGGGCAGGGTTTGTCTTCATGAGACTCTTAAAAATTAATCTGGTTCCTAGCTTCCTGGGTTATACATAGTTCTAGGATCAAAGGATGATATAAATACAACTAAACTGCTAGAGCATGCGAAGTACTGAAAGCCTGTAATAAAAGTCATGCTGCTGAAAGGATTATTTTAGACATGGCACCACTCCTGGCCGTTTGCTGTAACACAGACCTTCTCAAGTGAGCGAGGCAGGTGTAGGCAAAAAGCCAAAGGCTGGAGCACAATATTTAAATTACAGGACTCCGGAGCACTAACATTTCATTTTATAGTTCATTTGCTTCCTAAATGCAAAGTCAATCAGCTTTCAGCAGCTTAAACAGTCCTACCATTTTGCGGCTGTAAAGTCTGTGCATCTCATATATAGAACTGGCTGTGCTGCTTCTAACTGAAATCCATCAGATCCCACAGGTTGTCAGTATCAGAGTGTAGACAGGGAGGAGCACAGAGGGGGAATCACACAGGCTATCAGTGTAGAGATAAGTCTGTGTTAACACATTAGATCTAGTGAAGGCAGCAGTATTGTGGAATCACAGACTACCTTCCGGAATGTATTGCTGGGAGGGACATAACCACAGGAGAAAAGTGACACTCGAGAATGTTGCAAACTGCATATCAGGGGGTCTGAAAATGAACGAAGGAATAAGGATTGCAGCCTGAAACTTAGTGCAACTTGTTTAACTCCAGGTAACAACTAACAAATGAAAAAATATATTTTTAGGTTATGGCCTTTAAAGTGTACCTATACTTTAAAAAAAAATAATAATAATAATTTTGACATGTCATAATGTCATGTCAGAAGTTTGGATCGGTGGGGATCCGAGCACTGAGACCCTCACCGATCGCTAAAACAAACTGGCAGAAGTGCTCAGGTAAGTGCCACTTAGTTTCTGCTCGGCTTTCCTTGGAAAGCTGAGCAAGCGGTGTACCGGCTCATAGACTTTCTATTGAGCCTGTACACTGCTCACTCTGCTTTCTAAGGAAATCTCTGATAATTATACCGCGCAGTTCAAGGTTTACTCACACGACCGTGTGTCAAACCGGCCATGTAACACAGCCCTTTTTCCTGGCCGATTTGCACCCATGCGGGACCCGTTTCTACGGATCCCTCAGACTTAAAGAGGCTCTGTCACCAGATTCTCAAATCCCTATCTCCTATTGCATGTGATCGGCGCTGCAATGTAGATAACAGTAACGATTTCTTTTTTGATTTTTTTTTTTTAAACGTTCATTTTTGGCCAAGTTATGAGCTATTTTATATATATATATGCAAATGAGGTTTGAAATGGACAATTGGGCGTTTTTTTTTTCATTATGTCCAACTGGGCGTGTATTGTGTTTTTAATTGGGCGTGTTTACGTGTATGACGCTGACCAATCAGTGACCAGTCAGGGTCATACACTCCTCTCCATTTATTTACACAGCAGCGACGTGCAGCCACATACACAGAGATTAAAGAGGCTCTGTCACCAGATTTTGCAACCCCTATCTGCTATTGCAGCAGATAGGCGCTGCAATGTAGATTACAGTAACGTTTTTATTTTTAAAAAACGAGCATTTTTGGCCAAGTTATGACCATTTTCGTATTTATGCAAATGAGGCTTGCAAAAGTACAACTGGGCGTGTTTAAAGTAAAAGTCCAAGTGGGCGTGTATTATGTGCGTACATCGGGGCGTGTTTACTACTTTTACTAGCTGGGCGATGAGAAGTATCATCCACTTCTCTTCAGAACGCCCAGCTTCTGGCAGTGCAGATCTGTGACGTCACTCACAGGTCCTGCATCGTGTCGGCACCAGAGGCTACAGTTGATTCTGCAGCAGCATCAGCATTTGTAGGTAAGTAGTTACATCGACTTACCTGCAAACGCTGATGCTGCTGCAGAATCATCTGTAGCCTCTGGTGCCGATGTGTCCTCGCTCGTCTGACACGATGCAGGACCTGGGGCAGGAAGTGAGTGACGTCACAGCGTGATCTCTCGAGAACACGCTGTGTGTCTGCACTGCCAGAAGCTGGGCGTTGTGAAGAGAAGTGGATGATACTTATCAGAACGGCCAGCTAGTAAAAGTAGTAAACACGCCCCGATGTACGCACATAATACACGCCCAGTTGTACTTTTACTTTTCAACACGCCCAGTTGGACTTTTGCAAGCCTCATTTGCATAAATACAAAAATGGTCATAACTTGGCCAAAAATGCTCGTTTTTTAAAAATAAAAACGTTACTCTTATCTATAATAGTCTATGGGTGGCCGATGCCCAACAGTGCAAGCCAAAAGCGAAAGGCTCATTGTTGAGACGAAACCTCAATCTTCACATGGGGTGGTGAATGAACGAATACGTTTTTGATATTTGAAAAATGATTCTACCGTTGCTTCTTTTAGTTTTCTCTGGATTGGAATCAAGAGACTGATCCATCCTACTGGTAATGTGAAATTGTGAGGAGAGTGCGGAATCTGCGTGTTTTGCGTATCGGATGCCTAACAGTGGCATCAGTCAACCATAGGCTACAATGGCATCCGTTTAACGGAAACGGCATGAGTGTTCATGACGTATACATTAAACGGATCCCATTATAGCCTACGTTAGGCGTCCGTCACAGCCTACATACAAAGTGGAGACCATAATGCCGTGTGAACGGGGCCTAATAGACACCTTCAGTAAACATGCATGTTATTTTACAAAAAATATATGTATTCCTACAATGTAAAATGTCTTGTTTAACCCATCGTGTTTCTACGTCGGTCACTAGCAGGCCTTATTCCGATGCCATAGACTTTTTACGTCGCGGCATCGGAATAAGTAAACAGAGCAGGGAGCCGTCAAATCTCCCTGCTCTCAGCTGCCAGATCTGAGTGGTTTTGGAGAGAGGGAGCTCCCTCTCTCCCCCACCGACACCCGGCGATACGATCGCCGAGTGTCTGTGTCTCCAATGGCAGCCGGGGGCCTAATAAAGGCCCCCAGGTCTGCCTGGAGTGAATGCCTGCTAGATCATGCCGCAGGCATGACCTAGCAGATGCCTGTCCGCGTTAAACGGACAGGCAGTAATACACTGCAATACAAAAGTATTGCAGTGTATTATAATAGCGATCGCAGAATCGCATATTATAGTCCCCTAATGGCAATAGTAAAAAAGTGAAAAAAAAGTTTAATAAAGTTAATTAAAAAAAAAAAAATGTGAAAAAAAAATGAAAAACCCAGCTTTTCCCCTTACAAAATGCTTTACTATATAAAAAAATAAATAAAATAAAGTTAAAAAGTTACACATATTTGGTATCGCCGCGTCCGTAACGACCCCGACTATAAATCTATTACATTATTTAACCCGCACGGTGAACGCTGTAAAAAAATTAATAAAAAAACTATGGAAAAATTGCTGTTTTCTGTGAATCCTGACTTTAAAAAAATGTGATAAAAAGTGATGAAAAAGTCGCATCTACTCCAAAATGGTACCAATAAAAACGACAAGTCGTCCCGCAAAAAAAAAGCCCTCATACAACTGCATCTGCGAAAAAATAAAAACGTTATGGCTCTTCAAATATGGAGACACAAAAACAAATAATTTAGAAAAAAAAAGCGTTTTTACGGTGTAAAAGTAGTAAAACATACAAAATCTATACAAATTTGGTATCGTTGCAATCGTAACAACCCGCTGAATAAAGTTATTGTGTTATTTATACCACACGGTAAACGGCGTAGATTTAGGACGCAAAAAAGAGTGGCGAAATTTCAGATTTTTTTCTATTCCCCCCCAAAAAAAATTTAATAAAAGTTAATCAATAAATAATATGTACCTCAAAATGGTGCTATTAAAAAATACAACTTGTCCCGCAAAAAACAAGACCTTATACCTTGTCGACGCAAAAATAAAAAGGTTATAGCTCTTGGAATGCGACGATTGAAAAACGTAAAAAACAGCTTGGTCATTAAAGGAACAGTGTCACCCAAAAAAAAATTTTAATATCAGTTTGATGTTAGTGTTTTATTAAAAACGTTTGTATTAAATTTGTGTGTTTGTGTGTTACTTTTTTTTATTTTTACACTTTTTCTTCCCTATGGGGGCTGCCATTTTTTTTCCATTTCTGTATGTGTCGATTAACGACACATACAGACATGGAATACGGCAGCTCAGTCCATAGGAGTCAATGAACGGGACCCGTCCCATTGACTTTGCACTATGGCTCTGTCCTGCGCAGACGCAGGTCAGAGTCAGACAGAGCAGCTGTTTGCAGGGAGAGAGCAGGCGCCATCTTGAAGACCAGCTGCACTGCAGGTAAGATGTGTGTCTCTGCATGTCCCACTCTCTATCTCACAGACCCCCGCTCTCGTGACCCCCGACGGGCACCCCCACCCGACGCCCCTCTCCCCCGAAAAGGCCCCCCCCTCCCTTGTGTGAAGCCCGTCCATCCAGCCCTTTCCTGGTTATATCTGCGTCTGGGAAAGCTGGATGACCACCATTACCCCTCATACTGGAGTGTTTAGGGATGTGACTAATGAACCTCTCACACTCCAGTAGGAGGGGTAATGGTGGTCACCCAGCTTTCCCAGACCCCTGAACGGTAAATCCCTCTAGTTGTTCTGAGACTGTTTGGGGATGTGACTAATGAACCTCTCAGTCTCAGCACAATTAGACAGATTTACCGTTCAGGGGTCTGGGAAAGCTGGGTGACCACCATTACCCCTCCCACTGGAGTGTGAGAGGTTCATTAGTCACATCCCTAAACACTCCAGTAGGAGGGGTAATGGTGGTCACCCAGCTTTCCCAGACGCAGATATAACCAGGAAAGGGCAGGATGGACGGGCTGAGGGTGCACAGGGTTTTTGGTGACCCCCTCTGTCATGTGATCGGACCTAGGTTACCGGTTCATCAGACGGGGTTCATGTGTCTATAACTCTGTCCATAACAAGAGACAGTGCACTCAGGACAAGCCCTGCCCTCATGCCATAGTTGTGTGGTTCTGTCTGCGGTGATGGCGGTGGGTGGCTCTGACACCCGCCTCCCCCGTCGGGTCATCTCAGGACAGAAGGGGTGTCCGGATTGGAGACACAGCGCCGCACCTGTCCTCAGGTTGTGTCTGGTATTGCAGTTCACCTCCATTGAAGTGAATAGGACAGAGCTGTAATACCACACACGACCTGAGGACAGGTGCGGCGCCATGTTTTCCTGGACGACCCCTTTAAGACTTTTCCCGTGTGTGTGTGTGTGTGTGTGTGTGTGTGTGGCAGAGCGGAGTGTGCACGGGCGCCGCTGATACTTCATAGCCGCTTATCAGCTGTTTTGAAGAATCAGCGGCGAGAACACACACACACACACACACACACACACACATCCACCCAAAATCAAGTGTAATCAAGCGTTTTTTATGTGTTTTTTTTGCACGTAAAATGTGCAAAAAAAAAAACATGTCAAATACACGGCGTGTGAACCGGTCAACTGAAAAGTCATTCACTTCACTTTCATCATTCTAAGGCTGGGTTCACACGACCTATTTTCAGGCGTAAACGAGGCGTTTTACGCCTCGACTTTTGCCTGAAAAGACGGCTCCAATACGTCGGCAAACATCTGACCATTCATTTGAATGGGTTTGCCGACGATCTGTGCCGACGACCTGTAATTTTACGCGTCGCTGCCAAAAGACGGCACGTAAAATAACAGCCTCGGCAAAGAAGTGCAGGACACTTCTATACATTATATGCAGGACACTTCTTGGGACGTAATTTGAGCCGTTTTTCATTGAATTCAATGAAGAACAGCTCCAAATTACGGCCGTAATTGACGCCTTGCAAAACGCAAGTATGAGCAATTACGTCTGAAATGACGGAGCTGTTTTCTCCTGAAAACAGCTCCGTCATTTCAGACGTAAATGCAGTTAGCGTGTGCACAATGTTTTCAGCTGAAAAATCGGAAGCAGAACGCCTACAAGCATCTGCCCATTGGTTTCAATGGGAAATACGACGTTCTGTTCCGACAGGGCGTTTTATACATGGTAGTTTTCCAAAAACGGCACGTAAAAAGACGCCCGACCAAAATGAAGTGCACATCACTTCTTGGGACGTTTTTGGAGCCGTTTTTCATTGACTTTATAGAAAAACAGCTCCAAAAACGGCCGTTAAAAAACGCGAGTTTGATTAAAAAATGGCTGAAAATCAGGAGCTGTTTTCCCTTTGTTTAGTAAGCGTGTGAACATACACTTAGCCTTTTGGTGTGTCCTATAAGGCCTCATTCACACGAGTGTGGCGTTTTTGCGCACGCAAAAACGCAGCGTTTTGTGTGCGCAAAAGCCACTTAACAGCTCCGTGGGGCAGCAGCATATGATGCACGGCTGCGTGCTTTTCGCGCAGCCGCCATCATTATGACACTCCATTTGGATGTTTGTTAACAGAAAAGCACGTGGTGCTTTTCTGTTTTCATTCATCCTTTTGACAGCTGTTGCGCGAATCACGCTGTTCGCACGGAAGTGCTTCCGTGCGACATGCGTGGTTTTCACGCACCCATTGACTTCAATGGGTGCGTGATGCGCGAAAAACGCCCAAAGAACGGACATGTTGTGACTTTTTTTCAGCTAACTCACGCTGAGTAAAAATCACGGACATGTCAGCACGGCCCCATAGACTAATATAGGTCCGTGCAACGCGCGTACAAATCACGCGCGTTGCACGGACGTAATTCACGTTCGTCTGAATAAAGCCTAACTTCTTCCAGCTGCAGAATCACACCCAATATGGCTGCCAGACACTGCTTAGCAATTTGAAGACACCTTTACCTGGCTTGTGAGAGGGGGGATGAGGTTCCCTCCCACATTTACAGCAGCTGTGAGTCAGGTTGCTTTGCCTTATTCACCTTGCTGTAATTCTGGGAAGTGCTCCCTCTGGTGGCTAACATTGGAAAACATGTCAAATTATTATTTAATTTTTAATACTTTCCACCATACGGAAAAAATATAAAATACAGCAAAAAACTTTAAAAATATAATAGAAATAAGTAACGACACTTAAAAAAAAAAAGGTTTCATTTGCGACACATTCCCTTTAAGGTCCAAAATAGGCTGGTCATTAAGGGGTTAAAAATAAAAAAAAGGAAACAATTAGGTAAATAAATAATAGCAATCATAATCTCTAAACACATACCTGCGACTTTCATTGGACAGATACTCTGCAAACATGCGAACGGCCTGCAGCTCAGCACTGGAATTAGGGTGAATTTCATCCAAAACAACCCCATACTTCCTCTGTTTCCCAAAAAAAAAAAAAAAAAAAAAAAAAAAAAAAAAGAAGGAGAGGTATTAACGAAAACCCAATAACAGGTCTTGTGGCTATAGAGAAAGTCGTGTTTTACCTGCGCTATATATGCCCGGTAAAGGAACACATCTCTTTCCACCTCTTTCTCTGGGCTTGAAGTCTAAAAAAAGATAAAAACAAACAGAAGGTAAATAAAGTCGGAGTGGACAATAGAATTACTGAACAGCAGGTTTTTTTTTGGATGTCTATTTATTCCTATTTTCCACCAGAAACCATAGGGTGGTAGTGAATTTTCACATTGAGGAACAGATTGACTGATAAAAAAAAAAAAAAGTTTCGAACCTTGTACAACACCTATTACAGAATCATGAAAGCGATCTCCTGAAACCCTCTGCGCAGCTGTGACCACAATTTTAGTCAACCATTTATGACTATTCTATACATTGATTTCGATTGAGAATAGCCTGACAAGATACCACTCCTCTTATTAGAAAGAATAAGCACAGTAATAACGACCCATAAACAGTAATGGCCTATACTGCTGCCGTGTCTATGAAGCTCTGTCTCCTCACCTTCACTTTCTGTGCCTCATTGATGCTCTGCTGGTAACTGCCAATATAAAACCAGTTTTTGACATCGAACAGTTCGTCCACTTCTCCCTGTGCAGCCATCTCTAAACCAGACACGTCACCCGGCCTGCTTTGCCCCACTTCCGCCTGCGTACGGCTCTTCTCAGCGCATGCGCGGGTCGCGCGTCCCCTAGGTTCAATAGAATTGCGGCGCATAGTTGTGACGGTGAATGTACGTACCGGAAGTGCTGTCTGTGTTCACGTGTGTTTGGAGAAAATGGACGGGTTTGCGAAGTTGGGGCTTTCATCGTGGTTAATTGAGCAATGCAAGCAGCTGGGTGTCCGCAAACCAAGCCCGGTTCAAGAGAACTGTATCCCGCCCATTCTGGACGGTACGTAGATGGTATTCTATGAGTCTGACATAAAAGCACATTTTATAGTCCATCTTACCACTATTTGGTGTGAAGCAGAACACAACAAAGATTAGGCAAACCTACTGCGAGGTAAAAGTTTGCGCAGTTGCCCATAGCAGCCAATCAACTTCCAGATATTATGGAAAAATAACCTGATTGGTTGCTATGGGTAGCTACTCCACTTTTCCCTTGCACCAGATCTGGTAAATCGCCGGATAGCTGACAGGAGGTCCATAAAGATCCCTGCCCCCGTGTTTACTACTTTATCACATACTGCCACGTCTGAGAACCTCCTGACATGTTTACTCATGAGCAAATGACATTAGGAGATCTTTATAAGACTTCCAGTTATATACTGCCCCCTGCAGACGTGAGGTTGTCATTCAGCTGTCAGCCCTGATTCCCCCATTAAAGCCCTCAAAACTGCTGACAGCGCTATATAGGGGAGGGCAAGTGCTGCTCTGCGGGGCAGCTCTAGCGTCCAATCAGGAGACCAATAGAGCAGCCACTCAGAGGGCAGGGGCTGGCAGCATGTAGTGAGCAGAGCCTCCTCTGTAAGATCCATCTGAAAGTGATCCTGCATTTCCCCTGCAGCAGATGGTAAAATCAGTTGGGTGCCAGGAGCTGAAATATAAGGGTATGTGCACACACACTAATTACGTCCGTAATTGACGGACGTATTTCGGCCGCAAGTACCGGACCGAACACAGTGCAGGGAGCCGGGCTCCTAGCATCATACTTATGTACGATGCTAGGAGTCTCTGCAGGACAACTGTCCCGTACTGAAAACATGATTACAGTACGGGACAGTTGTCCTGCAGCGAGGCAGGGACTCCTAGCATCGTACATAACTATGATGCTACGAGCCCGGCTCCCTGCACTGTGTTCGGTCCGGGACTTGCGGCCGAAATACGTCCGTCAATTACGGACGTAATTAGTGTGTGTGCACATACCCTAAGACCGCCCTTCAACATGCCCATTTGGCTGTTCTGAATATGCATGTGATGTCAATAAGGCACTATAAGATGAGCAGCTGCCAGGCACCGCTTCTCTTCAGGAAAAATGAAAGCATCCAATCTGAGGGATCCTTGTTTCCGCAGACCGGGGTCACTTTCTGAGAGCCCAGTAGACCGGTTGTTGTCAGGATCTGATAACGAGTATGTAATATCCATGACCAGCGTTATAAGCAATACTGGATTTACATCTCTGTAGGTACAAGAAGCCTCGCTCAATAGAAACGTCCGATTATTAAACCCACACCCCAAATCACACCCATTATGCAAATAAATACAAAAAGCCAACCTGAAATCAATTTATATTCTTAAACCAGCACCATATGCAGTCAGTACCTGCGTGACAGGACATTGACCAGTGACGATGAAGATCCTTCCAGGGCGATTCTTTGGAAGCGGATTGAGTATATGTGAAGCGAACACTTGCTGGCTGCTCATTGAGGTTGGGCACTTAGGTCCTTTAACTGACAGTGTCTCAATTCATCCATTTGGTGCTATATTTGAGGTCAGATTCTTCAAAACTGAACAAGACAAAGCATTTTTTTTTAAATGGACTTTCCCTTGTGTTCTTGGGCATTGTCACAGGCTATGCCAAACCTGTCCAGTAGGTCCAGCTGTCATCTGTTTACAGGGGGGTACCAAATAAAGAGCTAGCCTTGCATGTGTGTGGGTCTATACATTGAAGTGTATGGAAGTTACAAAATTGCCCAGCATGCAGTCCTGACTCTTACCTCTAGAGGCAGTCACGAATACATAGGAAGCATCGCAAATGAAGATAGACCAGTGTCAGGTGCTGTGTCGTCATTGAGACCTTGTGTGGATCCAAATTGGCCAATACATTGATGCCCACACGTAACGAAGATGTATTCACACAAGGTCTCCATGACAACACTTCACCTGGCAGAAATCAGATGGGGACATGTCATCAGAGTCTCCCATTGGTGGAGCATCAGGCTTTGGGCCTGTAACTTTAGGCCATCATATCTCTGCATGGAAGGGTATTTCTTCTAGTAGATTGCCTTTCAGTGTATGTTGGTTGTATCTTCTATATACAAATGCTGTGATCACGTGTGGTGATTTGTTGAACTGCTTCTATTTTTGGGTAGGCCGTGACTGCATGGGTTGTTCTAAAACTGGCAGTGGCAAGACTGCTGCGTTTGTTCTACCCATACTCCAGAAGCTGTCTGAGGATCCTTTCGGAATATTTTGCTTGGTGCTCACACCCACTCGGTAAGATCGTTCAGTATGTTCATATTCAGCATTTTTTTTTTCTTCTGCCAAAGCCATGAGTGGATCCTGAACGGAAGTGTAAAGGAAAGGCTTAGACTATGTTCACACGGTATATGTTCAGGCTGAAAAATACGAGGCTGATTTTAAGAGAACACAGCCCTAGAAATCCAGATGGTTTTTTTAGCTGATTGTTGAGCATTTTTCTAGCGTGTTTTGAGGTGTCAATGGGAAAAATCAGCTTGTACAACGCTTGAAGTGACGTGGCACTTTTTTTAAAATTTTAATTGTATTTTTTTTACAATGTCTTTTTTAATTCAGCAGCGTAAAAATACGGCTTGTATGAACTACACAGTGTATTTCCCATTGAAGTAAATGGAAAGCTGTTTACAGGCGTGTTTCGGAGCGGCTTAAAGAGGCTCTGTCACCAGATTTTGCAGCCCCTATCTGCTATTGCAGCAGATCGGCGCTGCAATGGAGATAAGAGTAACGTTTTTATTTTTAAAAAACAAGCATTTTTGGCCAAGTTATGACCATTTTTGTAGTTATGCAAATGAGGCTTGCAAAAGTTCAAGTGGGCGTGTTTAAAAGTAAAAGTCCAAGTGGGCGTGTATTATGTGCATACATCGGGGCGTTTTTACTTCTTTTACTAGCTGGGCGTTCTGATGAGAAGTTTCATCCACTTCTCTTCAGAACGCCCAGCTTCTGGCAGTGCAGACACAGCCGTGTTCTCGAGAGATCACGCTGTGACGTCACTCACAGGTCCTTCATCGTGTCAGACGAGCGAGGACACATCGGCACCAGAGGCTACAGATGATTCTGCAGCAGCATCGGCTTTTGCAGGTAAGTAGCTACATCGACTTACCTGCTAACGCCGATGCTGCTGCAGAATCAACTGAAGCCTCTGGTGCCGATGTGTCCGACACGATGCAGGACCTGAGAGTGACGACACAGCGTGATCTCTCGAGAACACGGCTGTGTCTGCACTGTCAGAAGCTGGGCGTTCTGAAGAGAAGTGGATGATACTTCTATACACAACGCCCAGCTAGTAAAAGTAGTAAAAACGCCCCGATGTACGCACATAATACACGCCCACTTGGACTTTTACTTTTAAACACGCCCAGTTGTACTTTTGCAAGCCTCATTTGCATAACTACAAAAATGGTCATAACTTGGCCAAAAATGCTCGTTTTTAAAAAATAAAAACGTTACTGTAATCTACATTGCAGCGCCTATCTGCTGCAATAGCAGATAGGGGCTGCAAAATCTGGTGACAGAGCCTCTTTACGCTTTGAAATACGCCTGACGTTGTGCCGCGTGGCCATGGCCTTATGCTTCTCTTTTTTTGGATTCAATCTCGGTTTTGCATTAAAAAAGATCTGAAGAAACAGAAACGATTACAACCTGGTACACCGTCCCTTGCATAGGCTCTCAGTCCACACTTTATTTGTATAATGCTTTGGCATTGTTTCTTATATAACGCTCAATTTTTCTACCAAATTGTGCCATACTTAGTGGTCGCTCCTAATGTATCGTTCAATCTACTTACTACTATGAACCTTCTGTAATACCTTGGCACAGCTTTCCACATGCACACAATCCATTAGAACTGTTTTTTTCCAGAGCCGTTCAGATCCATTACATGGCTTTTATTTGGATTACTGGTGTATATGTGACCATATACCGTACATCAATTCCACCATAAATGTTTGTCAGAATGATTATTAACCCAACATAGGCCAATTTGTATGCAACTGCACATGGTTATTACACGACCGTATTTTTTCCCACCTGTAAATACTGGCGTAAATACGGGTCCGGTGTCACACGTATTCCACCCGTTTTGCACCAGTATTTACGAACCCGTGCCCGTAAATATGGGTCCGGTGTCACACGTATTCCACCCGTATTTACGAGCACGTTTTTGGCGGCAAAATAGCACTGCACTAATCGGCAGCCCCTTCTCTCTATCAGTGCAGGATAGAGAGAAGGGACAGCCCTTTCTGTAATTAAAGTTAAAGAAATTCATACTTACCCGGCCGTTGTCTTGGTGACGCGTCCCTCTTTTCACATCCAGCCCGACATCCCTGGATGACGCGGCAGTCCATGTGACCGCTGCAGCCTGTGATTGACCTGTGATTGGCTGCAGCGGTCACATGGCCTGAAACGTCATCCAGGACGTCGGGCCGGATGTCGAGAGGGACGCGTCACCAAGGCAACGGGCGGGAGACCGGACTGGAGGAAGCAGGAAGTTGTCGGTAAGTATGAACGTCTTTTATTTTTATTTTTTACAGGTTTATACTGATCGGTAGTCACTGTCCAGGGTGCTGAAAGAGTTACTGCCGATCAGTTAACTCTTTCAGCTCCCTGGACAGTGACTATTTACTGACGTCGCTTAGCAACGCTGCCGTAATGACGGGTGCACACATGTAGCCACCCGTCATTACGAGAGCTCCATAGACTTCTATGGGCTGCCCGTGCCGTTATTACGGCCTGAAATAGGACATGTTCTATCTTTTTCAACGGCACGGGCACCTTCCTGTGAGAAAACGGGAAGGCACCCGTCGCCAATAGAAGTCTATGAGCCCGTTATTACGGGTCGTAATTACGACCCGTAATAACGGGAGTTTTTACGGTCGTGTGCATGAGGCCTTATTCTAACTTTTACAATTTGCCTAAATTTACTCCATCATATACAATCCACAACATGGATGAACATAGCTTTTTTTTGTTGACACATAAGATGCATTGGACGAACCGTGAATGTATAGTCACCGTCTTAGAGCAATGCTGTTTGAAAATGTGTATTACCATGTAGGACTGGGCAATTATGACCTAAATCAAAATCCCCATTAATTGAACATGTAACCGAGTACGATTATTTAGGCCACGCCCCCTGTTTGCATGCTACGGCATTCTAATTTATGTTTATCCCCTGAGCCTGCTGTATTTTACTGTATATAATCTACCTCCTGACACTGCCCCCACACAGTATATTGCCTACAGTGCTCCCCTCACAGTATAATGCCCCATAGCTGCCACCACACAGTATAATGCCCCTATAACTACCCTCCACACAGTATAATGCCCTTATAACTACCCTCTACACCGTATAATACCCCCCTAGCTGCCTCCACACAGTATAATGTTCCCTTTAGCTGCCTCCACACAGTATAATGCCTCCATAGCTGCCTCCACACAGTATAATGCCTCCATAGCTGCCTCCACACAGTTTAATGCCCCCATAGCTGCCTCCACACAGTTTAATGCCCCCATAGCTGCCTCCACACAGTATAATGTCCCCATAGCTGCCCTTCACACAGTTTAATGCCCCCATAGCTGCCTCAACACTGTTTTTAATGATCCCATAGCTGCCTCCACACAGTATAATGTCCCCATAGCTGCCTCCACAAAGTTTAATGCCCCCATAGCTGCCTCGACACCGTATAATGCCCCCATAGCTACCTCGACACCGTATAATGCCCCCATAGCTGCCTCGACACCGTATAATGCCCCCATAGCTGCCTCGACACCGTATAATGCCCCCATAGCTGCCTCGACACCGTATAATGCCCCCATAGCTGCCTCGACACCGTATAATGCCCCCATAGCTGCCTCGACACCGTATAGTGTCCCCATAGCTGCCTCGACACGTATAATGCCCCCATAGCTGCTCCCACACAGTATAATGCCCCCATAGCTGCCCTCCACACAGTATAATGCCCCCATAGCTGCCCTCCACACAGTATAATGCCCCCATAGCTGCCCTCCACACAGTATAATGCCCCCATAGCTGCCCTCCACACAGTATAATGCCCCCATAGCTGCCCTCCACACAGTATATATAATGTCTCCCATAGCTGCCCTCCACACAGTATAATGCCCCCATAGCTGCACTCCACACAGTATAATGCCCCCATAGCTGCCCTCCACACAGTAGGAAGTCCCCCATAGTTGCCCCCTCGCAGTATAATGACCCATAGCTGCCCCCACGCTGTATGATGCCCCCACAGCCCCAATAGTGCCTGATAAAAAATAACATGCATACTCGCCTAACTCCGTTCCAACGACAAGAGGCAGAGATCCCTCAGCTCCTCCGTGATGTGCGGCTCGGCGCAGACAGGCGTGGTGACGTTACCGCTTTGCGTCCGGCGATACATAGTGAAAGGCTCCCTGCTCTACCATTGGATTCAACTGTATCTGCGTAATGAAGATGCAGATACAGTTTAAGGCCCCATGCACACGGGCCCATGGACTTCTATTTCTTTTACTTTTACTGCGGAAAGGGCTGTCCTTTCTCTTTAGCCTGCACTGATAGAGAGAAGGGGCTGCTGATTACTGCAGTGCAATTTTGCAGCGAAAACGTGCCTGTAAATACAGGTGGAATACTGGTGACACTGGACCCGTATTTACGGGCACGGGTCCGTAAATACTGGTGCAATACGGGTCAAATATGTGTTACCAAGGACCCGTATTTACGCCAGTATTTACGGGAGGACAAAAATACGTTCATGTGCATGAGGCCTAAACCGAGGGATTTTTTTTTTTTCAGTTTTTCAATTAATTGCCCAGCCCTACTACCATGACACATACATGATGACCATGTGTATTCCGTTGTCTACAGAGAACTGGCATATCAGATTGCTGAGCAGTTTCGCGTCCTTGGCAAGCCACTGGGCCTGAAGGACTGTTTAGTTGTTGGCGGAATGGGTATGTATCTCCTATTCAGGGTCTATGACTTAATTCTAGAAGAATGTGTTTGTATTTCTTTAAATGTGTGCTTCCTTACACTGTATTTTCTGCACAGACATGGTTGCACAAGCTTTGCAGCTGTCCAGAAAACCGCATATCGTCATAGCTACACCCGGTCGTTTGGCTGACCACATTCGCAGTTCAAACACTTTCAGCATCAAAAGGATTAAATTCTTGGTAAGTTGCTGGACAATGAAATAACGGAAGTTGTACCCAGAAAATGTGCATTGAAAGCATTTTTCAATGGGGTTTTTTTTTTGAATAAAGGTTTTCCACCTAAGTTTATTTTAAAATATGGTTAAAATGGCAGTAAGCTGGAGAAGTGCGTGGTCCTACCACGCTGCCTTTACACTTATTTGCCCCTTCTCCGCTGAGTGCTAGTAATATGAAACCGAAAGTCTTCCAGGTATATGTTGCCTGACAACGCTATAAAAAAATATTAGGCAGCTTATGCCTATCAACCAGAGTGTCAGACGAGACTTGACTCTTTAGCGCCAAAATATATTGGCACCGTGCTGACAGCCGTAAAAGGGAAAAATAACTTCGCCACAGGCACACAACGCCATTGTCCATTCTGTCATCACTATTTTGGGTGTAATCTGTATTAGTTTACGATATATTCCCTTGTGGACATACAGGTAAATGATATCTTTTGACTTTTTTTAGTCTCTCGTTTTTTCTAAATGCTGGGGCTGCAGTCAGGGCCCTGACCAATCAGATTCAGCATTGTATGTCAAATGCATGACTAGCTATTTTGTTAAGATACATGGATCAAATTCAGACATCTGCAGTGTAAGTTACTGAAAGTAAATCAAGTGGCAAAGTGCAGAATATATTTCATAGAATTCTATAATGACTGGTCCCAAGACTCAGACAAGAATCATGTTCGTGAAAGATCCTATTTAAGTATAATTTCCTTAAATTTTTGACCATCAGGTTCTGGATGAGGCGGATCGACTACTGGAACAGGGTTGTACTGATTTTACGCAAGACTTGCAGGTGATTCTTGGAGCAATTCCTGCCCAGAGACAGACTCTTCTCTTCAGTGCCACATTGACGGACACCCTGCAGGAGCTGAAATCCATTGCAATGAACAAGCCATTCTTCTGGGAATCCACTTCAGAGTGAGGAGCTGAATATTTATGACAGTAGATTGTGGTTTTGCATCTTCTATTCGCATACATACTGCCCTTCACTAAGCAGCATTATAGCGGGATGGTCAGATATTTATGCTGCCCTGTCTGAGGACAGCATTAAGAAGTGACAAACACACTGTCACTTATTAGTGTTAAGTACTTCAGGAGAACTTAGAACTTATGGGGCGCACACTCAGCGGCACAAGTATGATTACCAGTATATTCATGCTCCACATGATATGCCAAAAATATCCGATAGATGCGGATCCCACCTTTAGGACATGCACATATCTTTAGAATGGGGCCCCCTGACCTCCGTCCTACCTTCTGTTGCTCTCAAGCCATTGATTGACAAAGTGGTCGGAGGTATGGAAACAGCTGAGCTTGCTGGGATATATAGAAGTGAATGGGAGTCACAGAAACAGCGTAGCATGGCGAGCTATGCTTTTTCCATGAACTCGGGAGCTACTGAAACTGCATAGCTCACTATTCTACGCTGTTTCCGGAACGATCACCTCTGCGGGAGTTATGCAAACAGCATAGGTCCGCAAGCACGGCTGTTATCGTACTCCCGCCCGCTTAGTCATTCAGTTGCCGTAGAGCAAAAGAGGGTAGGACGGGGGTCATGAGGCCCGGTTATTGAAATAAAAGAAAACAATATACAACCTCACCGCTTGATCTTTTCACATAATAACATCCAATAAATGGAAAGTAAAAACCTTGAGCGGTGAGACCTGTATATTTTTTTGGTTGGGAGTTTTAAGAAGATATGTGGGTACTCTCTTTTCAGAATCAACTGCTCTGTTTATAATATTTGTTGATCCTTGTGTGCTTATTCTGTTTATGTTCTAGAGATAGGTGCAGGTCCTAAAGGTGGGACCTGCGTGTATTGGACATTTACGGCACATCCACACGATAAATGTCCAAGATGGGAAAAAACGCTTTCAATTGATCTAGTTAAGTGACCGCACGCTGAAATCCGCATGTCTGTCACGTCTTTATGCTGCCCCCAGACAGTGCAGCATAAATATCTGCGTGATCCGCTTTAATTAAAGGAGAGCTGAACTGAAAGTTATTAGGAAAGTTTGGTCTGTTAAAAGTTATGTGTTTATAAAATAATATATAATAGGAGTGAATGGCGTTTCTGCAGATTTCTCTCATTGGACCAGCCTGCCACGTCAGATTGGCATTAAAGAGGTTCATACTTCATAGGACAAAGATGGTTTTCATTTGTCCTAGCTGTAAGAGTAATATTTGAGTTTTTCAATTCTAGTAAATTGTCAGATTGTGAAATCTTCATAGTGACATAATGACATAGAACGATGTATTCCATAACATTATGCTTGTCCATACGTTTTTCGTTATGAAATATAGAGTCTTTCTAAGGCATGTGCATGTTGACGGGTTAATCCGTTTTGGAACTTCTGTCCGTTGATATTGTCATGTTTTTCTGACATTTAGATTTTATAGTTTTTGTAAGTTTTGATAGTCTGAATAGAACTCTGCACTGACTTACTACATTTGCTGTGATGCCTTGGTAATACCTTTAGTCAAGCAGTTGTACATCACTATAGTATGCTAAAATACTACTACTTAACCCTTTATTATTGAAAGATTATCCTCAAACTGCTGTTACAATAAATTGCGGAATATCACCAAGTTGTGCTAATTTATGAATACTTGGTTTAAAGAGTTATTGCTTTTCTTTCCCGTTCATTAAAAATAAATTTGGTATGCAGCATAACTTACATATACATAGATGCAACGTAATTTTTTTTCTTTAGGGTGCGGACAGTGGAGCAGTTAGACCAGAGATTCATCCTGGTACCTGAGAAAGTGAAAGATGCGTATTTGGTGCATTTGATCCAGAAGTTCCAGGATGAGCATGAGGATTGGTCCATTATGATCTTTACCAACACTTGCAAGTAAGCTCTGATGTATTTCATTGCAGAATATGATTTTTTTGTAATGGAAGTATAATAAATAATACTGGTGGGGTGTCCCTTGCATAAGTCATGTACTTCGCACACTGCTAAGGCTCGGTGTGTAGCTGCCTTACAGTTCCTGCACAGTTTATGTATTAAGAAGCCGGTATCATGCCAGTATAACAAGGGATGTTCATATCAAAGATAGGATCTGACTGCTGAGACCCCTTTCTGATTGGTGGGGTTCTGACTGCATGGTACCCCCACCAATCCTGACAATGAAGAATCCACAGTGCTGGTTTAGCACTCTAGCCCCTTTCACTTTTTTTCTTATGCACAGCGGTGCTCGAGGCCACCTGTCCATTCACAGTCTGGAGATGGCAGCGGGTTCTGGAGATAGATGGATATGCCATAAATGTATATGATGGGACTACTCCTCTAATTTATCGATTGTAACAATTTGAATCATGGTGTTTTGACATCTTGAAATTGTCCTTTTGATGTTCCAGGAACTGCCAAATCCTGAACATGATGCTCCGTGAGTTCAGTTTTCCGTCTGTAGCGTTGCACTCCATGATGAAGCAGGTAAGTGTTTACAAATTGCACCTTAAATTTTATTAGGTGATAGAGAGGATTTTTACTTCACCTGATTGGTACGGATTTTCCATCAATAATCTCCCTCTCCTATAGTACACCAAACCATTAGCGTTTAAATTGAAGATTTACTTTTGAAGCAAATCTAAGATCCCTATTATTCTGTCGGCATTTTTCTTGTCTACGTAGGCTGCAGCCCAGCATGCACATACTTATTTTGAAAGCTTATTACCACTTTTTATCTATTGTGAAAATCTATGTTACCTGCACCATATTGAGGTGTGGAATAGATCTGACTTTATATGCGAGTCCAAACTCCTAGCCTTGTGCATTCATGACACGTGAATAGGACTGGCTCTGTAGGGCGCACTACATATACCAACTCCATTTGCAAAATCAAACCTTATACATGGTACCCAGTGCTTCTAACTCTTCTCCAGCATAGGGCAGTAGTTACTGGTTGTAAACGTCTTTGTATTCTCTCTCCATAGAAAGCTAGATTTGCGGCTCTTGCAAAATTCAAGTCAAGTGCTTACAAGATTCTAATTGCGACCGATGTGGCGGCCAGGTGAGAAAACATGCATGGTGCCAATCCATTATTTCTTAAAGGGAATGTGTTGCCAGAAAAACATGTTTGGTTTTTTTTAATTAAACATTTAGTGTGTGGGTGATTAAACATTGTTCAAATTTTTTTTATTTTTTTCACGAGTCAGGAAATATTATAAATTAATTCTAATTTAGAATATTTCCCATTTCTGGTCACTAGATGGAGCTATTCCCAAAATTGCAGCATTGCAAAATTGGGTAAAAAGCCCTCGCTCTAGTGAGCTCTCAGCATCCCCCCCCCTCCTTTATCCTGGCTAGTGCCGGGATAAACGAGGGGTTTGAACGGTGTAACCTCCTACACTGTGTGTCGCCATTTTTTGAGCTAACACACAGTGTAGTAGGTTTACATACAGTAGTAAACACACACAAACACGAACATACATTGAAATCTCTTACCTGCTCCTGCCGCCGCGGCTCCCTCCAGCCCGTCCTCTCCGTCTGCTGCCGCTGGTCCAAGTGCACAAGTCCGGAAGCCGCGACCGGAAGTAGTAATATTACTGTCCGGCCGCGACTTCCGGTCCACAGGAAAATGGAGCCGGACGGCGCCAATTTCAAATTGGACTGTGTGGGAGCGGCGCATGCGCAGTTCCCACACAGACGCCGTACACAGAAGTGAATGGGACGGGACCCGTTCGCAGTCCCTATGGGACTGTGGCTGCCGTATTCCATGTCTGTATGTGTCGTTAATCGACACATACAGAAATGGAACAAAAAATGGCAGCCCCCATAGGGAAGAAAAAGTGTAAAAATAAGAAAAAGTAAAACACAAACACACAAATAAATATAAACGTTTTTAATAAAGCACTAACATCTTTAACATATAAAAAAATAATTTGTGATGACACTGTTCCTTTAAGCTTTCTCCTTCCGTCACTGGCATGTAGGGTTTAAGGTGTTTTTCTGCTTGTATGCCACCTGACAGAAGCTGTCCAGTCGATTATATGGAGAAGAGTTGTTCAGCTGACAGGCCGTGCTTGGAGAAGACCTACCATGCTATAGTTAAAGGGAACTTGTCAGCAGTTTTGAGACTTCAAAATTGCTGACAGTGCGATATAGGGGAGGGCAACGTAACTTTACATTTTGTCTGACTGAGGAACTGACGTGTAATTTCCCCGGTACGGCGGTTGCAAGTGACACTCTCTGCTCTAACGGCCAATCAGGAGACCGCTAGAGTTGTCACTTGGAGGGGCCTTGGCTGACCGTGTGCAATGAGGAGAGCCAAGGAGTACTTGCACATCAAGTGCCTGCCTCAGTGGCACTTGCAACAGTGGTGCTGGGGGTAATTAAACAAGAGGTATCGTTACAATGCCTGTGCCCTTCCTCCCCTATATTGCGCTTTCAGCAGTTTTGAGGTTCTTTCTAAATAAAAGAATTAGAGAATTTGTGATGCGATTTCTGGTGTATGGCCGTAATCGCAGGCGTTTTCTAGATCTAAAAGCTGAGGGCCGCCTGTTTGTAATTCTTCTGTGTGTTGTACAGGACTAACTGACCTGTTGTAGTGTAGTGGAGAGAAATCTACCCCTGAGAAGACTCTTCAGCCGATTCTTGTATTCGGTGTCCAACAATAAGGATTACCGTCTCCTTATAGTCCTGCTTATTCAGATGTGTCTGACAGGTTTTAGTTGTTTAGTGCAGTGTGGGGTCTTCCTTGGAAGAGCTACCGGAATCCCATTTGGTATTTGTACAAATAGCAGGCAGCTCTTTCATCATTACGATCATTCATGTCAATTATTCTGCACATGTAATGTCAGTAGAACCAGCCGCTTATCCCTCCCTGTGTGTAGACATGCTATTAAGGGCTGAAGATCTCATAGTCTATAATAGCTATACAGTGTCTCCGAGAGAGGCCAAAGGGACACTGTGCTCTGCAGAATGCGGTAGTCTCTTTATTCTACTGATAGGTGAGTGAGTCTTGTGCAAAGGATAATTTTCTGCTTATTATTTACCTGTCCAGGGGGCTGGATATTCCCACGGTGCAGGTTGTGATCAATCACAATACCCCAGGCCTTCCAAAGATCTACATCCATCGTGTGGGCCGCACAGCCAGGGCAGGTAGGATTCTGTCCGCACCAAACAATAATAGCCTTTTGTTTTATTAACTGGATAAAATGCCAATTATTTGGGGTCTCAGACTAAAAATGCCAGGGGCTTTTATTTTCTCATTACTGGTCCGCTCATTCTGTACAGTAATTACATTTTCTATCCCCGATTTCGGTATTCGATTAGGGCTTTATTATACAATACCTTATTTTGCCAGGTCTATTGATATAAGTTTACATTTACAGATTTACAGTGTGAGCTGCTTATTTTGCTTTACCGAACACTACTCTCGTATGCGTATATAAATACCTGCTTCGCAGCAAGGACCCCCCCCCTTTCTCCCAAAGCAAAAAAAAGTGTTTTATATAATTAAATATTAAAGATGACCTAAAATGAAACTGGCTAAATATGGGAATAATACAATAATTTCTATGGCCAGCACAATATATAAAGAAATATACAGTTAGTCCTTTCTTAGGGCTCATTCAGACGAGCGTTACCAATCACCGCACACGCACCCGTGTAATTCAATGGGGCCATTCACACGTGCGATGTTTTTCACACAGCGAGTGTCTGTTGCATGAAACTCACTGCATGTCCTATATTGGTGCGTTTTCACCACGCACCTAGTCGCCTGTTGAAGTCTGTGGGTGCGTTAAAACCATGGACAGCACACAGACTACATCCGTGTGCTGTCCGTGTTTCACGCATCAGTTACATAGAAAAGCAGAGAAATAAATGTACAAAAAAAAATAAAGTGCTTGCACGGATGTGAAGAACACATGCCACACGCAAAGCACACGGATAAGAAATGTAGGAAAAACGCTTCGTTTTTTACGCGTGCAAATTGGACGTGCTCCTCTTGAAGGTTAGGAATAATGAAAAAAAATGTTGATGCTGTAAATTGTCTTGTGCCAAAAATCCCAAAGGACTGTGTGTCTGGCTTTACCAAAATAAGTAATCCTGTTTTTTATGAAGGTAGACATCATGCAGCGGTATTGTGCTTACTGATGGCTCTTTGTGTCAGTAAGGAGTGCTAATGGTGGAGACGGACGCAATGAGTGATCGAAAAAAGAATGGCTGCATCACACATGTAGCTGAATTCATATAAACTTGTCTTTAGTCTAGTGATGCAACATTTCAGCTACATGCTTGAAAAAGTCCTCTATCGCTGAAACGTTGAATCACTGGTGTAAAGACTCGTTTATTTCAACTTGGGTTATTTGTGTCGCCATTCTTTTTTTTTTTTTTTGGTATGCGCATTGCAACGGGTGGGACGGACCAAACCCACAAGGTGACGTGCACATTTGACCCGATTTGGTTGCTGCTCAAACAACGAAATTTTGCATGGAGCGTTCGGTGACCGTAATAATTGCTCTCTGTACGTATCCTCTGTGACTTGTAGACTGTGCAATACAGGGCATGTAACTAAATGTATATTACCTATAGACCCTAGCCTTCGCATGTAAAATAACCGATCATACATACCTGCTTATCTCTAATAATCATTATAAATCTTTATTGATGTATCATTACACAACATCCTTTATAAGCAATTAAAAAATAGCCACATAAAAAGCTCCTACCCATAAAATGGGACAGCGGGAAGCTGCCGTGGTATTGCCACATCACAAATACACCATAAGGTAAGCGCGTCATGCCACGGGCCAGAATACTAAACCATCCGCATGGAGCATATATTATTGACAAGAGTATATTTACATTGTAATAAGATATTTCAAATCTATAACATACTGTCTATTGGATGACAATTCACACCGAAAATCACAGATCCCACTGTGGCTTCACACACTTCTCATTTTTTTATGGGTAGGGTTTTTTTTGTATGTCTTTTAAGGGGATGTTGTACAATGATACATAAAGATTTCTATAAGTATTCGTGATAACCTGGTATGTCTCATTGATTATTTACATGGTAAGTCTAGGATCTATAGGTGATATACAGATTTTGTTGTTATCCTAACCTGGGTAGTGCTTTATGGTTGAGGCGATCTATATAGGTTTACATGTAAGGAAATGTTATCCCAGATCCTAGTGATGATGTCTATGGAAGAAAGAGTAAAAATGTTTTGATTCTTGACAATCCAACTAGACCTTCACTTTAAACATTCTGCATATTACATAGTGTTTTCAGACGCCACATCCTTTTGTTCACGGACTGTCATGTTTGAAAAGGTAGAATCGGACACTTATAGATGTACATTAAGGATCCATAGCAGGCTATTGGGGATCTGTGTGGATCCATTCAAAATCAAAGGCAATCTACCTCCACCTGTGATCGCCCGCCCGCCCTGACATGAAGCGTGAAGCGATGCCACTGCACTGAAGCTTTGGTCCTATTCTAATTGGACCCGTGCACGATACTTTATGGCCGTCTTGCGGCTTCCACGGCAGCTGTGCTGCCAAACTTGCAATAGCGTCACTACACAACTGATGTCGCATCAAGCGGGAGATCACAAGTAGAGGGTCACTTTCAGGGAGAGGGATGTGGGAGTCTTCTCTAATCTCAACATGTGCTGAGATATTACAGCCTTTCTCTAATTTATTTCTCAGCGCAGTTCTCTTTTTGAAATCATCCTTTTTTTCTTTTTTTTATTGTTTTTTTTTTTTTTTTCCATTTTATTTTAGGGCGGCATGGCATGGCAATAACATTGGTGACTCAGTATGACATTCATCTGGTGCACGCTGTAGAAGAACAGATCAGTGAGTGTCTGATTATTTATGATTTCGTCTTTTGATTTAGCTTTTGGTTGAAATGTTTTTACTCATAAATTTACAACACCTGTAACACTCCATGTTTGTTCACATATTACAATCCTTTACAGGCTCCTTTTTACTTCAATAAATAAATGTATGGTCCGTTTATATTAACCCCTTCCCGCACCTTGACGTTAATGCACTTTGAGGTGAGCAGTCACTTCGCGCACCTCGACGTGCAGTTACGTCTGTGCTTTGACAGTTAACTGCCGCCCGGCGCTACACCGCAGCGGCGGTTAACTGTGCAGGGTATCTGCCCTGCATTCCCTGTTGCCGATCAGCGCCTGATTTCGGCAGTTGACCCCTTTGATGCGGCGGTCGATTCCGATTGCCACATCTAAGGAGTTTAGCAGAGATCGGAAGCCCCCTCGTGAAATCACGGAGGCTGGTGATGGTACCCATGGCAACCAGACGCCAGACAATGGCTTCCGGGCTGCCATGTACAGAAGCCTATGAGGACCAGCCGGAGGGTAGTCGTCGTAGGCTTCCTGTCAGAGTGACTGTCACGTCACAATGACAGTTGGAATGTATTACACTACGTAGGTAGTGTAATGTACTCTAGCAGCGATCAACGCTGCAAGTCTAAGTGTCCCCTAGTGGGACAAATAAAGTTAAAAAAAAGAATAAAAATATTTAAAAAAAAAGTGTAAAAATCAAAGTTATAAGTGATATAAACAAGAACTGCTTTTTTTCCTATAATAAGTCTTTATTATAGGAAAAAAACGAACACGTAAAAAAAAAGTACGCATATTTGGTATCGCCGCGTTCGTAACAACCCCAAATATAAAACTATAATATTATTTTTCCCGCACGGTGAACAGCGCAAAAACAATAAACGAAAAACTATGCCAGAATCACTATTTTTTGGTCACCACCCCTCACAAAATATACAATAAAAAGTGATCAAAAAGTCGCATGTACGCCAAAATGGTACCAATACAAACTACATCCCGTCCCGCAAAAAACAAGCCCTTACACCGCATTTTTGACTGAAAAATAAAAAAGTTATGGCTCTCAGAATATGGGGACAGAAAAAATAGTTTATTTTATAAATAAGTTCTTTTATTGTGTAAACGCTGCAAAATGTAAAAATAACGATATACATATGGTATCGCCGTAATCGTATCGACCCGCAGAATAAAATATAATGGTCATTTATAGCCCAGGGTGAACGCCGTAAAAAATAAATACAAAACATTGTCAGAATTGATGGTTTTTGGTCACGTTGCTTGACGAAAAATGGAATAAAAAGTGATCCAAAAAAAATCGCATGTACCCCAAAACGGTACCAATGAAAACGACAGATTGTCCCGCAAAGAATAAGCCCTCACACAGCTCCGGTGGTGAAAAAATAAAAAAAGTTCTGGCTCCCAGAATATAGCGATGCAAAATGTGCAGTGTTCCAAAAGCGGATAAGATCGGGCGCCATTTATAAGTGCTACACTTGTCACATATCTGCAGATTATTATTTATTTACCCCATTATTATACCCTCTTATTATGCCCCTGATGTACTCTGCCCAGCCTACATGTACCCCCTCATTATAAACTGAAATGCCAGCAAAACCCTTCTGAGCCCTACAGCGTGCCCAAACAGCCGTATACGTCCACCGATATGGCATCGCCATACCCGGGAGAACCCTGTTAATGTTTTATTTGTGGTATTTTCACTTTGCACCATCCGCTGCGCATGAAACCTTTCGCGCACCATGACTTAATAGCATGTCGTGGTGTGGGGGGCGTGATGTATGGAGCATCTCACGTACTGAGCCCGCGCCATACTGTGTGCGTGCGTGTGCGCGTGTGCGCACGCTTGCTATCTGTGGCTATTATGACTTGTATCCTGCATTTTTCAGCAGTTTTCCCCCTCTGCAGGCTCTATCTCTAATTCTCAGGCTTCACTCACTAGCTTAGAGAAAACCAACTGTTATCACATCTTCTAAACACTGCACATGTACAATAGGAGAATCCTGCTCTTTTATCAAAAAAATTAATTTATAAACAAATAAAAAAAATATATAAATATATATATATAATAGAAGCTGCAGTAGTGTGGAGGAGATTATGCAATGGTACAGACCAGTACATCTGAGAATCCAGCACTGGGGTGACTTAGAAATCTTACCAGCAAGCTGCTGCAGCGTCTGTCTGTGTCTTTCTCACTCTGCTCCTGCTCTCCCCTCTCCGTAGACTCCTATTGGCAGCGTGTCTGTGTCTCTCTTGCTGCTCCCTAGTCCTTCTCCCCCGCCCATCTCCATAGACTTTCAGGCAGGCAATAAAGAGATACCGCCCCTCCCCCCACACACACACTTCCTGCAGTTTGTCTCCTCTGCTCAGTAACTAGGAACAGATTTGGCTTGACAACAGGGGGGTGGACAGCAGATTACAGGAAGGGAGACACCTTGTGGCAGTAACTGTACTCAAAATTTGCATGGAAAAAACAGCTAAATTTTAACCGTAAGTAAACTATAAAGTCATATGTCAAGTATACTGTTAGATTAGCATAAATTTGATCTTTAATTTTTCTACATTTCTGAATGGGCAGATCTGAAACTACAAGAATATACAGTGAAAGAAAATGAAGTCCTGAATATCCTCACCCAAGTGAATGTCGCTAGGCGGGAATGTGAAATTGTAAGTATACCATTAGTTCCTTCAGAACATAAGAAGTTTCTGAAATGTGATGGAGGTAGTAAAATGTATTCTCTTTTGCTCCTAGAAACTTGAATGTACAGATTTTGATGAAAAGAAGGAGATTAACAAGAGGAAACAGTTGATTTTAGAAGGGAAGGTAAGGTGCACCCAATTGTCATGGGCTCAATAGTTGTCCATTCATTGGGGTAATATACAATTCGTCTGTGCTTTTGGATATGTTTTAGTATGTATACAACTTGTGTGCTTAAAAATTCGATAAAGATCACTGCTGATGGATTTTGCTTTATCTGAAATGTATTTTCTTGAGTGATGGCTGTTTGGCTGCATTTTAGCTCTGCTCTCCGCTGTGAGCTTTTAGCTTTGTGCTGTGATCAGTGACTGCAGCTTAGCAACAGTGTCTACTGGGAATATAAGGTTTTCTGAATATCCCCTCCTGTCATCAAAAGGGCTCACACTGTTGCTCTGTACACCCATACTTTACACAGCAGCACTGTTTGATCTGATTTATGTGTAAAGCACTGAGGAACTTGTAGTAAAACATTTCTATTCTATAGAGTATACCTTGGATATATAGCATATAATGGTATATGCTGATGTTTTACATTGACATACAGCTACAAGATCCACTTTATTGAAGTTGTATTGCCATTACTTGATAATTTTCTGTCTGGTCGGGTTTTTGTTACTCTATGATGACCAGAATAGCATAGCTTTGCTGCAATATTCTTTCCAGTAGTATCAAAAATCCTGAAACCTGCTGAACCCATAATATGGAAATAGACTCCGTTAGGAACCGTCATATACATTGGAATCAAACACATAACGCCACTGTGAGCAGAGCCTAATGTATATGTAGAATTATAATTAAAGGCTATGTACACCCTTTTGAAAGGATATTTTTAAATAAATCAATGTTTTATCTATTTTTTGAAACCACTTTCAAATTGACTTTAAAGGAACAGTGTCACCACAATTTTTTTTTTAATATGTTAAAGATGTTAGTGCTTTATTAAAAACGTTTGGATTAATTTGTGTGTTTGTGTTTTACTTTTTCTTATTTTTACACTTTTTCTTCCCTATGGGGGCTGCCATTTTTTTTTCCATTTCTGTATGTGTCGATTAACGACACATACAGACATGGAATACGGCAGCCACAGTCCCATAGGGACTGCGAACGGGGCCCGTTCCATCCACTAACATGTACGCCGTCTGTGTGGGAACTGCGCATGCGCCGCTCCCACACAGTTCAATTTGAAATGCGCGCCGTCCGGCGCCATTTTCCTGTGGACCGGAAGTCGCGGCCGGACAGTAAGATTACTACTTCCGGTCGCGGCTTCCGGACTTGTGCACATGGAGCAGCGGCAGCAGACGGAGCGGATGGACCGGAGGGAGCGGCGTCGACTGGAGCAGGTAAGGGATTTCTATGTATGTTTGTGTTTACTACTGTATGTAAACCTTCTACACTGCGTGTTAGCTCAAAAAATGGCGACACACAGTGTAGGAGCTTAGACCGTTCAAACCCCTCGTTTCTCCCGGCACTAGCCAGGATAAAGGAGGGGGGGATGCTGAGAACTCACTAGAGCGAGGGCTTTTTACCCAATTTTGCAGCATAAAGCAATGTGGTTGCTTTACCACATGCAATGCTGCAATTTTGGGAATGGCTCCATCTAGTGACCAGCAATGGGAAATATTATAAATTAGAATCCAATTGAATCCAATTTATAATATTTCCTGACTCGTGAAAAAAAAAAAAAAAATTAGAACAATGTTTAATCACCTATACACTAATTGTTTAACAAAAAAACAAAACATGTTTTGCTGGCAACACATTCCCTTTAAATCAAATTTTTACAATGCAGCTTCTATGTATCTTGTATACATAGAAGCTATATCGTCCCATCTCAGCCGATTCCGTCCGTTTAGCTCAAATGACAGCTCAGCTGAGATCAGGTCCTGCGTGTCCCTGACTCACAGGATCCAGCTAATAACCATCACTTTTAAGTTGATAACTTAGAAATTTAATTATTAATAGGTCCATTTGAAAGTTGCTTAAGCCATTCGCGCACCTGGATGTAATAGCGTGTCTTGGTTTGGGAAATGATGATGTATGGAGCGGGCTCTATATGCTGCGGGTGTCAGCTGTGTATTATAGCTAACAGCCAGGAACATCGATGGTTTAACCCCTTAAATGTCCCCTGCGACAACTCATTGCCCCCAGCACGATACGGGGTGCCAATGGTTGTCATGGCAGCCCAAGGGCCTAATGAAGGCCCCCAGGTCTGACTTCTCCCTGCCTCTAAGCCAAGCCGTGCCTCTGGCAGGGCTTGACAGAAGCCTGTAAAAATGACAATATACTGCAATACATTAGTATTGCTGTGTATTGTACCATGATCGTTCCCATTTTTCCTCTACAGTAATGTCAAAAAAATAAACAAAATTGGTCCTGCAAAAAATAAGCCCCCACACCGCTCAATCAGAAAAAAAAAAAAAGTTCCCACTCTCAATGTGGTGAAACAAAACAATTTTTAACAAATAGTTTTTTCTTTGTAAACTATAAAAAAAAACAATATAAATTTGGTATAGCCGTAAACTTATTGAGCCGCACAATAAGGTTGTCGTTTTTACCGCACGGTGAAAGCTGTAAAAACGATACCCAAAAGCAATGGAGGAATCTGTTTTGGTTTTTTTTCAATTTCAACCCACAAAGATTTTTTTTCCGTTTTCCAGTACATTATATGGTACTCAATGGTGCCATTAAAACTACAACTCAACCCGCACAAAATAATCCCTCACACCACGTTATGGCTCTTGGAAGGCGGGTAGTGAAAAACGAAAATGAAAAAGCAAAAAATGGCTCCGTCCTGGAGGGGTTAAAAACCTAATAAACATTGATTTGATTTATAAAAAAAAATACTTTTAAAGGTGTACATAGCTTTTAAGTATAGAAAAACCTGACACGTTCTTTTAAAGGAACAGTGTCACGAAAAAATTTTTAACATCAGTTTGATTTTAGTCTTTTATTAAAAACTTTTATATTTATTTGTGTGTTTGTGTTTTACTTTTTTTTATTTTTACACTTTTTCTTCCCTATGGGGGGCTGCCATTTTTTACTCCATTTCTGTATGTGTCGATTAACGACACATACAGACATGGAATACGGCAGCTACAGTCCCATAGGGACTGCGAACGGGGCCCGTCCCATCCACTTCTGTGTACGCCGTCTGTGTGGGAACGGCGCATGCGCCGCTCCCACACAGTCCAAGTTGAACTGAGCGCCGTCCGGCGCCATTTTCCTGTAGACCGGAAGTCGCGGCCGGACAGTAAGATTACTACTTCCGGTCGCGGCTTCCGGACTTGTGCACTTGGAGCGGCTGTAGCAGACGGAGCGGACGGACCGGAGGGAGCCGCGGCGGCAGGAGCAGGTAAGAGATTTCTATGTATGTTCGTGTTTGTGTGTGTTTACTACTGTATGTAAACCTACTACACTGTGTGTTATCTCAAAAAATGGCGACACACAGTGTAGGAGGTTAGACCGTTCAAACCCCTCGTTTCTCCCGGCACTAGCCAGGATAAAGGAGGGGGGGATTCTGAGAGCTCACTAGAGCGAGGGATTTTTTTTCCAATTTTGCAGCATAAAGCAATGTGGTTGCTTTACCACATGCAATGCTGCAATTTTGGGAATTGCTCCATCTAGTGACCAGTGCTGGGAAATATTATAAATTAGAATGTAATTTATAATATTTCCTGACTCGTGAAAAAAATAAAAAAAATTAGAACAATGTTTAATCACCTACACACTAATTGTTTAACAAAAAAAAGAATACATTTTTAGCTAACAACACATTCTCTTTAACAAAAGTGAAAAATAAGTGGGTTTTTTGTTCTTGCATGTAAACTAACTTTTTTTGGTAGACAAAAACAACTCAAAGTTATTCAACATTAATGAGTGACTGCACTTTCATTAAACTTGTGATCATACATAGACATATCAAGAGTTTGGACCAATGCTGAAACAAAGGTGTAGAAGCGCTCAGCTGAAGACGGCTCACATAGACGTTCTGTGAGTCGTCTTCAGCCTGACAATGAGCGCTGATCGCAGCCAAAGGAGCAAAGCTCTCAGCTGAGTGCTTCTGCGCCATTGTTTCAGCAACGTGGTGGTCTCATCACCCAGACCCCCACCGATCCAAACTTTTGATATCTCTATGAATTATCAAAAGGTTGATGAAAGTGCAGTTATTCTTTAATAGAAATTCATGATTAAGGGTTTACAAAAATACAAAAGGCTCTAAATAAGTGGAGGACATATAATCAATGTATAGCATAGCCAAAATGTATGTAAATGCAAGGTTGATTGGAAAATCGTATGCATATTTGCATCTAGCGGATGTCCGTAATATTTTTGGTTGACCGAGTCTGAATTTGGCAATACAAAAATAAGGATTACTGTGTCTTCTAACATCAAATTTGTAAAACCTTATGCCTCTTACCCATCTTTAATTGTGCCCCAGTTCTGGGATTCAGTATTCACATGCCATACGTAACCAATACCGTGGGAGGTAAATGGAGGGAAATCTTGGCCATATGATGTCATTTATTTGTGGTCAAATGGTATAAATGGGACGGCATCATTTATGGCTTTGGGCTGTGCATAGTGGATTTCAGACTACCCTGGCTCCCATTAGACAATGCATCTAAGCTGGAGTCACTGATCATTGCTGTGTCTTAGTGGAGCAAAGCTAAAAAGTAGCCAACACTGAAGAAATGAAATATCCGCTAAGCGTTGCCCAAAGGTGCGGACTAGCATATATAGAAACACTATTTCCACAGCTGTACATCTGCTTTAAAAATTAAATAAATGTAATTGCTTTTTATTTATTTTGATGTAAGGATCCAGATCTGGAGGCAAAAAGAAAGGCAGAGCTTGAGAAAATTAAAAAGCAGAAAAAGAAATTTAAGGCGCACATTCAGGACACCATGCAGAAAAAACAAGATGCTCAAGTGCGCAGGAAGTTGAAGAAGAAACACTTCAGACAAGAGAAGGTTGCCAAAGCTCAGCAGTCTTGACTCCCTACTGCATTCACTTAACAGGGCACCCCCCCCAAACAGAGGGTGGAAGTTAGGGCAGCAGCAACTGACTATTTTCTAATGAATCCACTACATACTTGGCATCAGTAGGTGTATATTCTACCAATAATGTATCATTACTATTGAGAGGTTCGTGTGCCTGCAGAGTCACCCTGTGTTATCCTTGGTATGTGTCGCTTGATGGTGGTTCAGTAGCTCTTGGACTTTAAAGCTGGCCGATTTTGACCATTTTGTCTGACAATCGTTTTAAAATTTTGCGACTGATGATGACAGACTCCTTAAAATGTGATCAGGTTGGAAATATTCGGCTGTTGCAGACTGTAAATAAATGTACATGACCTGATTGGCATATTATGGCTAAGCGTTGGCTACTTTTGTTCAAGTGCATTATTATGAGCTTAATCTGCCAGTTTAGTCTGGCATGTTGCTGGTTGGATGATTCGTACAAACGATCTGACGGACAATTGATCGGTCGCATTCTAGTTGCTCATAATCTTGTGTGTGGCTAGTTTATCTTGTTTGCTGGTGATGATAACTTTCTTGCCTTGTTTGGTTTGAGCTGCTTTTGTGGCAGTGCAAATCTTCCATGAGAAAACACGTTACTAGATCAAGAAATATAGGTTGCTTAAAGGAACACTCCATGCAGAACTGACCTTTCATGTTGTGGACAAGTCTGGAAGGGCTGTGCGTGACCTAGGCATTCTCTCTTTGCTGCGGTTTTGATTCCTTTTGTCACGCACCGGCCCAGCACTAGGCATAAAACAATGTCACTTTTGCATGGAGTGTTCCTTTAATATTTAAAATCCTAAAGAGCATGTCTACTTCTGACAAACTTACTTTTGTTGGTTCATGTAGAGAATAATTTAAAGAATCCTCTATTCTCTTTTGATAAAAGAAGGAATATCGTCAATAGTTGAAAGTGTTGTACCATTAGATCACAAACTATTGAATTCAAAGACCTAGACATTCAAAGCACATGGAACCATTGATGGGGGCCCGAGTGTAGTGGAAGTGGACATACAGGATAGATATAAATCCATAGATAGATCAGAGAGATATAAAAAATCCTGTATATGTATTATCACCTTTTAGTGGCCTCTTGACCGAATGTGTTGCTATTGTAATGGATTTATTTGTAATAGACCTGTATTTATATTTTTTTTTTTTCATATTCAACATTTTTATTGGCTTTAAAACAAACAGGTACAAACACAGTTAGGGAAAATGTGTCCCCACAATAGAAAGAACCTGACAAATGAGGGCACAGCCCAAACATGAGGGTGAACATCACATCCTATAGAAAGTGCAAAATACTACAGCAGTCTAAGAAAGCATATGCGAAGGGAGCATTGCTTAACCTCTTGCCGCGCTGCTCCGCAATAGTACGTCCTGCAGAGGGGTTAGTTCCCGCATCCAGACGTACTATTGCGGAGTAGTTCCCGGCGCACACTGTCCTAACGGACAGTGTCCGGGAACCGGGAGGTCAGCTGTCCCTGACAGCTGACACTCCAGCCTTGCAGGTCAGCGGACCATCGCCGCTGATTTTGGCAATTAACCCCATAAATGCGGCGACGGATTGCCGTCGCCGCATTTAAGGGGTTTGAAGCACATCAGCAGCCCCCACGAAGTGATCAGACAATGACCTCCGGTTTGCCATGTACGGAAGCCTCGGAGGAGCAGCCTCCACCGGTCCTCCGAGGCTTCCTGTCAGTGTGATTGTCACGTCACAATGACCGTTAGAATACATTACACTACGTGTGTAGTGTAATGTACTCTAGCAGCGATCAAAGCTGCAAGTCTAAATGTCTCCTAGTGGGACAAGTGAAAAAAGTAAAAAAAAAGAATAAAAATGTTTTAAAAAGTGTAAAAATAAAAGTTATAAGTTATATAAACAAACACTTCATTTTTTTTCCTATAATAAGTCTTTTAAAAAAAAAGTACACATATTTGGTATCCCCGCGTTTGTAACGACCCCAACTATAAAGTTATTTTTCCCGCACGATGAACACCCCAAAAAAAATCAATAAAAAACGACACCAGAATCGCTATTTTTTGGTCACCACCCCTCCCAAAATAGAGAATAAAAAGTCGCATGTACCCGAAAATAATACCGATAAAAACTACAACCCGTCCCGCAAAAAACAAGCCCTTACACCGCTTTTCTGACTGAAAAATAAAAAAGTTACGGCTCTCAGAATATGGTGACACAGAAAATAAATGATTTTATAAAAAAGTGATTTTATTGCGCAAACGCTGCAAAACTTAAAAAAACCTATATACATATGGTATCGCCGTAATTGTACCGACCCGCAGAATAAAATATAATGGTCATTTATAGTGCACGGTGAACGCCGCAAAAAATAAACTAAAAAACATTGTCAGAACTGCTTGATTTTAGTCACCCGGCTTGCAAAAAAAGTAATAAAAAGTGATCAAAAAAATCGCATGTACCCCAAAATGGTACCAATGAAAAGTACAGATTGTCCCACAACAAATAAGCCCTCACGCAGCTCCGGTGGTGAAAAAATAAAGACGTTCTGGCTCTCAGAATATGGCGATGCAAAATGTGCAGTGTTTTCTAAAAGCGGATAAGATCGGGTGCCATTTATCAGTGCGACACCGGCCACACATCTATGAATTATAATTTATTTACCGCATTTTTATACCCTCTTATTATGCCCTGATGTTCTCCGCACAGATTACATATGCCCCCACTTTATAAACTGAAATACCAGCAAAACCCCAAACAGAAAAACTACCAAGCAAAATCTGCGCTCCAAAAGCAAAATGGCGTCCCTCCCTTCTGAGCCCTGCAGCGTGCCCAAACAGCTGTTTGCATCCACATATATGGCATCGCGATACCCAGGAGAACCCGTTTAACATTTTATGAGGTATTTATCTTCAGTGGCACAAACTGGGCACAACATATTATGCACTAAAATGGCATATCAGTGGAAAATTGTAATATTCAAACCATCCGCTGTCCATTAACCCCTTTGAGCACTATGACTTAATAGCACGTCATGGTGCGTGGGTTGATGTATGGAGCGGGCTCACGTGCTGAGCCCGCTCCATACGCTGCGGGTGTTGGCTGTGTATTACAGCTGACAACTGGGACTAACGGACAGGAACAGCGATCGCGCTGTTACAGGAGTCTGTAAAGATAACAATATACTGCAATACATTAGTATTGCAGCATATTGTACCCGCGGATCCAATGATCGCTGGTACAAGTCCCCTAAGGGGACTAATAAAATGTGTAGAAGAATTAAAGTTATTAGTAGTGAGAAAGAAAAAAGTTTAGTTAAAAAAAAAAACCTTTTCCCATTTTTCTTCAAAAGTAATGTCAAAAAATAAACAGAATTGTTATCGCTACGTCCGTAAAAGGCCGAACTATTACAATATACCATTATTCAACTCGCACGGTGAATACTGTAAAAAACTTAAATAATTTAAACCACCAAAATCGCTGTAGTTTTCGTTTTTACCGCACGGCGAAAGCTGTAAAAACGAAAACCCCAAAAAATGGAATCAGATTTTTTTCCTATATTCCTATATTTTCCTATTTTTTTTCAGTTTCCCATTACTTTTTATGGCACTTTAAATGGTACCAATAGAAACTACAATTCCTCCTGCAAGAAATAAGCTCTCACATCACTCTACTGACGGAAAAAGAAAAAAGTTATGGCTCTTGGAAGGCGGGGAGTGAAAAACTAAAATAAGAAAGCAAAAAATGCATCAGTCCTGAAAGGGTTAATTCATTTCTAATGAAAAAAAATGTATGACCACATGTGGGGTATTTCCGTACCGGGGAGAAATAGCTTTACAGAAATTGGTTGTTTATTTCTCCTTTATCCCTTGTGAAAATGAGAAAATTCAACATTATAGTGGAAAAAAATTGTGATATTAATTCTCTCCGCCTAATTCTAATAAATTCTGCAAAAGACCCGTCGAGCCTAAATGCTCACTATACCCCTAGAAAAATTCCTTGAGGGGTGTTTCCAAAATGGGGTAACTTGGGGGGCTTCCACTGTTTTGGTCCCTCCAGGGCGTTGCAAAAGGCGGCATGGCACCGAAAAACAATCCAGCAAAATCCGTGCTCCAAAATCCAAATGGCGCTACTACCCTTCTGAGCGCTGCCATGGGTCCAATCAGCAGTTTATTACCACATATGGGGTATTGCCGTAATCAGGAGACATTGCTTTACAAATGTTGGGGTGATTTTCTTCATTATTCCTCGTAAATATTACAAATTTCTATGTTTTTTCAGAAAAAAAGTAGATTTTCATTTTTAGACGAATTCCAATATATTTAGCGAAAAACCTGTGTGGTCAAAATGCTAACTATACCCCTAGATAAATTCCTTGATAGGTGTAGTTTCCAAAATGGGGTCACTTTTCGAGGGTTTCCCCTGTTTTGGTCCCTCCAGGGTGTTGCAAACGCGACATGGAACCGAAAACCAATCCAGCAAAATCCGTGCTCCAAAATCCAAATGGCGCTCCTTCCCTTCTGAGCCTTGCTGTGGGTCCAATCAGCAGTTTATTACCACATATGGGATATTGCCGTAATCGGGAGACATTGCTTTACATATGTTTGGGTGCATTTTCTATATTATCTCTTGTAAATATTAAAAATTTCTATGTTTTTTCAGAAAAAAGATTTTAATTTTTACAGACTAAGTCTGATAAATTTAGCGAAAAACCTGTGCGGTCAAAATGCTAACTATACACCTAGATAAATTCCTTGAGGGGTGTAGTTTCCAAAATGGGGTAACTTTTGGGGTATTTCCACTGTTTTGGCACCACAAGACCTCTTCAAACCTGACAAGGTGCCTAAAATATATTCTAAAAAAAAGGAGGCCCAAAATCCACTAGGTGCTCCTTTGCTTCTGAGGCTGGTGCTTCAGTCCATTATCACACTAAGGCCACATGTGGGATATTTCTAAAAACTGCAGAATCTGGGCAATAAAATATTGAGTTGCATTTCTCTGGTAAAACCTGTGTTACAAAAAAAAATGTATTAGAAATGAATTTCGGCAAAAAAAATGTAATTTGTAAATTTCACCTCTACTTTGCTTTAATTCCTGTGAAACGCCTAAAGGGTTAAAACACTTTGTGAATGCTGATTCGAATACCTTGAGGGGTGCAGTTTTCAAAATGGGGTGACTTCTGGCGATTTTCTAATATATAAGGCCCTCAAAGCCACCTCAGAACTGAACTGGTCCCTGAAAAAATTGCCTTTTGAAATTTTCTTGAAAATATGAGAAAACGTCCTAGAAGAATAAAAGGATGTTCAAAAAACGATGCAAACATAAAGTAGACATATGGGAAATGTTAACTAGTAACTATTTTGTGTGGTATTACGATCTGTTTTACAAGCAGATACGTTTAAATTTAGAAAAATGCTAATTTTTGCAATTTTTTTCTAAATTGTGGTGTTTTTCAGAAATAAATACCAAAATTATCGACAAAATTTTTTCACTAACATAAAGTACAACATGTCACGAGAAAACAATCTCCGAATCGCTTGGATAGGTAAAAGCATTCCAACGTTATTACCACATAAAGTAACACATGTCAGATTTGAAAAAATTGGCTGGGTCCTGAAGGCCAAAACAGTCTGGGTCTTGAAGGGGTTAAGAAAGAAATTATAAATACAACAGTTCAGCTTCTCATACGTCCTAAAATGCAATGGCAAAAGTGGGTGAGCGCAATCACAGGTAGCCAATGACCACTTGAGACAGACACAAGAAGGGAAGGAGAAGATAGAATGGGAAACGGACAAGGGCAAAGAAGAGGGGGGGGGGGTGTTCATGGTGAACCTGGACTACGGTTCCGGATTATCATGAGTAAATAAGAAGCAGCTATGCACCTTGCAGAGACATGAGTAGAGCAAGCAAATCCAAATCTTCACACATCTGTATGTAGTCCAAACCCGAGGAAGTCCCGCGGGAGAGGATGTGCAGTGTATCTCAAGTCACCGCATTACGGTAGGTGGAAGAAGACAGGAACATAAGCCACGGAGACCAAGTGTCCATGTATCTGGTAGAAGCAGCCGCAGAATGAGCCAGAAGGTGCTCCATTCGTTGTAGTAAAGCAACCTCCTGGAACCACCCATCCAGCAGTGGAGGGACTGCCGTTCGCCACCTGCGGGAATAACTGATTTGGCAGCTTGTAGGAGGTGTCTAAGTAGAGAGCGTTTGTAAATGGGTAATGACCTAGGGAACATAAAAGGGCTGCCTTGGGTGAGCTAGGGACCAAGACCCCAGTAACCTCTAATATAATTTGGAGAACCTTCTCCCAAAAACTCTGCAAAGAGGGACAACTCCACCAAATATGGGACATGTTTCCCCACAACGCCAGCACATGTCAGGTACAGACGGGTGCCATTTATGCAGGGCAGTGGGGACCCGATACCATCTAGAAATAATTTTATAGCTAGTCTTCTGAGCTCGTATGGCTATCGAAGCTTTCTGGGAAAGGGAAAAACCTCTCCATTGTGTCAGAGAATGTCTCGTTCAATTCGGTCTCCCAAGCCCTGCAGAAGATGAGGAGATTGCTGGGAGAGGAGTATTTGATAGAGTATGGAAATGGCATGCGTAGGGGACTGGGTGGAGACACATAAACGCTTGATGTCCATAAGCGGCTGGTGAAGGTGAGCCCGGCGCTTAGTAACACTATAGAAGTGTTTTAACTGGGAGTATTCAAATATGTGACGGGGTGAGGGCGTATCAGCTGGGCAGATAGTGGCTAATGGGAGTAGAGAGGAATCGGATAGGACCTGAGTGAAGTACATTGGATTGGCAGGAGACCTACCCAGGAAGGAAAGACGCGCCTCCCCAGCAGGAAAGGCAGGGTTATCAGTAATAGGTGTCAGTGGACCCAGTGGGTCAACTAGTGAGCCCCCCACCCCAGAGGACCACAGTGCCAAGAGGATATGGAGAACAACAAAGGAGGCGGGAGTCTGTCTATTCCCAGGTAGGGTCCATGGCGGAGTAGATCGGGTAGGAGTACAGAGTTGTTGGGCTAGACGAACCCAAAGTTTAAAGTCGTGATTATGAAAGAAGTCAAGGACACGAGCGTGAGTCGACGCCAGATAATAAAGCAGTCAGTCCGGCACAGCAACCCCACCCGTCTCCCTGGAGTGCGTAAGAATTGTCCTACTCAGACTGGGACGACCTGTAGGCCATATGAAGGATCCAAAACATTGTTGGATACCTAGCCAATAAGAGGATGGGATGGAGATAGATCGACTGCAGGAGGTACAGCAACCTCGGGAGGAGTGACATTTTAATAATGTTGATGCGGCCAAACCAAGAGAATTCCTTTTTATGCCAAGAGTCGAGATCTGTGCGAAATTTGGCTAGTAAAGGGGTGAAGTTATTGGCAAACAGTTGCGAGAGACCAGAGTTTATACGTGCACCCAAATATGTTATACCCGTAGCAGGCCAGGAGAAGGGAAAATTACTTTTGAGGAGTGATAGCGTAGAGGGTGGGAGGGATAAATTCAAAGCCTCAGACTTGGAGAAGTTAATCTTAAAATTGGAGCATGTTCCAAAACAGGACAGCTCGGACATCAACGAGGGAAGAGATATATGCGGGTTCGTGAGATAAACCAACAGGTCATCAGCAAATGCAGAGCACTTCTATTCTGTCCCACCTATGAGAACACCCTTTTATATCCATGCTGTTCTGAATGGAGGCCATGAGATGCTCCATAACGACAATGGGGACAATGGGCAACCCTGCCTGGTGCCATTATGAATAGCAAATGGTGCAGAGGGAGACCTTTATTTTTAATGGGGAAGATGGGGAGTGATAAAGGCCCATGACCTTACTCAGAAAGGAAGGCCCGAGTCCTATGTGTTGAAGAGTTTGATGAAGGACGGGGCATGATATCCTGTCAAACGCCTTTTCGTCATCTAGAGACAGAATCATGAGGGGAATGTGGTGAGTCTGGGCATCGTGGATAATATCAAAGGTTTTAAGGGTATTATCGCGCGCCTCCCGGCCAGGCATAAATCCCACCTGATCTGGGTGTACTAAGTTAGGGAGATGTTTATTCAATCTGTTTGCTAACAATTTGGCATAAATTTTAAGGTCGACATTGAGCAAGCAGATGGGGCGATTACTGGAGCAAAGCTGAGGATCCTTGCCCGACTTCAGGATGACCGTAACATGGGCAAAGGTGGAGCCAGTGGGGAACAAGGCTTCAGGGGAGACAGAATTAAAGGCTTGGAGCAGAAGTGGTGCCAAACAGTCAATCAATGTTTTATAAAATTTGCCAGTGTACCTCCCCCCCACCCCGGGAGATCCTTGATAACTGCAAGGATCTCCGGCAAGGTAAAATCAGCTTCCATCTCCTCAGCCATCTCACTAGACAAAGGTGTGAAAGGTGAGGGGAGAGACGACCGGTCCGGGGAGGAAGAGGCAGTAGAGGGCCTAAGGTTATAGAGGTCAGAATAAAATTGGTGGAAGCAGTCCGTAATCTCGGGAGTCATATGGACCACGTGGCCAGAGGAGGATTTAATATTTGGTATATGGGATTGGGCCAACTGAGCTTTTAACACCCCGGCCAACATGCGTCCGCTTTTATTACCAAATTCATAAAACTTGCTCCGACACACTTGGAGGGCACGCTTTTGAGCCAAGTCTAACAGATGTTGGGCATCTTGTCGGGCGCTCTATCTCCCGTAAGAGCGGAAGAGAAAGCGAACGTTTGTGAGCCAGTTCCAGGGAGCTAATTTTTTGGAGAGCATGTTTCAGGGAATGGGCCCTTTTTTCTTTTAAGGCATGCTCCATGTTTTATGAGGACACCTCGGAGCACACATTTAAGAGCCACCCACTGCATCATAGGAGAAGTGGTATCATGGGCATGATCGGATGTGAAGTGCTCAACTGTTTGCAACAAGTCAGCACTGAGGGCGCATCAAGGAGGAGGGACTCATTAAGTTTCCAGGACCAGGGACCCATGGTGAGAAAAGGAAGGTGTATGGTACAATACACTGGGGCATGATCAGACCATAATATGTTGCCAATGGACGTGGAAACAGCCCATGTTGAAGGAGGATGTAAACAACAATTTTCAAGGCACAAGGCAGCACATCCAAAAATAGGAATTTTATTTACCCGCATTTGTGGGTAAATAAAATTCCTATTTTTGGATGTGCTGCCTTGTTCCTTGAAAATTATTGTTTCCATTTGTGGAACCTTGGATCAGGTTCCTGTAAAGGCTTGCACCCATTATATTACAGCAAATCTCTCAGGTGCTGTGATCATCTTCCTTTCTGAAGGAGGATGTAGTCCAAGCGACTGTAGGTGCCATGCGGAGGAGAGTAAAAGCTATAATCTTTGTCAGAAGGGTGTTGAAGGCGCCAAGCATCACATAACTGAAGCTGTGCAAGAGCGCGTTTCACCCGTTTGATAGCATCATCTGCAATACTAGAGCGACCAGTAGTTATCCAGTGTCGGATCTAAAGTAAGATTGAAGTCTCCGCATAACACCACAGTCCCCCGCACAACCGGAAGGGCAGTGTCTTATGAGATGAAGAAGGAAAGGGACCTGACCGGTATTAGTGGCGTAGGCATTGATCAAAGTGAACTCACGCCCACCAATGTTTAGAACTAGGATTATATATCTAGCCTCAGACTCAGTGACAACATTGATGACCTGATGAGTGAGGGATTTCTGGAGAGCTATGGCAACTCCACACGATCTGGAAAGTGAATTGTTAGTAAAATGCCAATGTGTGTAAAATTTGTGTCTAATAGCAGGGGAGTGACCCTCCTTAACCCCTTAGTGTCTACGCCTGTTTTGGCCTTGTGGACACGGCCGATTTTTGCAAATCTGACATGTTACTTTATTTGGTAATAACTCCAGAATGCTTTTGCCTATCCAAGCGGTTCTGATATTGTTTTCTCGTGACATGTTGTACTTTATAAAAATTTGGTCGTTAAATTCAATATTTATTTGTAAAAAACACAAATTTAGAGAAAATTTGCAAAAATCTGAATTTTTCTAAATTGTAATGTATCTACTTGTAAAACAGATCGTAATACCACACAAAATAATTACTAGTTAACATTTCCTATATGTCTACTTTATGTTTGCATCGTTTTTTGAACGTCCTTTTATTTTTCTAGGACGTTACAAGGCTTAGAACTTTAGCTGCAATTTCTCGCATTTTCAAGAAAATTTCAAAAGGCTATTTTTTCAGGGACCAGTTCAGTTCTAAAGTGGCTTTGAGGGCCTTATATATTAGAAAGTCCCCATAAATCACCCCATTTTAAAAACTGCACACCTCAAAGTATTCAAGACAGCATTCAGAAATTATTTTAACCCTTTAGGCATTTCACAGGAAATAAAGCAAAGTAGAGGTGAAATGTACAAATTTCTATTTTTTTTTTACGAAATTCATTTGTAATACAGTTTTTTCTGTAACACAGCAGGAGAGAAACGCAACTCAATATTTATTGCCCAGATTCTGCAGTTTTTAGAAATATCCCACATGTGGCCCTAGTGTGGTAATGGACTGAAACACAGGCCTCAGAAGCAAAGGAGCACCTGGTGGATTTTGGGGCCTCTATTTTATTAGAATATATTTTAGGCACCATGTCAGGTTTGAAGAGGTCTTGTGGTGCCAAAACTGTGGAACCCCCCCCAAAAGTGACCCTATTTTGGAAACTACACCCCTCAAGGAATTTTTCAAGAGGTATAGTTAGCATTTTTAGCCCACAGGTTTTTTGCTAAATTTATTGGAACTGGTCTGTGAAAATGAAAATCTACTTTTGTTCTGAAAAAACGTACAATGTTTTCGTTTTTACAAGGAATAAAGGAGAAAAGGCACCCCAACGTTTGTAAAGCAATGTCTCCCGATTACGGCAATACCCAATATGTGGTAATAAACTGCTGTTTGGACCCACGGCAGGGCTCAGAAGGGAACGAGGGCCATTTGGATTTTGGAGCGCAGATTTTGCTGGAATGGTTTTTGGTGCCATGTCGTGTTTGCAAAGCCCTGGAGGGACCATAATAGTGGAAACTCCCCAAAAGTTACCCCATTTTGGAAACTACACCCCTCAAGGAATTTTTCTAGGGGTATAGTTATCATTTTGACCCTACACGGTTTTTGCTGAATTTATGGGAATTATGCAGTGAAATTGAAAATCTAAATTTTTTCTAATAAAATGTAGTTTTAACTCAGATTTTTTCATTTTTACAATAGATAAAGGAGAAAAAACACCCCAATATTTGTAAAGCAAACTCTTCTGAGCACAGCAATACCCCATATGTGGTAATAAACTGCTGTTTGGACACATGGCGGAAGTTAGAAAGGACGGAGCGCCATTTGACTTTTGGAGCTCAAGTTTTGCTGCAATGGTTTGCGGCCCCATGTCACATTTGCAAAGCCACTGAGGGGCCAAAATAGTGCAAACCCGGCAAAAGTGACCGCATTTGGGAAACTATACCCCTAGTGGAATTTATCTAGCGGTATAGTGAGCATTTTGACCCCACTGTTTTTTTGCTGAATTATTGGGATTATGCAGTGAAAATGAAAATCTACATTCTTTCCACTAAAATGTTGCATTTTTTTATTTTCACAAGGAATAAAGGAGAAAAAGCGCCCCAACAATTGTAAAGCAATTTCTCCCGAGTTCGGCAATACCCCATATGTGGTCATAAACTGCTTCTTGGATACACCGCAGGGCTCAGAATGGCAGGAGTGCTACTTGGCATGTAGATTTTGGTTGATTGTTTTTTGGACACCATGTCGCATTTGCAGAGCCCCTGAGGTACCCGTACAGTAGAAACCCCTGAGAAGTGACTCCATTTTGGAAACTTTACCCCTCAGGATAATCATCTAGGGGTGTACTGAGCATTTTGATCCCACAGGTGTTTCATAGATTGTATTAGAATGAGGCAGTGAAAATAAAAAAATATTTTTTTTCCCAAAAATATGTAGTTTTGCACCCAATTTTTTTTCCCACAAGGGGTAATAGGAGAAAAAACAACACATCATTTGTTACCCAATTTCTCCCGAGTACGGCAATACCCCATGTGTGGCCCTAAACTGCTGTTTGGGCACATGGTAGAGCTCAAAATGGAAGGAGTGCCATGTGGCTTTTAGAGCACAGATTTTGCTGGACTGGTGTACGGGCGCCATGTCGCATTTGCAGAGCTCCCTTAGGTACCAGAGTAGAGTGTAAAACCCTGAGAAGTGACCCCATTTTGTAAACTACACCCCTCAAGGCATTTATCATTTGCCTGGACATATGACAGGGCTTAGGAGTGAAAGGCGCATGGGAGACCTATTTTGGTGATTTTAGCAGCATTAGCCCACAATGGCAGGGCTCTAGGGTCAAATAGTAAAACAAACCCCCAAGTAGTGACCCCAATTTTGGAAACTGCACCCCTGAAGGCATTTTATTAAGAGGTGTAGTGAGCATTTTGACCAAACAGGGTGTTTTTTTTTTCTATTAGAAATGAACGCTCAGTTGATGGTGCAAAGTGAAAATTGCAAATTTATACAGGTATGTGCCATTTTAGTGCACAATATTTTGTGCCCAGTTTCTGCCACTGAAGACAAATACTTCAAACTGTTAAGCGGGTTCTCCCGGGTATGGGGATGCCATATATGTGGACGTAAACTGCTGCTTGGGCACGCTGCAGGGCTGAGAAGGGAGGGAGCACCATTTGGCTTTTGGAGCGCAGATTTTGCTTAGTGGTAGTTTTGTTTGGCGTTTTGCTGGTATTTCAGTTTATAATGCGGGGGGGGGGGGGCATATGAAAGCTGTGCGGAGTACATCAGGGTATAATAAGAGGGTATAATAATTGGGTAAATAAATAATTATGCACAGATGTGTGGCCAGCGTCACACTGATAAATGGTGCCAGATCTTATCCGCTTTTGGACACTGCACATTTTGCATCGCCATATTCTGAGAGCCAGAACTTCTTTATTTTTTCTCCACCGGGGCTGGGTGAGGGCTTATTTGTTGCGGGACAATCTGTAGATTTCATTGCTACCATTTTGGGGTACATGCGATTTTTTGATCACTTTGTATTTAATTTTTTTTGGCAAGCAAGGTGACCAAAAACCTGCAATTCTGATTTTTTTTTATTATTTCTTTTTTTACGGCGTTCGCCATGCGCTATGGATTACAATTTAACTTTATTCTGCGGGTCGGTATGATTACGGCGATACCATATGTATATAGTATTTCTTATGCTTTGCAGCGTCTGCATGATAAAATCACTTTTGTTTCAAATAATGTATTTTTTGTGTCACCATATTCTGAGAGCCATAACTTTTTTATTTTTCCGTCAAAAAAGCTGTGGGAGGGCTTGTTTTTTGTGGGACGGGCTGAGGTTTTTAATGGTATAATTTTGGGGTACATGCAACTTTTAGATCCCTTTTTTTATTCTGTCTTGCGAAGGGTAGTGACTAACAAACAGCGATTCTGGAATAGTTTTTTTTTTTTTTTTTACGGTGTTCACCGTACGGGTAAAATAGCGTGATATTTTTATAGTTTGGGTCGTTATGGACGCGGGGATACCACATATGTGTACTTTTTTTTATGTTTTTTCCTATAATAAAATACTTATTATAGGAAAAAAGGCTGTTATAGTGTTTTTTAACATGAAACTTATTTTTTTTTACTTTTTTACAACATTTTTATTAACTTGTTTTAACTTTTTTTGTGTCCCACTAGGGAACTTGAAGGCATGAAGCCCTGATCGCTATTCTAATACACTGCACTACCTACATAGTGCAGTGTATTAGAGCTGTCAGCTATTCACTGACAGCAAGCCTATTAGGCTTCGCCTCCCGGCGGGGCCTAATAGGCTTCCGTACTAGGAAGCGATTATTAGGCTACGGTTGCCATAACAACCATCAGAACATAGCTGCATCTAAGGGGTTAATCGGCCGGATCGGAGCCTAGCTCCGGTCCTGGCCGTTAGAGCACGATGTCAGCTGTGACAAACAGCTGACACCCGCGCCCGTGGCAACCATCGTGGTTGCCGACCGGCTACAAGACACTTCGATGCATCGATCGCGTTAATCGATGCATCGAAGGAGTTAATCGGCTGGATCGGAGCCTAGCTCTGGTCCTGGCCGTTAGAGCACGATGTCAGCTGTGACAAACAGCTGACACCCGCGCACGTGGCAACCATCGTGGTTGCCGACCGGCTACAAGACACTTCGATGCATCAATCGCGTTAATCGATGCATCGAAGGAGTTAATCGGCTGGATCGGAGCCTAGCTCCGGTCCTGGCCGTTGCAGAGGGGTGTCGGACAGCTGATTGCCGGCGGTGATAGCGCTGGCTCAGCTTCTGAGCCAGCGCCATCACATACACCACGTCATGGAGCTGTCATTGGTCAGTCTGCTTTGACTGACCAATCACAGCGATCGACGGCAGGAGACCGCTGTGATTGGTCCCCTGCCGTCTTACTGTGCCGATCAACTGTCATAAACAGTTGACGGCACAGTTCTGTCACCTTGTCCTTTGACAGGGTGAGTTTTTAGCCAGGACGCACCGGTACGTGCCGGTGCCTTAAAGCACTTCAATACAGGACGTACCGGTGCGTCCTGGTGCGGTAAGGGGTTAAAGTGTGTCTCCTGAAAACATGCAAAATGTACCTTATGCTTGTGAAGATGGTGCAGGATTTGCGCTCTCTTTTCAGGGGTATTCAACCCCTTCACATTGAAGGAGACTACAGTGAGGTCAGCCCTGGACGTAGGTAGAACAGCTTTCTGAAACGTTCCGGAACGAACAGAAAAAACAAAGAGTCCAGGATCAACACAAGGAAGAGAAGGGGAAGGGACAGTCTTGGGAGAGAAATTAAAGAAAAACAAAAGCATCAACAAAAAAGGCAGCAAAATCAAGACTGCCGCAAAAACTAAGCAAAAAATTGTGACGGACCAGGAAGCGGCAACTGCAGGCCGTGTTGGTCCGGTACCTACAGGTTGAAGGTGACAGCTATGCATAAGAGCAATCCGTGCTCCCCAGCGTATAATAACAGAAATATAAATATAAACGGCTATTATTATAGATATGCTGAAAATAGAGGGGAAGACCTGTTAGAACAGCAGGAAAAAACAATACCGAAGGCAGAAAACAAACTAGATATCCTACAGTAATCGGAAATGATAGAAGACTCATGGGACCTAGAAAGTCAATGGCAGATAGCAAAATAAGTCCTAAAGTCTATAAACAGGACAACGTACACCCCAAACTATCAGGCTGAACGGGTAGGATCTCTAGGCAGTGTAGGCTCACGGCCGCGACAGACCGTCTTCTGGGACCGCGCGGGGGTGACCCCCAGCATGTGGCGGGTGCGAATAAGGAGGGCGCCCTGTGTGAGAGCCTCTGCCAGCAGACGACGACAACGAGGGCCATTCGTGGATAGCAATGGGAGGAAAACCTAGATCCCGAAGGAAGTCAGGTAAGTCACTCGGGGCCCTCAAAGTGTAGAGATTGGCTTCTTGTCGGGAAGGGGAAGCCCCATCTATAGATGATGGCTCGGTTCCGAAGTACCTCCAGAAGTGGCTTGAGATCAGATCGTTGCGCCAATGTGTGTCTAGGCAGATCTTACATAGTTACATAGTTAGTACGGCTGAAAAAAGACACATGTCCATCAAGTTCAACCAAGGGAAGGGAAAAGGGAAGGAAAAATTTCTACACATAGGAGCTAATATTTTTTTGTTCTAGGAAATTATCTAACCCTTTTTTAAAGCCATCTTGTAATGGCAGGAAGGAGGTGAAGGGAAAGTGAGCCCTAATCTACCCACCGCCCTGTCCCTGCCTACTTGCAACGACCCGCCCTAGGCGACGAGGTACAACTGGGCGGCGGTCCCTACGCTGGCTAAGTGCACAGGAAGACAAACCGGGAACACGCAAGGGAAGGGGCAGTAGCCACGGAACGCCACGAGGAAACGGGGCGGCGAACGAACAGTCAGGACCAGGACGAAGTGAGTGCACCCGAGCGGGCACGGAGACAGAAGCAAGCCAGGGGCAAAGCAAAGCAGGTCAAGCAGAACTGCAGCAAGGCAGAAGCACGGCAGAAGCAGGCTGGAGCAAGCAGCAGTGGGGCCAGGAATCCAAAAGAATTACAAGCACTGAGGGAGAGCACAGGGCAGGTAATAAAGGGCAGGGGGCGGAGCTAACTCCGACAGACCAGGCCGCGATAGGCTCTCCCACTCCTGAGCCTGCCACCCTGGTTGGTGGGGGATGGTGTCAGTCGAACAGGTCTGGCCTCAGGTGTGGATTGATTAATCCCAGGAGTATAGCTAGATGAAGTACCTGGCAGATCCCTAACAGTACTCCCCCTTTTATGAGGGGCCACCGGACCCTTACTAAGGGGACCCGGTTTAGTGGGGAAGAGGAGGTGGAACCTCCTGATCAATACCCCAGCGTGAACATCACGGGCAGGTACCCAAGTCCTCTCCTCCGGCCCGTATCCTCTCCAATGGACCAGGTACTGGAGGGAGCCCTGGACCATCCTACTGTCCATAATCTTGGCCACCTCGAATTCCACCCCCTCAGGGGTGAGAACGGGGACAGGAGGTATCCTCGAGGGGGACCAGGACGGGGAGCAGCGTTTAAGGAGGGAGGCATGGAAGACGTCATGTATGCGAAAGGATGGGGGGAGCTCCAGACGGAAGGATACAGGGTTGAGGACTTCAATGATCTTATAAGGTCCAATAAATCGGGGAGCAAACTTCCTGGACGGGACCTTAAGGCGCAAGTTCCTGGACGACAACCAGACCAAATCCCCGACGACAAACCGGGGGTTAGCAGAACGTCTACTATCCGCCTGAATCTTTTGTGCGCTCTGGGACGCCTCTAGGTTCTTCTGAACCTGGGCCCAGACAGTGCACAGTTCCCGATGAACCTCCTCTACCTCAGGATTATTGGAACAACCAGGGGAGACGGAGGAGAACCTTGGGTTAAACCCGAAATTACAGAAAAACGGGGAGACCCCTGACGAGTTACTGACCCGGTTATTCAGGGAAAATTCAGCAAGGGGAAGGAATGAGACCCAATCGAATTGACAGTCAGAGATGAAGCACCTTAAATATTGTTCCAGGGATTGGTTGGTCCTTTCCGTTTGGCCATTAGTTTCGGGATGGAAGGCGGAGGAGAAGGACAGATCAATCTCCAACTTTTTACAAAAAGCTCTCCAAAATAAGGAAACAAATTGTACCCCTCTGTCAGAAACGATATTGACTGGGGCCCCATGGAGACGCAGGATGTGTTTCACAAACAAAGAAGCTAACGTCTTGGCGTTAGGTAGCTTCTTAAGGGGCACAAAGTGGCACATCTTGCTGAAGCGGTCGACTACCACCCACACCACCGACTTGCCCTGAGATGGAGGCAAATCGGTGATAAAATCCATGGAGATATGGGTCCAAGGTCTCTGGGGAATGGGCAAGGAACGTAGTAGGCCCGCAGGTCGGGACCTAGGGGTTTTGGACCTAGCGCAAACCTCACAAGCGGCGACGTAAGCCCTAACATCTTTAGGCAACCCAGGCCACCAATAGTTTCTGGTAATGAGGTGTTTGGTGCCCAAGATGCCAGGATGACCAGATAGAGCGGAGTCATGGTTTTCCCTGAGTACCCTCAGCCGGTATTGCAAGGGAACAAACAGTTTGTCCCCAGGGACGTTCCCGGGAGCTGCACCCTGATCAGCCGCGATATCAGAAGCTAAATCAGAATCCGTGGCAGAGACGATTATACCAGGGGGTAAAATACAAGCAGGATCCTTCTCGGAAGGAGGATTAGCCATGAAACTACGTGACAGAGCGTCAGCCTTAATATTCTTGGACCCAGCCCTATAGGTAACCAAGAAATTAAATCTGGTAAAGAATAGTGCCCACCGAGCTTGTCTAGGATTAAGCCTCCGGGCCTATTCTAGGAAAACCAGATTCTTGTGATCCGTAAGGACCGTTACCTGGTGTCTGGCCCCCTCCAGGAAGTGCCGCCACTCCTCAAAAGCCCATTTAATGGCTAGAAGTTCGCGGTTGCCAATATCATAGTTACTCTCCGTGGGCGAAAACTTCCTAGAGAAGTAAGCACAGGGGCGGAGATGGGTGAGGGAGCTGGTACCCTGGGACAAGACGGCCCCCACTCCCACCTCGGAAGCGTCAACCTCCACAATAAATGGCTCCTCTTGGTTGGGCTGAATCAGCACGGGGGCCGAGATAAAGCACTTCTTGAGAGTCTCAAAGGCCTGGACGGCCTCAGGGGGCCAATGGAGGACATCGGCACCCTTGCGGGTAAGGTCCGTAAGAGGCTTAGCGACGACCGAGAAGTTGGCAATAAATCTCCTGTAATAGTTGGCGAACCCTAAAAAACACTGTAACGCCTTAAGGGAGGCAGGTTGGACCCATTCCGCCACAGCCTGAACCTTGGCAGGGTCCATGCGGAATTCATGAGGAGTGAGGATTTGCCCTAAAAATGGTATCTCCTGTACCCCAAAGACACATTTTTCAGTCTTCGCAAACAGATTATTCTCCCGAAGGACCTGGAGCACCTTCCTGACATGCTCCACGTGGGAGGACCAGTCCTTGGAAAACACCAGTATGTCATCAAGGTACACAACAAGAAAATTACCCAGGTACTCTCTCAGGATTTCATTAATAAAATTCTGGAACACAGCAGGGGCATTACACAACCCAAAGGGCATGACCAGGTATTCGAAATGACCCTCGGGTGTGTTGAACGCAGTTTTCCACTCATCCCCCTCTTTGATGCGGATAAGGTTATATGCCCCCCGTAGATCGAACTTAGAAAACCATTGGGCTCCCTGAACCTGATTAAAAAGATCCGGAATCAAAGGAAGTGGGTACTGGTTCCTTACGGTGACCTTATTCAGGTTACGATAATCAATGCACGGCCTAAGACCACCATCCTTCTTCCCCACGAAGAAGAAGCCAGCACCTACAGGAGAAGTCGAGGGGCGAATGAAACCCTTGGCCAGGCATTCTTGGATATACACCCTCATCGCTTCACGTTCAGGACATGAAAGATTAAATATCCTACCCTTAGGAAGCTTGGCACCAGGCACCAAATCGATAGCGCAATCGTAATCTCTATGGGGGGGCAACACCTCGGAGGCCTCCTTAGAAAACACATCGGCGAAGTCCTGAACAAACTCAGGAAGCGTGTTTACCTCCTCCCGGGGAGAAATAGAGTTAACAGAAAGACATGACATAAGACATTCATTACCCCATTTGGTGAGATCCCCAGTATTCCAATCAAACGTGGGATTATGCAACTGCAACCAGGGAAGGCCTAAAACCAGATCAGACGATAATCCCTGCATCACCAGTACAGAGCACTGCTCCAAATGCATGGAGCCAACCAGGAGTTCAAAAACAGGAGTATGCTGAGTAAAATAACCATTAGCAAGGGGAGTTGAGTCGATACCTACTACAGGGATAGGATAAGGTAAATCAATAAAAGGCATCTTTAGAGACATAGCAAATTCCACAGACATGATATTAGCAGATGAGCCAGAATCCACGAAAGCACTGCCCGTGGCAGACCGGCCAGCAAACGAGACCTGAAAGGGAAGCAAAATTTTATTGCGTTTCACATTAACGGGAAATACCTGTGCGCCCAAGTGACCTCCCCGATGATCACTTAGGCGCGGAAGTTTTCCGGCTTCTTATTCTTGCACCTGGGACAGGTGTTCAGTAGATGCTTGTCGTCCCCACAGTAGAAGCAGAGACCATTCATTCTGCGAAACTCCCTACGTTGTCGAGGGGACATGGAGGCCCCGAGTTGCATAGGTACCTCCGAGTCCTCCGTGGAGGGGCGAGGAGACGGGACCTCGGGGGGGATCGCAGAAAAGTCAGAGGGGAGCACACTGAAGCGTTCTAGCTGACGTTCCCTGAGACGTCGGTCAAGTCGTACTGCTAGGGCCATAACCTGGTCAAGGGAGTCAGGCGAGGGGTAGCTAACCAGCAGATCCTTCAGGGCGTCAGATAATCCTAACCTAAACTGGCACCTTAGGGCCGGATCGTTCCACTGAGAAGCTACGCACCACTTCCTAAAATCAGAACAGTATTCCTCAACCGGTCTCCTACCCTGACGTAAGGTCACCAGCTGACTCTCGGCTAAAGCAGTCCTGTCAGTCTCGTCGTAAATGAGTCCGAGGGCAGAGAAAAAACGATCAACAGAGGAAAGTTCAGGGGCGTCAGGAGCCAAGGAGAAGGCCCACTCTTGGGGCCCTTCCTGGAGTCGGGATATGATGATACCCACCCGCTGGTTCTCGGAACCTGAGGAGTGGGGCTTTAGGCGGAAATACAGTCTGCAACTCTCCCGGAAGGAGAGAAACGTCTTACGGTCCCCTGAAAACCGGTCAGGTAACTTGAGGTCGGGTTCTAGAGGTGAGGTGAGGGGTACTACTAAAGCAGCGTCACCCTGATTGACCCTTTGGGCCAGGGCCTGGACCTGTAGGGAGAGGCCCTGCATCTGCTGGGTCATGGTCTCAAGGGGGTCCATGACAGCGTCAGCGTAGGAGAAAGGGTAGACTAGGTAAGGGCTTGTAATTATGTAATGGCAGGAAGGAGGTGAAGGGAAAGTGAGCCCTAATCTACCCACCGCCCTGTCCCTGCCTACTTGCAACGACCCGCCCTAGGCGACGAGGTACAACTGGGCGGCGGTCCCTACGCTGGCTAAGTGCACAGGAAGACAAACAGGGAACACGCAAGGGAAGGGGCAGTAGCCACGGAACGCCACGAGGAAACGGTGCGGCGAACGAACAGTCAGGACCAGGACGAAGTGAGTGCACCCGAGCGGGCACGGAGACAGAAGCAAGCCAGGGGCAAAGCAAAGCAGGTCAAGCAGAACTGCAGCAAGGCAGAAGCACGGCAGAAGCAGGCTGGAGCAAGCAGCAGTGGGGCCAGGAATCCAAAAGAATTACAAGCACTGAGGGAGAGCACAGGGCAGGTAATAAAGGGCAGGGGGCGGAGCTAACTCCGACAGACCAGGCCGCGATAGGCTCTCCCACTCCTGAGCCTGCCACCCTGGTTGGTGGGGGATGGTGTCAGTCGAACAGGTCTGGCCTCAGGTGTGGATTGATTAATCCCAGGAGTATAGCTAGATGAAGTACCTGGCAGATCCCTAACACATCTACTGTCCCTGCTGTGACCAGCTCCTGCGGTAGGCTATTCCATAGATTCACAGTTCTCACTGTAAAGAAGGCTTGTCGCCTCTGCAGCTTGAACCTTTTTTTCTCCAGACGGAGGGAGTGCCCCCTTGTTTTTTGAGAGGGTTTTACAAGGAACAGGATTTCACCATATTTTTTGTATGTGCTATTAATATATTTATATAAGTTAATCATGTCCCCCCTTAGTCGTCTTTTTTCAAGGCTAAATAGGTTTAATTCTTTCAATCTTTCCTCATAACTTAAATTCTCCATGCCCCTAATTAGCTTCGTTGCTCTTCTTTGTATTTTTTCCAACTCCAGGGCATCCTTTCTATGAACTGGAGCCCAGAACTGAACTGCATATTCTAGATGAGGCCTCACTAATGCTTTGTAAAGTGGTAATATTACATCCCTGTCCCGCGAGTCCATGCCTCTTTTAATACACGACAATATCCTGCTGGCCTTTGAAGCAGCTGATTGACAATGCATGCTGTTATTGAGTTTATGATTTACAAGTACACCCAGATCCTTCTCAACAAGTGAATCCGCCAGTGTAGCTCCCCCTAGGACATATGATGCATGCAGGTTGTTGGTACCCAGATGCATAACTTTACATTTATCTACATTAAACTTCATCTGCCAAGTGGACGCCCAAACACTTAGTTTGTTTAAATCTGCCTGCAATTCATGAACATCTTCCATAGACTGAACTATATTACATAGCTTGGTGTCATCTGCAAAAATAGAAATAGTGCTATTAATCCCATCCTCTATATCATTAATAAATAAGTTGAATAATAGTGGTCCCAGCACTGAACCCTGGGGTACACCACTTATAACCGGTGACCATTCAGAGAAGGAATCATTGACCACAACTCTCTGGATACGGTCCTTGAGCCAATTCTCAATCCAATTACAAACTATATTTTCTAAACCTATAGTCCTTAATTTACCCATTAGGCGTCTATGGGGGACAGTGTCAAATGCCTTTGCAAAGTCCAAAAACACTAAATCCACAGCGGCCCCTCTGTCTAGACTTCTGCTCACCTCTTCATAAAAACAGATTAGGTTAGTTTGACAACTTCTGTCCTTAGTAAAGCCGTGCTGGCTGTCACTTATAATGCTATTTATTGTCACATAATCCTGTATATAGTCCCTCAATAGCCCCTCAAACATTTTCCCCACGATGGATGTTAAGCTTACTGGTCTATAATTACCTGGGGAAGACCTAGAGCCCTTTTTGAAAATAGGCACCACATTTGCGCTGCGCCAGTCCCTTGGCACTATACCAGTCACTAGAGATTCTCTGAATATTATGAAAAGGGGGACAGAAATAACTGAACTAAGCTCTTTAAGAATTCTAGGGTGTAACCCATCTGGTCCCGGGGCCTTGTGCACATTGATTTTATTTAATTTAGCTTGGACCATCTCTACATTCATCCAATTCAGTATATCAACTCATATATTAACAGCACTGGCATCGGCTACATCAGCTGCTCTTTCTTCAGTTGTATATACAGAGCTAAAGAACCCATTTAGTAACTCTGCCTTCTCTTGATCCCCAGTGATCAACTCCCCATTACCATTATCTAGGGGTCCTACATGTTCAGACCTTGGCTTTTTAGCATTTATATACTTGAAGAATTTTTGGGGATTTGTTTTACTATCCTTGGCCACCTGCCTTTCATTTTGTATTTTTGCTAATTTTATTACATTTTTACAGATTTTATTAAGCTCTTTATATTTTACAAAGGCTACAGCTGTACCCTCAGATTTGTATTTTTTAAATGCCCTTTTTTTGTCATGTATTGCCCCTTTCACAGAAGGTGTAAGCCATGTGGGGTTTAATTTGAGTCGTTTATATGTTTTTGCCCTCCCAGCCTGCGTTTGTTTTTTACAGTATAGGTAAAATGTAACTATATTATGATCACTGTTACCGAGGTTTTCACGAACATTGACATTCCCAACAAGATCTGCATTATTAGAAATGACCAGATCCAACAGAGCTTCACCTCTAGTCGGGTCTTCCACAAACTGGCCCATAAAATTTTCCTGCAACAGGTTGAGGAAATGTCTCCCCCTTGCAGTTGAAGCTGAACCATGACACCAATTAATATCCCGGAAATTAAAATCTCCCATTATCACTACAGTACCCGTCTGTGCAGCCCGCTCCATCTGTTTATATAGCTGAACATCCATCTCCTCAGTTAAATTGGGGGGTCTATAGATTACACCAAAAGTAATTTTTTCAGTGTTTACCTCCCTTTCTAGTTCCACCCACAAGGTTTCAACCTCCTCACAGTATTCACCCACTATTGTCTCTTTCACACTCGCCTTCATATCATTTCTCACATACAGACATACACCACCACCTTTCCTATTTGTCCTGTCTTTCCGAAAAAGTGTAAAACCCTGTAGATTTAAAGCCCAGTCATGTGAAGAGTCCAGCCATGTTTCAGCAACACCAACTATATCTATATTTTCTTCCAGTATCAAGGCCTCCAGCTCCCCCATTTTGCTTGCTAGATTTCTGGCATTTGTGAACATACACTTTAATTTGCCTGTCAGTTTTTCACTTTTATTATCAGAAATGTGATTTGACATTAATCGGGCCTTTTTATTTACACTGATGTTTTGTAACGAAAGGATCTCCTTATCTTGTTGTCTAGTCCTCTCCCCACATTCTGTTTCTCCCCCCACCAATATAGTCTGACCCCTCACTAACCTGGCTACCCCTTTTTTTTCTACATTGACCTCCCTCCTCAGCCCTAGTTTAAATACTCCGCCACCCCAGCTAGAATTCTCTCCCCCAGCACAGCGGACCCCCTTCCATTTAGGTGCAAATCATCTGCAGAATACAGTTTGTACCCCAATGAAAAGTCAGCCCAGTGCTCTAGGAACCCAAATCCTTCTTCTCTACACCAAGACTTCAGCCATGCATTTAACTCCCTGAGCTCCCGCTGTCTTTCCTGTGATGCGCATGGCACAGGCAGTATTCCTGAGAATACTACTTTGGAGGTCCTTCCCTTCAGCTTGTAGCCTAGTTCTTTAAAATTATTCTTAAGGCTCCTCCACCTACCATTTATGCTGTCGTTGGTACCGACATGGACCACGACAGCTGGATCATCACCAGCCCCTCCCAGCAATTTGTCCACCCGTTCCACCACATGCCGAACCCTGGCACCAGGGAGACAGCAAACCATTCAGTTGAGGTGGTCTTGGCGACAAATTATTCTATCCGTCTTCCTGATTATAGAATCCCCTACGACTATCAATTGTCTTGGCTTACCTGCATTACCATCCCGCCGACTACTAGCTGGGCTGTTCTCCCGGCTGTTAGGGAGATCAGTATCCACTAGGGCTGCCATTTCTGAGACTGACACCCTCGCATCATCACCCAACTTGGCAATTTTGCCTGGAATGTCAGAAACCGGATCGGCCTTCCTTTTCTTTGACCCCTTTCTACTGCCCCTAACTACATTAACCCAGCTACTTACCTGATCCTGCTCACCCATGTCTTCACCCTCCAGTTGTAACCCACTAACTGCATGCTCCGTGAGCAGCAAGCTCAGCTCAAGATTGTCTATCCTTCTCAGTGTTGCATTCTGCTCCTCCACGTTGCATTCCGCGTACCTTGATGGAAGATGGTAGGTTGTTGTCTAGTTTTTTGCAGTATAGAGTCTTTTATGGCATATAAATGAATCCGACAAATTACATCTCTGGGCCGCTGGTCATCAAGATTCAATGGGCGCAGAGCTCTATGAGCATGATCAAGTTCAATATGCGTATTTGGCGGACGACCCAATAAGTTATTGAAGATGGTAGACCGAGTAGAGAAAAGATCCGAAGTAGGGATAGATTCAGGCCGACCCCGAACATGAAGATTGTTCTTCCGATTACGATTCTCAATATCATCCAGATGTTGTTGCAGAGTAAACAGGTGAGCAGAATGTTGTTGCAGGGTAG